>NC_133660.1:75430898-75754868 GCF_037893015.1 Macrotis lagotis
CATATATGAAATAAATTTAAGTGGGAAAGAGAAAGACAACATACTCCTAGCCCATTGCTTGAAGCATTTTCTGTCTTTGCCTCAATGAATATGCAGAAAGAAAATGATTAGCTCCATAACATTGTGCTCAATCCTTGTAGAACCCCATAATTTTTGTGTCTTCAATCAGACATGTTTTTTCAAGTACCTTCCTTCATTTCTAATTAATACTTTAGCTAGTTTTAGTATGAATTGAAATTTACATTTCAACTATCACCATAGCAATCAGTTCCAACTCAGAAGTTTAGATATAAACTACGTTCTGATAAAGATTGCTTTCTGAAAGATCTCAGAGTAAGAAATATCTTAGTCTCTATTATAAATTTTATAAAAGCAAGTCTAGTAAGTATTTTAGCTGGGGATACAAAAATATCTCACTATATATCTCCATTGTCTCACCACTAAGGTAATAACTATAAAATCTATGACAAAATAAACTTTTTCTCAGGCAAACGATAGAACCACATCATATTTTCGGTTAGATGTCACACTGAATTATCTTTTCCTCCAAACCAGGCCCACAATCTCACTTATCTACTTCTTGCATATTTATTAGCCATTCAGGCTCAAAACATCTGTGGCTTCTCTTGTTTGCATCTCTTCACCCTAGACCCAATTACTCACCATTTCCTGTTAATCTTTTTTTTTTTTTTACTGTCAGTGCTGTTACCATACTAATTTGGCATTTCTATCCTCATACCTTGATTGCTGTGTCCCTTTGGGAACTTATGGAATTTGTGTCATGGAACCTTGGAGCCCTGATGACTAGAATAATATCATTAAAAAGAATTTAGGAGGACAAAACTTTTGGGACACAGTAAAAAGTGAAAGGAGACAACTTGCTAGTAGTTCTGAAAAATCACACCTGTTCGGATTCCATGAATTCTACATCTATCCTTTGTCCCATGAATTTTAATCTTGCATCAATTACTGAACATTATTGCATGTCTCAAAGATATCAAAACAAAACCTGTCCAACACAGAATCCATTATCTTCTCCAAATATATGTTTGTTCTGTACTTCTTTATTTTCACCATTTTTTTTTCATTTTCCTAGATAGCAATCATGGTATTATCTTTTGTCCATCCATATTTAATCAGTTCCCAAAGTCTGTCCTTTTCATTTCCCTAGCATCTGTGCCATCTTTTCCCCTTCTTGCCAGTAATACAACTGCTATCTTAATTCAATATATCATCACATACCTATAGGAGTTTTGCAGTGGTTTCCTAATTGATGGCCTTATTTCAAGTTTCTCTCAAGTGATTGTTAAGTACAGATATGACCATGTCCCTTCCTAATCAATAAATGTCAGTGGCCCATTGGGTCCTTTGATTGACTAATAAATTCCAGCACAATGTAGCTCTAGGCTACTTTTCTAGCATCATGATATTTCCCCCTCACTTCATATTACAACAAAACTTCCTTTTTGCTTTTCCTAACATATAATATTACACCTTTCATCTCCATTCTTTTGCAATGATTACTCTTAGTCTCTCACCTCCACCTCTCAGAATGTGTTCTCTTAAAGATTCAAGTAATCCCTTATAATTAACAAGGCATAGTGAAGAAATCTACTGTTTAACCTCAAATTTCCTTAATTCCTTCAAGATTTTTTCAAAGGTCTATTTCAATATAGGACCTTTCATGATTCCTCAACCTACTTGTGCCTACCCTCCCAAAATGACCTTATATTTGTATTTAATCTTTATTTATTTCTATATTTACATGTTATTCCCAGGAATAAGTCATTTCTAGCAACTAGTGTTTGAATAACAAAAGGTGGTAAATTTTTATCAAGCAACTGATTGAATATTTATTTATTTAAATATTTCAAAGTATCTGTAATTTTATGAGTAAAGGTAAGGATCTCTCTAGAAATGCATGTGACATATTTTCCATGCTTTTATAGTTGGCTTAATCAGTTGTAGGGAAAGCATCAAGAATAACAAGAACTATAACTACAAGGAGGATTTCCTAATGAATGTCTTCTCCCAAATTAAATCATCATACTATCTTGTAGAATACTGCATAACTTTTCCATCTTGGTTAAATCTGAGAGAATTTGTTACTGACCCAGGATGCTTGTGCTTTGAGAAGGACCAAAGTAAAACATTAGTGAAAATGTTTTATATTCATGTAATATCATTAATTATAATCATGTCATATCATAACCATTAATATTATATTCATAAAATTTTGGAATAAATTATGCTAATGATAATAAACTTAGAATTTCAATATTTTATATGGAATATACTATAGAATCAGGTTGGGAAATTTAATTTTAGTCATTTAATCCTTAGGCAATTATAAGTACATTTTAATTCAAACATTAGTCCTCTTTCCTTTTCCCACAGTTTAAAAACTGAGCACCATAAATTTAAAACTATTTATAACTTTAAAATTTAAATTTGTAATTTAAAAATATTAGAGATACAGAATCTCAAATATACTAATTTGTGGGACATAAGAGCCATTAATAATTTATACATGTGAAATGATAAAAATATTTTATAGATATAGAAACATTATAAATATTTATGAAAGGACACAGTCATATTCTGAACATTGGATTTATCTCCATCTAAATGTTATAGTTTAAACTGAAAGCATACAATAAACTTTTTTAAATAATGACACATCTTCATGAGATGAATATTTCTAACTTGACTATATTTTTTATTATAAAAATGTTTGTCCACAATCCTATTGCTTGCCTCCATGCATTAAGCAGAAGGAAAGGTATTAATCTGTTCCAATGTAACAGGTTAAAGACAAACCAGGGTTTCCTAGTTCCAGTCTTCTATTTTACTTTTAAAACTGTAATAAAACACACATTTTCAAAGCCTTAGAGAAACACAAGAATATTTTTTTAATTCCTGCCATTATACCAATAGCATACTAATATTCAATGATCCTTTAAAAATAATATAATTCAGGGCAGCTAGATGGTGCAGTGGATAGAACACCGGCCCTGGAGTCAGGAGTACCTGAGTTCAAATCTAGCCTCAGACACTTAATAATTACTTAGCTGTGTGACCTTGGGCAAGCCACATAACCCCATTGCCTTGCAAAAACCTAAATAATAATAATAATAATAATAATATAATTCACCTGAAAAATCTTCCTTTAAAAGACATTGGTGGGGAGGCAGAGCCTAGCTGTTTAAGAGAATGAAGGGACTTGATTGAATTCTCAAAAGTTCCTCTCCAAACAACTTTAAAACAATGCCTAAAATGAACTTTGAAGTGACAGAACCCACAAAAAAGTGGAGTAAAACAAATTTTATGCTCAACTTAGAAAGTAAACATGAAAGGGCTGTCACAATTGGTGAGGTAAGAATGGAACACAGAGCAACATGGGCAACAACAAGGTTCAAATCAGTTAACAGACAGACCTTGGGGCAGCTGAGTAAGAAGCAATAGCTTCCAGAACTCATGGATCATACACTATAACTGGGTCAGACTGCAGGTCAGAGGGAGATTATAGGGTTTCCTTTGCTGGCACTGGTTAGAGGACTGTGTTGCATTGCTGACAGACAGATGCAGGTCACAGTCCTGGATTACAATACCAAGAATGAATAGAAGCACTAACACATCAGAGCTTGCTGTAGGAGAGGATCTCATTTCAAAATTTCAGGCAGAAAAAAAATTGCTTAAAGTCACTCACAGACCAAAGCATCAGTCAAGAGAGCAGCAAACTAACATCTTTTAGATAATACCACCTTGGAAGAACTAAAAACTTAAAGAACTTCAGAAGCAAATCTGAAAAAAGCTCCAAAAAACCTCACAAAATTGATGCCTGGGGCAGTATCCTTCCCACTCCAAGAGTAGAACCCAACCTTAACCTCAAAAAAGTTGAGAAATAGATTAGAAAAGTGAACAACCAACAAATAAAGAACCAAACCATACAATGCTTCTATGGTGACAGGGAAAATCATAATAAAAATAAGAAGGAATGACATTTAAAAGAATAAAATTGAGGTGTAAGAAAGAGAAATATATCAGGAGAGAATAGGAAAGGGAGAGAATGGGATAAATTACCTAACATAAAAGAGGTTCACAAATCTCTTACAATATGGGGAAGATGGAGCAGGTTGGGGGTAGGAGAAGCACTTTAATCCTATTTGCATAACAATTGACTCAAAGGGGGAATAACATGCAGTAGTAGGGTATATAATTCTATTTTAGTTTAAAGAAAATTGGGGAGGGATAAAATAAGAGAACAAAAGGCTGATTAGGAAGAGCAGATTGGGGAAGGGGAACAAAACACCATTGTGCAATGGACAGGGTAAAAGAGAAAGAGAGAAATATAAATGGGAGAAATGGAATGTTGAAAAAATACACAGCAATCATAACTGAAAAATTGCAGTAATTTTAATAAAATATTTCCCAAATTCATAGAAACTGAGTCAAATTCATAATTTATAAAACATCCCCAAATTGATAAGTTGTTGAAAGAGATCAATAATTTTCAGACAAAGTAATCAAAGCAATCTATAGGAATATGATAAAATGTTCAGAATCACCATTCATTAAAAAAAGCAAATTAAATAATTTCTAATATAGTATCCCACCCCTATCATATTGATTGATATGATAGAAAATCAAAATTAAAAAGTTGGGGAAATGTGGGGGAAATTCAGATATTAATACACTTTTGGTAGAGTTATGGGCTGATTCTACCAATCTGGAGCTATCAATTTGGAACTATGCCAAAATGGTTATAAAATTATTCATATACTTTGAATAAGTAACATCACCACTAGATCTAAGTCTCAAAGAGGTAAAATAAAAAAGGAAAAAGAATTATATATGTATACTATTTATAGCACCTTTTTGAGGTGGTGACAAAGAATGGGAAATTGAGGAGATCTCTATTGATTAGGTAATGAATAAACAAATTTTGGTTTATAATTGTTATGCAATACAATATAAGAAATGATGACCAGTATGCTCTGAAAAACCTAGAAAGAATTACATGAACTAATTCAAAGTGTAAGAACAGAACAGGAAAGCATTCATATAAGTATGTGTGAATGAATTAACCATTCTCAGCAATACAATGATCCAAGGAAATATCAAAGGACTTATGGTGAAAAATGCTGGAGGAAAAAACTGAAGTTAATATGGATCAATTCGCAGGGTTTTTTTTTAACTTTCTATTTCTGTATTTTTATTGTTGATATGTTTCTTTTACAAAATGATTAATAAGGAATCATATTTTGCATGACTGTACATGTATAACCTATATCACATTGCTTGCCTTTTCAATGGGGTAAAGGAAGAGAAAGAACATGGAACTCAAATTTTACAAACTTTTACATATAATTGTGAAAAACTAACTATTGAGACATATATACTAGGGTACAAATGAAACTAACAAATTCAATTTCTTCATATTTTGTTGAAATCATGGATATGTTTCTTTTCTTGAAATTTTTTATATGTGGAAAATTAGGAAAATCTCACCATTTAGCTTTTTGTATTTAATATTTTATTTTCATCAATTACAAGAAAACATTTTAACATTCACTTTAAAAAAAAGTTTGAGTTCCAAATTTCCCTTTTTTCTCTCCCTTCCCCCTCATATGTGTGATCATGCAAAACAAATCAATGTTAGCTAATGATGAAAACTACAGACAAAAGAACAAGAAACATAACAAGCAAAGAAAAAGGTATCTTTAATCTTCACTCAGACTCTCTCTATAGTACTTTTCATAATAAATCCTTCAGAATTGTCTTAGATCTAACCAGTGCAATCAATCACTGGTTAGAACTGTGTATAATGTTCTGATTCTGCTTACCTCACATTGTGTCAGTTCATACAAGTCTCCCCAGGTTATTCTGAAAGTATCTTTCTCATCATTTGTTAGTATTCCTGAAACATTATATGTAACAACTTGTTCAGTCATTCCCTTTCGATGGACATCACCTTTTATTTTGTTAGGATTTTTGTAAGGCAAATGGGGTTAAGTGGCTCGATCAAGGCCACACAGCTAGGTAATTATTAAATGTCTGAGGCTGAATTTGAACTCAGGTACTCCTGACTCCAGGGCTGGTGCTCTATTCACTGCATCACCTAGCCGCCTCTGGACATCACCTTAATTTCTAATAATTTGCTATACCAAGCTAGTTACTCTACATATTGTGTGTGTGTGTGTGTGTGTGTGTGTGTGTGTGTGTGTATCCTTCTTTTAAAATTCTTTTTGATGTAATCCTAAAAGTGGTATTCTTACTGGATTTTAAATAATATAGGGGATATGTAAATCCTGATAGCTAAGGAAACATTTTCATTTCCTAAGAACATGTCTGTTTGCCATATGTATTCAAATGAGATGGACTGACTGATAAAATAACAACTAGATTTCACTCATATTTCCTTTAAAGTGAATAGTGATATTTGATTCAATTTGTTAATCATAAACATCCTGAATTAGAATATCAGTTAAAAATATTAATATTCACTAGTTCTTCACTTGATTGTTACTAGATAATCTCAGTCTTTGTTTTCCTATCAAATCATGAATTAATTTAGAGGAAGGTCTTTCTCTAGTTAAATACTGAAGTAAATGCTTTGCTCCTTTTTGTTCAGCATTTTATCAGTGACTCAGATATGATACCCTAAATGACAAGCTTAATGAATGTTTAAGTGACAAATTTAGCCAGGCTATTTTGTAAATATTTTAGACACCAAACTCCAGTTTCAAAAAGATGCCAACGAAGTTAATATTACTGGCCAATACTGATAAAATGAAAAAAAAAATAGGATAAATGTAAGATACAATTGGATTCAAAAAATCAATTGAACAAATAAAAAACTTAGGCATGAGTTCTTATGGATGCAGACTACACAATTCTAATGGATTATAGCTCAATGATGAGTCAAAGTATTCAAGAACAGATAAAAATGTACATACAATTTTAGATTGTACTTCAAAAAAGGATTGTCTCCATAATAAAGGAAATAATATTCCCACTGCACTGTGTTCTGGGCTGCAAAATATCTCCTATATTGGTTTTTATTCTAGTAGATTTGAAAGATATTTTGAGAAGATTAAAAATAACTAGAATATGTCCTTTGGATAGACACCAAAATGATAAAGGGGCTAAAATCCAAGATATAAAAGAATGTACTAAATGCTATGTAAAAAAGAAAATCAAGAAGAAAAATAATAGCTATTCTTGAGTACCTGAAGCTTTTTCAAATGGAAAAAAGGAGTAGACTAGTTTTGCTTACTCCAAGAGGATAGAAATGGAAGAAATGAATAAAAGTTAGAGAGACATTTATTTTAGTTTTATGTAAGAAGTTTCCTAACACTCAGAACTGTCTAAAAATAGAATGGACCATCTCCAGACATAGCAAAGGTCTTTATCACTAGAAAATTCATTAATGTGAACTTGTATGAACACTTAGTAATGATGTTATATGAGACGCTATAGATCAAATTTGAACTAGTTAGCCTCTGGTACTATTTTAAATTCCAAGATCTTATATCCTTAGAATTTTTTAGGGTTGACCTGAGTTCATGTCAGAATACTGATTTAGAATCCTATATTTTTTTTGCATGATAAGTGTTTCCACCTAATTTACTAGCTATGTGATTGTATCTATTTCTCTAAATGTCAAATGGAAGAATATGTATTTCTTGGCATTACTGTGTGGACAAAATCAGACATTCTGTAAATCTTACAGTACTATATTAATAGTGATGGTGATGATGATGAAGTGCAATACTGCAGTTGTTTTTTAGAAGACAAAGCCTCACAAAACTATTTGAAGAAAGTGAATTTTTACAAATAGTACCTGCAAAAATATTATTTTTTTAAAATTGGCCTTATGAAGCATGATTGCTTTCTCCTAAAATAAATCATAAAATATTGCTTTAATTTCATATTTAGACTCAGTATCCTATGTTATTTATATGACAGTATAATATACTGTTGCAAGATGGCATAAAAGTTATCCAATTGAGATATTTGTTATAGGGAAAAAATATATACCAAGTCAGTAAAAGTGTATCTAGAGCAAAAAGCAGTCTTCTGCCTTGAATCTTTTTTCACTTATATAGTTTAAGTTTTCTTTCATACTCAATAATATAATATGCATACCAGTATATATTTTTCCTTCGTTAAAATTGACCACCAGAAATGGCATGGCTTAATTTTTTTACTTCTAGTGCTATATATATAACATAAATAATATATCTTTGGAGGGCAAGGTGGTAAAGATGAGAAAGTCAGATATTGGAGGGAATTTAAAATCTATTTTTCCCATTATGAAAAATAAATAGGAAAGAATAATTCAATCAGAATGTACATGGATAATCTGGATTAAACATTTATATTTTCTAAAATTATAAAACTAACACAAACCAAGTTTCATATTAGAGTTCATGATCCTATAAATAATAAATGGCCTTGGTGCCTATATTGAAAGTCATTTGATGATCTTACTCCCCCGTCAGAACACTGTGGAAAAATAAAAAATAATGAAAATGCAATTCAATTCAACAAGTATATATTAAACAGTTTCTGTATATACAATAGAAAGCAATCTATCAAGGATTTTACATTTTGTTTTGGTGTTAGAAGATGATCTAAGATACAAACTGTGTGACCTTGGGTAAGTCACAACCTCTACTTGTCCCACTTTCTTCATCTGTAATATAAGAACACGAATAGCATCTATGTCACAAGGTTCTTGTGAAAATCAAATGAGATAGTTGGAAAAGAATATTAGTATAGCTTATTAGCATAGCACAATGCTATATGAATGGTTTATTATGTCTGTTGATAATCAGATACTTGTAAAAAATAAAAATAAAGAGGAAAAGAGAGAGATATATACATATATATATGTATATATATATATATATATATACATACATATATGAATGAGAATGGGTCTCAGGCAAAATGTGATATTTGAGAGATGAGAGTAGTTTACATTCTAAGAAAACTACCCTAACATGGATCAGGCAATTACTATAGTCAGGTTAAATGGTGAAAGAATTTCAACCAACTACTGTCTTTAAGCCATTCCAAAAACTGATTCTACAAAACAGAATGCAACTTACCCATCCATATCCATTGTCTTTCCTGTGGAATCTGAAGAAACTATATTACAAAGGTAACTAATGGATTCCTTGGGGGTTACAAGGAGAAAGAGAAGGAACAGGAAAGATAAAGGAAAAGGTAAAAACAAAAGAGCAGGAGGTTGAAAAAGAAGTGAAGAATAAATCATTTTCTTTTATTTACCCATCTGGTTTGATGAAGAGAAAAATTTAATTTCATTTATATATTTATTATCAATTTGAGAAATTAGGAAGATGTTAATTTCTATTTAATCAGTAAAGAATGCAGACATAAATAAAAGGAATTGTTCACCTGGAAATTAATTAAAGAGAAAAAACAAGAATGCTATTTCACTTTCTTTTTCTTTGTTTAATTGAAGCTTATAAATTAGAAACAAATATATTAACTGCATTAACTTTGGGCAATCTCACTACAATAAATCATCAATATTTAGATTGGTTCAAAGTAGGGAAAAGGGATTTAAGCCACTAGGAAAATTATTTTTTTAATTAGCAATAATGTTGAGTCAAATTTATTTATAAATATCCTCTTTGTAAATATTCTTCTAAAAATTAGAGTGTCTTAGAGGTTTCTCATAAGATGAAATAATAAATACTAAAAAAGATCTTTTCTTTGTGTTACCAGCACCTATTAAAATGCCCCACACACTGCAAATTACTTGATAAATACTTTATATTAATTGGTTAATTGTGTCAAATGCTTATCTGTACAATATAGTTATAAAGCCAGCTCTCCAATTTATTTTCTTCATTGTCAACTTTTATGCAATCTTGCTTCTTCAAACTTGAAATGTTTTACATATCAAACTAATGATTAGATTGTTACAATTTGTATTTTTCTCCACTTGACAAGCTAATCCTACTTTAAACTTATAAATGTGACAGCAAGGTTAGCTTCAAAGAAGGAATACAGTAAATTTCAATTCCATATTGGTTACATCAGTGATACATTCATTAATCAGTGCTAATTTTCACTAATATAAATGCATTGATCTTACTCCTCAGGCTCTTTCTTGTGAGTAATTCGATCCTTTAGCGGACATGAGCTACATTAAAGAGTGGCATTGCAGCAAATGAGGCTGGCTTAACTGCAGGAAAAACAAGCAATTAATAACCAAATATAAAGTGCTTTGTATAATTTTTCATATTGCAGCACCAAATATTTTTGAAATGTTCAAAGAAAATGCATGTGCAACTCTTCAAGAATGAATTCTCACAAACCCACAGGTGCCATACTAGAGAACTGATGAAATCAACTAAGATGATTGTAATCACATTTCTCATATGATATTTTTAATGTAAATTGGTTTATAAGATTCTTCCCTTGGTGATACCTGGAAAGTATTTTTAATGGATCAGGGATTTAAGTAATGGTGTGCTGACAGCATTTTTATACTTTTGATTTTGAATTTATTGATTTTTCCTTATCTTTATCTCTTTAGAACCACTGCTGCTTAGTTGCTAAAAGTATATCCATCAAAAAAAATCTTGTGTCACAATATCATACTTGCTTCCTAGTGAGTTATTCAAGAATTAATATAATGTATAATCTGAAAACAATCTAAGTACATTATCACAGAGTTGTTTCTCCATAGTCTCATAATATAGATTCTTTGAAGGAAATGAATAAAAACCCAACAAATGTATAACACTCTTCATTGTTATGTATGTACCCCAAAAGATCTTTCAACTACTACATAATTTTTTACATATAAGAATTAAATGCAGTAAAACTCAGATGATAGGGGAATTGAAATTTAAATGGATATTTATGCCCTTGATAATATATACTCTTTTGATAAAAGTTCAGAATTCCAAAGACCTTTCCAAAGTCTTTAGGCATTTTATGCTTTAAAACATTACTATTTTCTGTTGGATAATACACAGATTATTTAACTTCAAGTTCTAAATTTTTCTGTCTTAAAAAATAAGGGAGTGGTAGAAGATGATCTCTAAGACTTTTCTCCCAGTTCTAAAAATACTATAATCCTACTTCTTTAACATTATTGAATGTTGCAAAGGCCTCTTTATAAGAATAGACATAGAAAAACATAATTCCTTTACAATCTTAGGTTGCAAATCAAAGCTTCATTGAAAAGACAAAGACAAATGGATAGATGATAGACATGTAATATATCAAACTATATATTAAAAATATACATGCATATGTGTGCACATATATATGCATGTTTTATTTATTGTTTATTTTGTTCTGAAAGAGATATTACTATGGTGAGATCTTTCCTTAGAAAAATTATTTTGACACTTTTGTGAAAGATGCATTGGAGAGGAATAAAAAATAACCACAGACCAATTAGGAGGAAAATATGGTAATAATATGATAGCTAGCATTTATAGAGTGCTATAGACATTTAATTGAATATTTAAGCAATAGCATATGATATCTATATGGACTTTGTGACTCTAGATAAGTCATTTAAACTCTTAGTACTCTATGCAATTCTCTACACCCATAAACTTCAGAGAAGATCTCAATAATCACTGGTAGATGGATTTTCTTTAAGAGGTAGCCTATCCCAATACCTATACCAATGGAGTCACAGAGCCAACGATTATATATTTGGAATATATTTCAAATCTATTATCTATCTTTCTAACTATCCTTATCCATTATATAATGAACAATAATGTATTTATTCAAGATTATTTCCTTGAAACCTTATGAAAACACAAGAAAAGTATACTGGTATCATGATCAAATTTTGTTGATTATGAATTAAGCAAAATTGAGCTTATGAACAGAAGAGAAAAAATGGAGAGAACAAGTAGATAAAAATGGCAAGACTTAAGCTTGCCAAAGGAAAAGATGCAAAATAATCCACTTCAAAAAATATAGTGAGACATATAGTAATATTTGTAGGGAGAAAATTGTGATTGAGATATAAGATTTCTATGAATGATATTATCAATGGATGTAAGTCTATATGTGAAAAGTAGTCTCTGTCAATAACTTTTTGCCCATATAAATTTAAGTAGTTCTCCTAGGTATCCTTAGAGTATTTAGAAGAGTTTACAGATTTTATAATCTTCTTATACTGGATGAATCAATTCATCTCATAAAGGTGAGTTCTTTTATCTAAAAAATAGTATGAGGACCATCTTACTTCATAAACCAAAATACTAAGCTTAGGTAGATTTCAAAATTTGAAGCAAATTTTAGAAAAACTATGGTAAACTTGAGCATATATGGTATTCTATCAGATGCAGTTTCTATTCAGTCCTGGGAAAGAATCTCAAACTTTGGAGATATAAAAAAATCATGAAGAGATAAATAGCAGAAGGGCTAAAAAGATCAACAAATATATTAAAATGTATTTAAAATAAAGAAAATCAATTTAGAAATTTAGAAGCTAATCATATACTCCTGACACTTGTGAAGATTTTATTGTTCAGTCCTCTCCTGACTTCATGACTCTATTTGGGATTTTCTTGGCAAAGATACTGGAGTGGTTTGCCAGTTCTTTTTTTTTTGGCTCATTTTTCAGATAAAGGAACTTTGGCAAACAAGATTAAGTCTAGGGTAACACAGTTGCTAAGTGTCTGAGGTCAGATTTGAAAACTGGAAGTTGAGTCTTCTTGACTCCAGACCTAGAACACTATGCACTGTGCCACCTAATTGTCCCCTTTGCCATTTCTTTGTGACTGCTAAAGGAGCATCAATTAAAAGATAGATCAGAGTAAAAAACAAATTGCTTGGTTTGAAATGAGGACCTAGTTTCAAAATAAGGGCCAAAAATAAGCAAAAAAGATTTGACCAGAATTGGGAATTTCAATGAAATGTATATTTCTATTTCATGTATCATTATTTTGTTTTAAGTTATAAAGAATATATCCCCAAAGAATGTTCCAACCAGCTAGGTTATAAAATAACTTATCTGTCTATTAAATTTCTGAGGATTTTAGCTAGACTGCATTTTTTATCATCTCTGATGATATTATCTACAGGTACAGTGATTCCCACTGTCTAATTGTCCTCAATGGCAGATACATTTTTCATTAAATTTTACTTCAATTTGATATTTTTCAGCTTCTGGTCATTATTCCTTGTGCTAATTCCTTAGCTGCCTATAAAAATTCCTCCTCCTCTTTTGTGCTATGTTCTCTCAAGTATTTATAGGTAGTTATCATATTCACCATTTGTCATCTTTTCTCTAAGCTATACATATTAAATACCCTTAATCTTTCTTCATAGTCTCTTTTCCTTTTATCATTTTTTCCCCTTTCTTTAGATTGATTCTAATTCTTCAATGTCTTTTTATGTCAAATAGAATGTATGGGAGAGAAGCTAAAATTAAAATGAGAAGAGCCATTGAAAAATTCTATATTATTTCAAAAAAGACATGGTTACATGATTTCATTGTTACTCAGTGATTCAACTATTTCAATTTAATAAAGAGTAAGACTATTTTCTTAATAAGAAAAATATCATTTTCATTGAACTAGGTTTAGACATGCTTTAACATGGGTATATAATTATATCTATAAATATGTATATATCTATGATCTATCTTCAATTTTCTATTAACCTCATCACAAAGCTACATACAAATTTTTCTGTATTTATGCATATATGTATATGTTTATAATATCATTCTGAGAATCAAATGATATAAGAGACAGGAAAGCAATTGGAAAAATCTAAAGTACTTACATCAGGGGATTATGTTTTAATATGAAACAGGATCTTTTGATAGGAACATAATACTAGAAATTAAGATTTAATAGTGGCTATATTTTTCAAAACGTATTTTGAATTTCACCATCAAAAGCAAATCTGTACTTGCACTCTGGTGTTATGACCATTCCTCTGACCAGTTTTTAAACCATAACAACATCCTCAAGGAGTGAATCAAGGCTACTGTTAAAGAAGATTCCATGAGCTCAACAAGATTCAGGGAAAGATGAAGGAATCTCAAAGGTATACTTAAGGAATCATTTTTACTTTAAGAGAAATTTCATTTTTTATTAATTGATTACAATTGTGTAAAGTATATATATATATATATGTATATCCTATATTTGCACTATAAAATATGTTAAAATGCAATTTGTTAAGAATATTTGTCTTTATTATGTTATGATGTTGGTTTTTGCATCTCATTCATTTCTGAAGGTCTTCCTATTTAGTCCTTTAACAAGTTTAGTTAAACTAATTAATGCATCTAATCTATATGAAAGTACATGTAACATCATGCAACCCATGGAACCCTGCTATACCATGAAGAAAAGGGAACACATTTCCTAAACTCTTTTTCAGGACTAAGAGTGTCCATTTTTATTATATAGCATTTTTTCATGATATTGTTCTGTCCTTTCAGATGGTTATCCTCATTTTGTGTATTAATTTCCCTAGTTCTGCTTATTTCTTCTACAAGATTCTAGGATCATTAATTCTAACAAGAAGGGGCTTTAGAAATCATCAAATCCAACCTCCTTATTTTATAGAAGAAGAAACTGAGAGGTTAAATGCTTTTTCAGTTATCAAATGTCCAATTTGTACCCATGTCTTCATGGTTAGTTAAGTATTCTGTAAACTATATAACACTGTTAATTCATGAAATTTTTTCCCTATATTTTTCTGAATGACTCATTTTTTGTCATTTCCAATGGTACAACAAAATTCCATATTAATAATGCCCCCACCTTTTTAACCCTTTCCAAATCAATGTGTATTGAGTTTGTTTTAACTTATCTAGAACAAAACAACAAGAAGGCTATGATTAATCCTTAGATTTTATAGGATCTTTAATAGAGAATCTACAAAGATAGAAAAGAACTCTCAGGACCATGAAATACATTCCTGCATTGGGGATAAGGGCATGCCTATACTTTGAGTCATCTCTCTCCAGGGGTAATGTTCCCCTCAAGTTTAAGCCAATGTTCTGTAGTTAAATCCTTGTTTACTTTCTCAGGTTGTTTGTTTATTTTTTGCAATTTGGATTCCAGAGGGGTATTTATCACTGAAGAAGCATGAGCAACTTTTACTTCACATTTCATATAGATAATTATGTTATGATATTGAGCAAGCTGCTCAAGCTCTCATGGCTTGACAATTCTCTTAAATGCTAATTGTCAGGAAGGCAAATTGTTTGAAGAGATGGGTTTTTTTCAACAAAAGAGTTTCCTTTATAAATAAAAGTGATGTGCCAGTGATTACCTATATCCCTTTGTTCGTGGTTGTTTTTATCCAAAGATTTGTTACCGTTACTATATTAATATTTTTGATTCAATTATTATCACTTATTTCCTTTTAAGCACTATACCATCCTCTCCAATTTACTGATAATATATTTTTTATATATTGGATCATATAAAATTAAATAGCTAATATAAGCTATATAAATATAGACACAAATTTTAAAACATATTAAATTACAAAAATGCATTGCTTCACAACTTCACTGACCTTCTTAATTCACAAATAGAGATTAAATTATAACTTCCAAAAAAGTAATTGCCATGTTATTAATTATTATTTTTGCTTTTTGTGATAGTTTCTGATCACATATTCTAATATTTGGTTACATTATACAATATTAAGCTATGACATAGCAGGAATAATTGTAAAATCAGGTGTCTGTCTATGTGCAAGAAAACCATTGACTAATTAAAGCAAAGGTTAAGATAGATACAAATTTAGAAGAAAGAGTAAAACTCAGAAGGCACTGCATGAAATTATAGAATCTCTGATCTGACTTGTTTGAGCAAGTTATTAGCACTCAGGAAAAGAAAATAGACAAAAGTGTTTTTTTTAAATCTTATAGTAGATATATTTCTTAGAAGATTTTAACAAACACAATTACAAAATGGAAACTAAAACAAAAACAAAAAATATCTATCCCAGACATTAGAAGATGATTGATCTATATGCCTATTAGAATTCATAGCAGTATGTATGGATATATATGTATGTATATTCATATATGTATGCATGTATTAGAGTACTAGATCACTTAGAAAATATAGCAGATAGGGATTATATAAGATTATAATTAGTATTTTCTCACAAAATAGTGAAAGCATTTCAGGAGAAAATGAGAAAACTTTGCAGGAGGTGATAAAAATTCAAATGCAATATGACATAAAATATTAAGCTATTTCAAAGAGGAGATCATTCAAAAAGAATATAATAGATCAAATAAGTGAAACTACAATAAGAACAAAGGACTTCCTTAGAATTGAGGAAAATTGAAATGTACCAATAATGTCATAATTACAATGAAGAAAATCAGAAGATAAATCAAGTAGCAACAGAATGGATGGATCAAAGTTCTGGCTTGAAAAGGTAAGTGAAAACATCATTTTCATCACCCATAATGACAAAGAAGTTACCATGCCACTCTGTTGAGTAGACCCCCCCCTCTGTCTTTGCAATAAAATTTCAAATTAGTGATTCTGGCATGAAAGGGTCTCTATAAACTGATACTAACTACCTTTCTAAACTCTTCTCATATTCTTTTCTACCTACTTCGTTCAACTTTGACAGTTGTCCCAAAAAGTCATTCAATTTTCCCATATTTGTGATTCTATTCTTGAATTTGACAACATTGTTCTAGCATACTTTAAGGGTATCCTTGATATCCTTAAAGACATTTCAGAAATTTTCACATAGTAAACTGCATTTTTACTCATGCTATTGATTGAGTAGTTAATGAAAATTGAACCATGCAAGAAGGCAGCATGTTCACCTATGGAGACTGAAATGTTATAGAAGGAGCCCTTTGCAGAATCTAAAAAAAATTATAATTACCTAGCCAATACCAATTTTCTCTCAGTATTCTTGTTGACAGATAATATAGTAACAATTGGTTTTTAGCTCAGCAATGCATCAGACTCCCTTCAGTGAAATCCATTATTATTTTAAATTTAAAATGTTGGATTTGATTTCAGAAGATCTGGGATTGAATCAAAGTTTTAGCACATGTTCCCTGAATGATTTTTGACAAAAGGGGGAGGCTGATTGGATGACATCTAAGGTCTTTTTTCTACTCAAAATTCATGTTCCGTCTATGAAAGACATTGTTGAAAGGAAATTGAATAAAGATATATTTTCTTACTAGATGACATTTGGATAATCCTAATGTGTTTTTCAAATTTGTCACTACTG
Organism: Macrotis lagotis; assembly: GCF_037893015.1. Taxonomy (NCBI): domain Eukaryota; kingdom Metazoa; phylum Chordata; class Mammalia; order Peramelemorphia; family Peramelidae; genus Macrotis; species Macrotis lagotis. The sequence goes on from NC_133660.1 coordinate 75,448,164, forward strand.
CAACCAGTGCCCATTGCTTTACTACCAGAATTCTCCTGCTGATTATATAGAGATGAACGAATCATCATAAGTCAGAAGAATAAGAATTGCAGATGATCTGACAATCACATGGTAAATGTCAGACAACCATAAGGCATTTCAAGTAAAAGAAATCCCTTAGAATAATCTTTTTGTAATATCTGGCATATAGTAGGTATGTGATAAATTCTTATTAAAATTGATAGAGCAATAATAAAATGATGGGCAGCATAAAGGTTATACAAATTAGCAAACTTCTGCGTTACCATTCAAACTTAAATTCTCTGAGCTGAAAGGCAAATCCAAGTTACATTCTTGTTCCATCAAAAAGAAAATCCATCTTCATCACCTAAACAAACATGTTAGAGAGGTATCAGACCTCCCTTTTTTACATTTTCTGTATATTCTTCATATCTGAGGTTATATTAAAAAACTCTACAAAAACTTATCACCTATATGCAAACTTATTAAACTATATTACCACAAATAATTTTTGTAAGTAATTTCTCTTCACTTATGACTTGTTTTCTTAGATTTCAAAATTCCAAGCTGAAGGAAAACTTTTTTTCTATTTTTTAAATAATATAGGGTTAATTAAATTAACTCAGACTTACACTGTATGCTATTCATTTCAGTAAAAATCATAACTTGCTTTCCAATTCCTTTGGGAAAAAGCAAACCCTAAGGCAGATTTCTGAAGTGGTGAAACAAGCTTGAAATCAATATACATCGTATTATGTACAGTTTTATTCAGTAACTGAGCGGCCAACAAACTATCTATTAGAATCTCAGTATAATTATTACATGATCATATACATTTCAGTAAATGTCAAAAGAAGTTTCTATTTCACAAAGTAAGAAAACAACAAAAGCCAAAATATCCAAAGTCTTTGAATAACATCAAAATAGATACACTAAAAGATAAAACAAGTAAATTATAAAATTAACTTTTACAAATTAACACAATCTCTTCATTTACCAGCGAATTCCCTTCTGAGATTTTCTCAGATTATCTCCCATCTTCATTTTACATATATATATATATATATATATATATATATATATATATATATATATATATATATATATATATACTTGTTATATCCCCATTTAGAATGTAAGCTCCTTGAGGAAAGGAAATGTTTTACCTTCTTTTTGTTTTTGCATCTGCAACTCACATCTCATAAATGCTTGCTGAAAATCTTGTGTCTTAAGTTACATTAATAAAATTAAAACCATCATGATAATAATGGGGATTTGCTGGATTTAATGGAGATTTATAGAATTTTTTTAAAAGTCTAGTCAGAGGGCAGCTAGGTGGTACAGTGAATAGAGTACCGGCCCTGGAGTGAGGAGGATTTGAGTTCAAATCTGAACTCAGATACCTAATAATTACCTAGCTGGGTGACCTTGGGCAAGTCACTTAACTCAATTGCCTTGCAAACATTAAAATAATAATAATAATAATAATAATAATAATAATAATAATAATAATAATAAAGTCTGTTGTCAGTTACTCCATGAGAACTTCATTAATAGCATTGAGAAGGAAGACAATAAGCATTTATTAAGTGCCTACTATGGGTCAGACACTGCGCTAAAAATTTTACAAATGTTATCCTATCTGATCCTAACAATAATCTTGCAAGGTAGATACTATAATTATCACATTTTACAATTGAAGAAACCAAGTCATACATTATTGAAATGAGTTGCCCAGGAGCAAACAGATAGTAAGGGTCTAAGATGGAATTCTACCTACTACATCATCTTGCTGCAATAGGATAAATAGTTGTGAAAAAACTTTTAATAGACCTTAGACTTGGAAATTAACTGAACAGCATACAGTATAAGTCTGAGTTAAATTAATCAACCTATTTTATTTGAAAATAGCAAAAAACATTTTACTTCAGTTTGTAATCCATAGTTCTAACTCTCATTTTACATGGGGGGCAGAAATGTCAAATGATTTCTCTAATATTATAAAGGTAGTAACTATAAGATCCTGAATTTTATTTGTTTTATTTTCTAACTCCAAATATAAATGTATTTGCTGTCCATCATGTAACATCTGACCCTTGTTATGAGAGTTAGCATAAAAAGCATACTCTACTTGATGGACAACATCTTGAAATATGGCAGTTTGCTAGATTCACAGTATTGATTTTCCATAGTGAAATTATATAATCATTGCACAGAAGCTAAAGTTATGAGACATAGCTATTCTATAAAAATGGTTCTTTAACAATTTGGGATTATGCCCAAAGGGCAACAAAAATGTACATACCCTTTGACCCAGCAATACCACTACTGGGTCTATACCATGAAGAGATGATGAAAAAGGGTAAAAACTCACTTATACAAAAATATTTATAGCAGCCCTGTTTGTGGTGGCAAAAATTTTGGAAATTAAGTGAATATCTTTCAATTGAGCAATGGTTTAACAAACTGTGGTATATGTATATCATGGAACACCATTGTTCTATTAGTAACCAGGAGGAATGGGAATTCAGGGAAGCCTGGAAGGATTTGCATGAAATGATGCTGAGAGAGATGAGCAGAACCAGAAAAACATTGTCCACCCTAACAGCAACATGGGGGTGATGATCAAACTTGACGGACTTATTCATTCCATCAGTGCAACAATCAGGGACATTTCTGGGATATTTGTAATGGAGAATACCATCTGTATCCAGAAAAAGAATTATGGACTTTTAACAAAGACCAAAGACTATTACCTTCAAATTAGGGGGAAAAACCTGTTATGTTATTATGTAATTTTACTATCTCATACTTTATTTTTCTTCCTTAAGGATATGATTTCTCCATCATCACATTCAACTGAGATCAATGTATAACATGGAATAGAATGCCTTCTGTGGGGGGTGGGGGGAGGGAAGTAATAATGGGGAGAAAATTGTAAAACTCAAAATAAATAAAAATCTTTCTAAAATAAAAAAATTAAAATGTTTCTTTAATCAGTAGCTCTTTTTAGTTAATGTGATATTAGAAAACTTAAAAATGTTCAACATTTTTATGAAACATGTGCATTGCTCAAATCAACTCATAGAAAATTAACCTATAAGATTAAGATCTTAATTTAAAGCAAGAAAATAAAAGATCAGAGGCACCTGTTTCAATTAATTCTGCTATGTTTTCTTAATTATAATTTTCTACTCAAATTAACATGTTCTATCTGCTTAAATTCAAGACTCTTTAAATAACTACATTCAATATTAGACTCTTACTATTTTACAGCCAATTCCTCTCACTGTGGGACCATTTTCTCCCTGGAAAGCCATTGGAAGTTACAAATAAAATCTTTTTATCTGAACTCCATGGATTGGTGGTACTGGGTCACATTTGTCCCAGCTATCTCTGTGGCAAAAAATAAAAAAGTATTGTTAAAAATATAAAATGGAGTTATATATCATAAAAACCTCCTAAATTTCTATTACCCACTATGTTCTTTAGGTGATATAGGAATAAAAAAAAACAGTTTTTCCCCCATTAAGAAATTTACAACATAGTAGTAGGGTATAATAAATATACATAGTTAATTGATGGCAAATTATAAATTACAGCATATAAGGGCAGTGCTATGAAATAAGATTTGGAAGAAATAATTAGGGAAGGGTTCACAGTTGCAACTTGGTTATGAATGTTAATAGGAAGAAAAGCTTCTAGGGGACAACATGAGCAAAGGTCTAATATGTAGATCATTTTTTCTAAGATGGAAAATAATCCATTTTAACTAAAGTTCAAATTACACAAGAATGGACTCATGTACACTAAGCCTGGAAGTGGGGCAAGGGAAAATGCATAGATCAAGACCTTGGAAGGCCTTAAATGCTGGCTACTATTAATTCAGTAAGCAACAGGAAACTATTAACAATTTTTAAGCAGAGGAGCAACCACTGCATACCAAGATGACTAATGTGGAAACAGTAAGGGCAGTTTGGAGTGGGAAGTGATAAGAGACAGATAGATCTAATGGTGAGCTTATTTAAGCTTTGCAGGAGTAAGGTAATGAGGGACTGAATCTATTTTAGAGGATTTGGCACATTATTTCAACCCTGTACCTCTACTAGTGATTACATACAAGCTAGAAATATGATAAAACCTAGGTATGATGTATTTAAATACACATTTCTCAAGTCTGTGTACAACCACTTCTGATCTATGCCAATTTGTGCCTTGATATGTGAATATTGGGAATCCTCAGAAAATTTCAAATAGCAAGGATTAGTAAAAAAATCAGAGAATCTGGGTTGAAAATCTAAGATTCATTCTTTACTAATTCCATTGCATTAATACTTAACATCCCTCATTTTCGGTTTCACCATCTATAAAATGAATTAGCCAGTCCCTAAGAATCCCATTTTTTTCAGTTCTAATTTCTATACTTTAGTATTAGATTAGGAAGAGCCTTACATATGGGATGAAGAGATATAGGGTCCTCTTCTAAGTAGATCACAAACTATAAATATGGATAAGATACTGAAAATCCTTATACTTTGCTTACTTCAACTCTAAAAATTTCAGCATGAGGTGAATTTAACTTCAAATTTCTTCCTCATTCAAAGTCACTAAAGACTTAAATGTTAACTCTTTGTTGAAATGCTTTTAGGATACATTTATGGACTTGAAAAAATAAAAAAAAGACATAAATAACATGAAAATAAGAGGTTTTTTATTTTAAAAAAATGGGAAGCACCTAGAAAAAAGAAATCCCAAGATGACTGACCCAATTTAAGCAAAATTGTAGTCAAGGGTCAATAAGATTGACAGGCCCTTCAGGATATGGATGAAGTCTTTTAACTAAAAGGCAAACTACACACAGAAATAGTGTGAAACAGCTAGATATGAAGATGCATCTATTATATGACCTATATAATAGATAACAGAGATATAGCAGACATAAGTTTACAGAAAAAATGCATGAAATGAAAAAGGACATTGCTTTTGGGCAAAAATCTCACTGAGATTTAAGTTATTTGCGAAAAAATATTTTAACATGAATAGTTTCTAAAGTACTTCTGATTTAAAATAGAAACACAGATTATCTATATAATAAAACAATATATGGTATAGATTATCACATTTATATTATATTTTTATAAACCATATCTTCATTGTGGAAATAAAAGTCACTGTCATATTTGAAATGTCAATTAAAATTAGTTTACATTTAATTTAAAAAAACAAACACATTAGTTTACAGCATTAAATATAAGAGAAACTTGTTCATTTGTAATGAAGGAAGCAGTCTGAATTGGTGATATAATATATATATATATTTTTTCTCACTGTTCTAATTTCTAGCATATAAGCTTGTTTACTACATGTTTACTACTCTCCTAAGCTACCAAGAGTTTAGTGAGGTGTGTTTGGGGGATACCTGAATATGGTTCTATTCCAAATAGTTGGAAGTTATAAGGTTCCAATCAATAACCTAATCTATAAACATAGTGTTGTCATGATTTTCTTTGTGTAAGAAGTGATTGGTAATATGGGTCAAGGTTCAAAGTATTTCTCTTCAAATTGCTAAATACATGGAGAAAACTGAACACATCAGGAAATTAAACTGAGCAAATAGTTTTATGTCACATCATGGCTGAGGTAGAAAAGATAAGAATGAGCATTTTTATATATCTACTATTGGTCAGGCCTCTTGCTAAATGATTAATAAATATTTTCTCATTCAGTCCTCACAACAAATCAATTTTCATCAGAGAAAATTTCGGGGAAACAGAGATGTGACTTGTCCAAGGTTATTTGATTATTAAATATCTGAAGCTACAGTTGAACACAGGTCTGTGCTCCAGACATGATTCTCTATCCACAGCCCCACCAAGCTACTCTGAGTTCCTGAAAACCATGTTGATAGAGAGAGAACAGTTTGAAAGTTAGAGTAGCTAGGTATCTGGTGTTGAGACACAGTCTACATTTTGAGATTATAATTACCAATTTAGCCAAAAGGCAATACATTTTTGTCCACACTAATCTTGATCATCTACTTTAAAGAGATTGTGATCTGAGTGAAGAACAATATACGCATGCTGAAAAAATTAGGAATACAATGTCAAAATCAGATCAATGGAATTGAAAATTATGTAGAAAAAATGATGTAAATAATCTTTTAAGACTCAAAAACTGAAGCTACAGAAAGGTAGATTAGCAATGTCAATTTTAAAAACTTTTAAATTTAAATTTTATTGAACATATTATTTCCCTAATTATGGAAAATGTAAATGTAAATGTAAAAACAATTTTAACATTTTTTCAAATTTAGGGTTCCAAATTCTCTCCATCCCTTCATTTCCTCATTGAGAAGGCAAGCACTTTGACACAGCTTATACTCATATAGTCATGAAAAAGATTCCTAGTAAGTCACATAGACAAAAAAAAAAAGAGAAAAGAAAAAAGTATATTCTATCTGCATTTAGACTCTACCAGGGTATTTTTTTTGTGGAGATGGATAGTACTTTTCATAATTGATCATCATACAATATTGTTGTTACTGTTTTATTCTGATTCTGCTCATTTCACTGTGCTTCAGTTCATATTTTGTAGAAATAGATCTTTTTTTTTCTTTTTTTTTCTTTTTTATCTATTTTGGGATATGGGCCTAGTAACGGAATTGATTAGTCAAAGAGTAGACAGTTTTATGACCCACTGGACACAGTTTCAAATTGTGTGTTTTCTACTCTCCTAGTCCTGTGCACAAGTCCTCTTTCCAATCCTGGATCTGTAAGGAGGTCCCTGCTTCCTTGTACCCCAAGCAGTGCTGTGCCAGTGCTCCTCCTAAAGACACTTCTATAAATCACATTCTGACATATTGTCTTTGGGTGATTTAGCCACCATAAAGCCATAAATTGTTTTAATCCATATCACTGTGGGTTCAATCTTTCTAAAATTTGTTTAGAGTCATTATTTTAAGGTATTTGAAAGGGTTTGGGGGAGAACTCAAGTGAGTACCTACATTTACACTTTCATTGCCTCTACTTCTAGATATCAATTTTTAAAGACAGTATTGATGGAACAATTACAAATCTCCGTGACTTTAAACAATTTACTGCATATCTCTATGGATTACAGTTTCTTCACCCATACTATGTGAAATTTCATCATAAACTCTTAATTCAGATAATTAAAGTTAAATCATGCCATAAAACTAATCCCAGAGAGATGAATTTAAAATCCAGAATCTTTGTGTGTGTGTGTGTATATACATAAGACATGTCTAATGTAAGGATATTGTTTAATAGATAATGCAATGTGTGTGTGTGTGTGTGTTGAATCAGTGGGAGACAGAGGGAAGAAATTAATTTTAAAAAAGACATACACTCAGAAGAAGATAACAAAGTCAAAATTCCTTCATCTAAAACCTCAAAGAAATATCTAAATTTGGTCTCAGGCTATGGAAGAGCTGAAAAAGGAATTTAAAAATCAATTAAAGGGGGCAGCTAGGTGGCACAGTGGATAGAGCACAAGCTCTGGAGTCAGGAGCACCTGAGTTCAAATCAGGCCTGGACACTTAATAATTACCTAGCTGTGTGGCCTTGGGCAAGCCACTTAACCCCATTGTCTTGCAAAAAAAAAATCAATTAAAGGACATAGAAGAAAAATTGGGAAGAGAAAAGAGAGTGATACAAAAGAAAAGCCTAAAAAAAAGAGCAACTTGGCCAGATAAACATGTCATTGAATTTCTATCACATAAAAACCTGTAAGAGACTTTAGTTTGAAGAACATATAACCCCCCAAATGTGTGATGTTTGCCCTTTTTTCTCAAAGAAGACCATGACATCAAGGAGGTGATGGGATGACAAGTATGAATTGGATTTGAGTGAGAGGTGCTGGACAAAGTCACCAGCTGCACTTTCTAGTCCAGGGTCATATGGGTCAAGTGACCAGATATGAATCAGGATGGCTGGATTCTAGGCAACCAGGGTTAAGTGACTTGCCCAAGGTCACATAGTCACACAAGGTCAAGGGTCTGAGGCTGGATTTGAATTCAAGTCCTCTTGACTCCAGGCCTAGTGCACTGCACCTCCTGGCTGCCTCAAAATTTAAATATTTCTTGTGTATAACATAATTCTATCTATTTGTATGGAAAAGATTATTTTCATTTAATTTCAATACCTGCTACTACTCAAGGAAATTCATTTAAATCTAAAAGAACAATATGATTTGTGTGTTTGATTTCATATGAATTTTTTCAATACATAGAGGTTTTAAAGTGGTTTTAAATACTGAAATACTTGAACTCATATCACTATAATATTTGGGTCACAATGTATAATTCTGAACTGCTATGAAATAGCCCCTAAGCAGTTTGATCTACCTTCTGTTGCAATTTTTCTCCATCTGTTTCAATTTTTATGCATTTTCTGTTGCAACCTCCATTTTCTCCATTAGCTATAACTACCAAGTAAGTTATCAGGAAGTCCAATATAATAGGAGACTGAATGATCCTCAGTTCAGTCATTGGATTTATTTTTCTTTTTTTTTTTTTTTTGGAAGGCAAGTGGAGTTAAGTGCCTTGCCCAAGGCCACCCAGCTAGGTAATTATTAAGTGTCTGAGACCGGATTTGAACCCAGGTACTCCTGACTCCAGGGCCAGTGCTTTTATCCACTATGCCACCTAGCCGCCCTGGATTTATTTTTTAGCAAAAAAATCATTATAATGAAATATAAGATTTCCAAAGAATACAGTGATGGCAGTTGTAGAATGAATGAATAATGAAAGATACAAATAACACATAGAACAAGAATTAATTTGTTTTTTTTTTTCAGTTTGCTTTCTATCTCTAAAATGTGCTTAATTTCCATGTTAGTTAGCTTTATGTCTCTCTGTTGTCTAATCCAATTTAAAGTGAAATCTTTCTCTCACTTTTTCCTTAGGGCTTCAACCTCCAGAAATAGTGCTAGACCAAAAGAAAGCAAGCCTAGATTCCAATTACAATTCTACCACTAATTTTCAATGGATATAATCAAATTAAGTAATGTCTATGGATCTAGATTTTTGAATCAATAAGATGAAGGGGATGGTATTTATAAGTCTAATATAACTTTACTATATAAATCTTCAAATTCTTTAATAACCACACTCTTGTTTAAACTGTGTTTAAACTCTGCTTTGCTCCATTTGACTCCTTTGTCCTGGTTGGTCACTTTAAATTGCTGCTTCTAACTGTAATACTTAAGAATATCCATTTAAATCATCAACTGACTTATTTTGTTCCATGTAAACTTCATTCTCTAAATAATGATTGATCTCATCACACAGATTATCTTTTGGAAATCCAATCTTATTTTTTTTTCTTGAAACAATAAAACTTAAAGTCATTCCTAGATTAATACTTTGACAGTGTTTTGGTCAAATTAAGGAGGATCTAACAAGCAATGAAAGATCCCTATGGGTGCCTTACACAAGACTCTTTAAGTAAATGAAAGTCATCCTATCCTGATGCTTTTTTTTAGACACAGTAGGAACTTTTCATCTTTCTCTACTTCTGATACAACTGATTGACAGTTAAATTGCCTGCTTTGAACAATTGATAATTGAAACCACAGGAGTGGAAGAAATCACTAAGGGAGAGATTTAAAAGGCAAAAAGAAAGAAGATTTCTTGGAAGACATTCATATTTAAGAGATCAAAAAAGAAGATGAGGACCCATATTTAAGAGTTAAATAAACAATGAAGATTCAGTAAAAATGAAAACAAACCAAGGAAATGAAGGAATGATAAAAGAAATAAGAAGATAAATCATGAATGTGCAGTGTTAGTGAAAGAAGAGTTTACAGAATTAAGAACTTGTCAAGTTCACCCACATAATAATCACCTAGTTGTGTGACCTTGGGCAAGTCACTTAACACCCTTACCTTACCAAAAAAAGTGGCAGAACAATCAGGGGCCTCCAGGCATCTCCCAAGACTATCTTACAAAACCACTGCTGATCCACATCAGGTAAAATTCTGCTAAAGAATTTCTTACCCTGAAAAAATAACAGACCTAATTTGGGGAAAAAAGTTAATTATTGGGTCCTATAACATTTAATACTTCCTTCACTTCTAAGAGTTGATTAATCTATTTCTGAAGAAATTATTAATAAGCATCAGACATATACATTAATATATAATCTAGATGCAGGTAAATATTTATCACCTGTGTATTTGCATTTCCTAGTTAAATTAGATTTACAATTCATTTCTTCATAAGATCTTATAGGAAAAAAACCTATAGAAAGTTTCCAGGAGCTATATGGAAGGAAAAAAATTGTATTAGTTAAAAAAGAAGCTGTTAGTGACTTTGGCATGTTAGTAGTGTTGGAAGGGGAAGTAGATAAAATGGATACTATATTTACGATTGGAAGGGAAATTAGAGCTTATCTAGTTCTCCTCCTCCTTCACTTTACAGATGAGAAACCGGAGGCCCGACAAGATCACATATTTCTAAGAATACAAATTTAAAGCTGGAAATGATCTTAGAGATTATTAAACTTACCCCTTTTTCTTTTATAGTTGATGAACTTGAAGTACAGTTATTAAATAACTTATCCAGAATCCCAGTTTGTAAACATCTCTGAAAGAATTTGAATTAAAGACTTCCTGATTCCAAATTCAGTGTTCTAGCTGGATATGAATACTGTCTTTCAAAGATATTAATTGATATACAGTAATATAATTTAAGGGAGCAGTAGGTTTAGGTGTGTTACATTTAGGACAGTAAGTTTATATGTTAATGGGAAGGGACCTCTAGAGAAATAGAGGAACTTATATCAGGATGAAAAGATCATAGGATCATAATTTTAAAACTGAAAGTCACATTAGAATTCAACCCCCCCCATTTTACAGATGATAGCTAAAGTCCATAGTGCTAAGGGCACACACCTAGAAATTTACGAAATAGGATTTGAATTCAGATCCTTTCAGCTTGAAGGCACCTCTTCTGAAGGAACTAAAGGGAAAGGAACATTCTGAGAATGAATGCAAAGGAGGAAATAATGAATAGGCTCATAAAGAGGTGGATCAGGCAATTTAAAGGGGAAGGATGACTTTCTTGAAGACACCTGAAGACAGCTTTCATTTCAATAAGTTAAAATACCAATGCTTCCGGGGATTAAATGATTTGTGAATACAAACTTTAGAACAGCCAGTCTTCAGAATGGGATAGAAATGTCAGTAAGAGAGGAAAAGACATATTTCTATATTGAGTTAGAAAACATAAATTTCATTTGAACTCAATTAATATGATTTGTAAAGTAGTGGCAGAGAAGACAATGAGGATAATTACCTAGACATGAATATAAGAAATCTGTATGATATCATGCCAAGTGTAGAGGAAATGGCATCGGGAAGGGTTGATGACTACAAATAGGTCAAGGTGGAGAGGGAAAATTGTTAAAACAGTACCAACTTCAAGAAGTACTTGAAGTACTAAAAAGTGCAATGAAAAGATGTATTAAGTTTGATAGAATGGGGCAGGTAGGTGGCCCAGTGAATAATGAACAGTCCCTAGATTCAAGAATTCAAGAGTTCAAATTCAAAATTCAAGATTCAAGAGTTTAAATTCAACCTTGGACATTTACTAGTAATATAACAGTGGGCAAGACAATTAATCCCTATTTCCTACCCCCCCCCAAAAAATAAGATAAACAACTTGATCAGATAGAAGGGATGGAAAAGTTAGAAGAACAGGAAACTATGATCAGAGGGTAATGTCAAAATTGAAAAACTTTGAAGTGGGTCCTTTTAGTGTTGGGAGGATTAAGGTTTGACAAGCTCAAGGGAATGAATAAGATCTATCTTCATGAAAAGATAATTAAACAAAGTCAAAAATCCAGTGTTTATAGTTTCAACTTCATTTTTAATTAATGAGCTAAGACATACATGTGCTTCTTTTTTTTCCCTGAAACTGAATTTTCACATCTGTAAAAAAAAAAAAAATGAAAAACCTGTCTGATGAAGAAGCTAATAATTAGGTAAGGAATTAGAAAGCACTAAATTCTGCCTCTTATAAAGAGGGGCAGCTAGGAGATGCAGCAGATAGAGTACCAACCCTGGAGTTAGGAGGACCCGAGTTCAAATACGACCTCACCCATGTAATAATCACCTAGCTGTGTGATCTGGGGCAAGTCACTTAAGCCCCTTGCCTTACCAAAATAAAAGTGGCAGAACAATCAGTATAACAGGGTCTCCAGGCATCTCCCAAGACTATCTTACAAAACTACTGCTGATCACATCAAGTAAAATTCTGCAAAAGAATTTCTGACACTGAAAAAATAACAGATCTAATTTGGAAAAATAAAGAAGTAAATGATTGGGTTCTATAATATTTAATACTTCCTTCACTTCTAGGAGTTGATTAATCTATTTCTGAACAAATTATTAATAAGCATCAGACATATACATTAATATATAATCTAGATGCAGGTAAATATTTATCATCTGTCTATTTGCATTTCCTAGTTAAAGATTTACAATTCGTTTCTTCATAAGATCTTATAGAAAAGAAATGTGACATAATGAACAGATTTCTGAGCATGAATTCAGGAAGACTTGGGTTCAAATGTTGCTTCAGATGCTTACCAACAGCATAACATTAACTAATTTCCCTGAGGTTCAGTTTATTCATTGGTAACATTAAAGAGCAGGATACATTGACCTTTAAATATCCGTTCTACAACTAAATGTACTAACCTGCTATTTGTCATCATCATCATCATCATCATCATCATCACCATCATCACCATTATCATCATATTTTTGTAACATGAATGACACTGTAGATTGATATGTTACAAAAATGCATAATTTTTCAGCTGTTTAAAGTATGATCTATTTTTGAAACAAGAAGTGAGAATTATTATCAGCACTCTGAGGTCATAACTATGGTAATTTTCCTACCTGCATCTCTATCTAGCATCATTACCATTATTAGAAGGACATAAATAATTGCAAATCTTTTAAGGAATATCTGGTAATTTCAGCAATGGATCACATGTGTCTATGATTAACCTGACAGTTTTGTTTCATGATATAAGATAATGGGCAAGTAAAATTTAAATTTCACCTGTAGACCTAAATAAATCAGTGCTCTTTTATATTCATAGATTATAAAAGTCAAATAATATTAGATTTTATAAAGTTTTTTGAATAAAATAAAGATTATGAAATATCTTTATATTTCTAGTATAAAAAATATTGTGTTTATTATTTATTAATATTGCATGAACCTAGCTTTATGTGACTAGAAATTGGCTAATTGAAACAGGTTGACTTCAGAAGTCCTCCAGAGAAGTCAGTGTTTGGTTTGGTCAGCCTGAAGCTTAAGTCCACCTGAAAATTTGAGTTTTGAGAGCCCTAATAATTTGTTTTGATGCATTTTATTGAATATTTATACTTACCTGGTAAGGTAAGAAATACATCTCAAGAAATATTTTCTGGAAACTGCCTACATCTCAGCCAACAAGATACTTGTCCTTATGATTTTTGTTGAACTTAGAGAAAGTAAAACTCAAAAAAAGACTGAGGGAGGGAGCCACACCTTTTTCCAGCTCTCTTTTATATGTTGAAACAATGCAATAAAAATCTTTCTTAAGAACCTTTATAGGTTTGAAGCTTTATTTGCTGCTGACAATCTTCAAATGAATATGGAGTCTTTCTTTTTTCAAATCTAACATGATATATGAAATTTGTCCCTTCAAAGATCTCTCCCTTCCCATTCTACTTGCCTTTTCTCATATGATATAGTAATGCTGACTGCCAGAATTATTAGAGGTAAATGTCTTTTATATTCTTGTTTGTTGATATTTTATACTCTGCAAACAGAGCTAAAATGGATAGGTGTCCTTTACACTATATTGAAACAGGTGGTGAATGGTATAAATTACTTTAAAGTATACAATTGAATCTTAGTCCCTTCAGATATTTCTCCACTATAAATCACAGGAAGCAATATACTTTGTAGACTGGAAATCAGTAATTTTAAATTTCATTTTCCCTTGGGGAATGATTAAGGTCAAATGATTTGTAATGTTGTCTATCTAATTAACATCAAGCAAAGTTACTTTTTGTTGTTTTTGTTCATTATTTCAGTTATGTCCATTTCTTTATGGTTTATACTGCCCATGGAATTTTCTTGGCAAAGATACTGAAGTGTTTTGTCATTTCCATATGCAGTGGATGAAAGCAAACAGAAGTTAAATGACTTTCCCTGGGTTACATAGCTAATATGACTGAGCTGAGATTGAAACTCAGGACATCCTGAATTCAAGACCCAATGCTCTAGTCACTGATTCACCTAATTGTCCCAAAACTATATACTTCAATGAAAAGAAAGGAAATATCATTTGTATAACTCCTTTCAAATCACTGATTTTTAAAGAACTTTTGTCATCCTCAAATCACCCCAGATGCTTTCCTTCACTCCAACTCAAATGAAAAAGTGACCCTCTCCTTATAAGGCAAATTCCTTTTCATACACAAAAGACCCCGTCCTATCTTCTCCCCTCTATAGTTTTCTCTCTCATTTATTTTCAATCTCTACTTATTTAGTGGTTGTTTCATTAATGCCCTCCAAACATAGTCATGCATTTCCTATATATATTCTCTCTCTCTCTCTCTCTCTCTCTCTCTCTCTCTCACACTCTCTCTCTCTCTCTCACACACACACACACACACACACACAACACAACAACACAACAAACACATATACACACGTACAACATTAACAAAAATTCTTATTTGATCTTTTTATTCCTACTCTACTCATGTGCTTTGTGGTTAACATGCTTTAGAATTTCATCTGCAAGTGATACCGTTACTTCTCTTCCTCTAACTCTCTTCTTAATCTTTCATTTTGACTTCTGATCTCATTATTCAACTGAAATACCTCTCTTCAGAGTTAACAATGATCACTTAATTGTCAAATCCAATGGTCCTTTTTCAATTCTTGTATTTCTTGAACTTAGTATAGTCTTTGACTCTGTTGATCACCCTTTTTTCCTTAATACTTTCTTCTCTCTAGCTTTTCATTTCACATTTCTTCCCTAATTCTCCTTCTACCTGCCTAACAGAATTCTACTCATCAGTCTTCTTGACTGGATCTTCATCATACTGACTACTCATGGGTGCTCTATAAGACTATTCTTTTTTATTCTTCTTCCTCTCTAATCTTTCTTGGTGATAACATCAGCTCCCAAGAATTTACCTATCATCCCTCTGATGCAATTTTCAGATCTATTTCAATTTTAACCTCCCTTCTGACTTCTAGACTTATAAGTACAATTTACTAATATACTTTTAGACATCTCAAACTGGAGTTGTATTAATATATACCTATTGATGTGAAGAAATATAATAACTTTCAAGTATTTTAGGGGATTGTTTATATAATTATTATTTCTAAAATAATTTGAATAGAATTAAATTTACAGCATTGCAATGATGTAAGAGAAAGAACAGACAACTAGAATTGGAAGTACATTTTAAGCTTCTAGAAATGACTTTTTTTAAGATATTGTTTGAACTTTCTAAATTTTCAAAACTTTCACTAATTTCTAACAAAATTTTGTGCACTATTGTAAGTGACAATACATTTCTACAAAGGGATAATAATGGGATATGAAACAGACCTGTGATTCCATTGGTATGGGTGGCTTCCAGGTGAGGAAATTCCTTCTGCTGACATCAGTACCTGTTCTGCAATTTACTGATTTAATTCCAACTAACTGTCCTATGAAGTTAAATGATTCATCAGTCTAGAATATGGTATTGAATAGAAAAATTCATCAGTTAGTACTTCAATATCAACCAGAAATGTACTGTATAATAAACCAGCTCTATGAATTATCTGTTCAGTTCATTCTCATAAACTGGTCCCAGAGATCTCCATATTAAGCATGTGTAGGTGAAAATATATATCAAAAAAGAATTACATGGGAAGACTGGTATTAAAAAATCAACATGAACATGTGTGACATGAAAAGATGAGCCTTTTTTTGCTAGAGCATGGGAAAAGTAATGATAAGGTCTCTAGGTAGTCAGTCAAGCTGTCATCTAGAAAATAATATGTGTTTACAATATTCTAGGTATTGTGCAAGCACTGAGGGTTACAAAAAAGGCAAACAACAAATGCTTCTTTCAGGAAGTTCAGCTTCACTGAAAATTTTGTATGTCTCAACATTTTGGGTACAACCCTTATGAAGAATTTGAAAAGGTACATGTACATGATTCACATAGAATAAGAAGACAGGTGAAGATTTGACTCTTCAACCAATCAATAAACATATATTAAGTGCCTTCCAAGCACTAATGATATAAAAGAGACAAAAAAATCCTTGCTTGCAAAGACCTCATAGTCTATTGGAGAAGTATCAATATAAGAGAGCCCAGGATGTTGTGTGGAACTCTATGAAAATTTTAAAGCAACATATGAATAAGTTTCATACACATACAGAAAGAAAAGGTATGGATTAGTTTTAATCTTTCATCAATGAGTTAGGTACTGTTGATTGCTGAGGATTTAAAAAGTTGTATGAAGTTGACATCACTCTCAAGAAACTTACAATATAAAGTAGAAGACAACATGCAAATATGTACCAAGTAAGTTAAATACAAGACAAATAGATAATTAAAAAGATGGAACACAACAGAAGAGGGGCTGGGAAAGGCTTTAATTAAAAGATGAAAAAGAAGTTAGGGAATACAGTAGGTGAGGTTGAAGAAAAATATTATTCCAAATGTGGGTGAGAACCAGAAAAAATACCAAATTATCAGGAACTAAGAGATGGAGTCTTTCATTTGTGGAATAGCCATGAAGCCAATATCATTGTAGCAGCCAATAAGGTATGAAAAGACTGTAAATTTGGCTTATTTATATAAAGTTAAAGTGTCCAACAGAATACTTTGTATAAGGATCCAAGAGGCATGAGAGAGATACTGTAGTTTATTGACTTTGGGTGTGGGGTGTGTGTGTTTTTTTTTGTCTCTGTGTGTGTGTGTGTGTGTGTGTGCTAGGAAAATCACTTTGGTGTGTGAATGGAGGATAGATTAAAATGGCAGGGCAGATAGACCACCACAAAATTATTACAATGATTCAATGAGGTGAAAGCCTACATTTACAGTGATGACACTGTCAGACTAAAGAAGTAGTAATGATGTGAAATGAGGTTCAATGGGAAGGCACAAACAGTATCAGTCAGGATTTACACTGTACATGAATCCAATAGAGGTAGTACATAATAGCTCCTTGCATCAAAGCAGATATACTGACAGCTAATTCTAGGGGTGTTTTTTTAGGGCAGTTAAAATAAAAAATCAGCAATATTAAATATCATATGTGTGATATGTATCATGTAGACTATGAAAATGATCTATAAATATAACAATCGTGATACAGAGAAATAGTCATAGGCACATGCGTACCATATATTCAAGCCAGTTTGTGAGGGAAAATGTGCAATCTAAGGTGAGACACAGCTTGCTTTCCCTGAATTTGAAGCTAAAATACACAAATTTAGCTATTTTGCCTATGGAACATATACAATTTATGTATGTATATATGTATGTATATTTACAACAGATCAATGAGCAAGTATTGATATTTATTTTGTATCATTATTTTTTTCACTTTTTGTGACATCAGAGAAAACTGTCCCTCTGCTTGTCCTAGACAAATGTTCCTGAGAATTGAACATATTCAAGAAATGCTGCAAAGGTAAAAATTGAGAAGCTTAGGCAACAAATTGGATATATGGGGTGGGAGGTAGTGAGGAATCAAGAATAATTCCTTGTTTGCAAATTTTACATTACCCCCTACAGTAATATGGAAGGTAGGGACTCACACCTAATATTAGAGGGTTTGATTTGGATAAGGCCATAGCAAAGATGACAGAGAAGCAGTGGGAAGATAGGGAAGAGGAGAAACAGTAGAGAATGGCATCCCAAAAATGCTAGAAAGAAGAGAGTATCAAGGTGGTGAAGCCTGTAATCAGTTCAAAGACTGGAGAGATTAAGGAGAATGGAGATTGGAAAAAAAAGGCTATTTTCATTTGTCAACATTGTAGAAATCTTTTTCTAAGAAATGTTAAGGTCTGAAGTCTTAATGTTGATTATTATCTTCAACAATCAAAGTAGTTGTCACATCAGTAAGATTACAGTTCCATCAAAGTACCAACTATTTTACTGCTCTGTATTTGAGACTACCCTTTTTGTAACCATCTATGAAATAGTAACTACTGAAAATCTTTTCTAAAAGAATATATGTATATAAACACAAATATATAATATATATGTGCCTCTCTAAATGTATCCATATGTGCATATTCACATGCATATATACATATTTATATGCATACATACACATATAATCCAAAATTAGCTTGCCATAGATTGCCACTAAATCCTTCTGTAACTTCCACTGAATCCCTTGACAAAATGATAATGGTTTTGTGGAAGCTACATAGTATATCACTTATAACTCAAAAATAATACTCTTGAAAACAGATACTAGAGCATTATTTTGTGACAGTCTTCACCCATAATGGATGTAGGGTCTTCCTGAATCTTGTTTTCTTTAATTGGGCTCCCAGTATCATATTCCCCCAGTATAGGTTCAGATACCAACAGATTAAGTAATCCCTTGTCTATGTTTAAAGTAAGGAAAATCAGACCCTGGGGACACCAACCCCTTAATGAGTTCAGATACTGAAAATGACATCTAAAACAATGGGAAACAGTTCAATGAAAATCTTTGTAGGCATGAAATGGAGAAGAGGGAGGGAAGGGAAAGAAAGAAGGAGATTTAGTATGCAACTGAGGATCATATTGACATATGTAATTGGGGAGCAGAGACATAGGTCCATTCAGCTGAAAAGTCATAATTTAAAGTTCCAGAATAGTCACTATTCAAGTTGAGGTTTGGGACCCGTAAGTGATGTAGGGCAAATAGTTCTGAGGATACACTGTGTGTGGAAAAAAAGCAAACTAGCTGTTGGAAAAAATATTACTTTTGAATACACAGTTGCAGTAAGCTAAAAAATATCATTATTATTGTATCCATGACTTGATTCTATTAGCTACAGCCTCCCTCAAGAAGAAATTGTTATAATGATCTGAAGATGACCAGGCCCAATCTTATAACATATTATCAGATCCAGAGATTTATTGAAAGTCTTTTCCAACTAGATAGCAAAACTGTTTCATATTATCCCTTTTTCTCTTGAACCACTTTTGAAACAGTTTCATTAGAATTTTATACTGCCAAAAAAGGAAGAAGAGAAAGAAGAAGAAGAAGAAAGAGAAAGAAGAAGAAGATGATGATGATGAAGTGGAAGAAGAAGAGGAACAAGAAGAGGAGGAGGAAGAGGAGAAAGAAGAAGAAGAAGAAGAAGAAGAAGAAGAAGAAGAAGAAGAAGAGGAAAGGAGAAGAAAGAAGAAGAAGAAGAAGAGGAAAGGAGAAGAAAGAAGAAGAAGAAGAAGAAGAGGAAAGGAGAAGAAGAAAGAAGAAGAAGGAGAAGGAAATGGAGAACATCCCTAGTAAGCAATGCCAGGTTATGGTGGAAGAGCTGAAGAATCCTTGTCCTATTTTGATATACACATTTGTACTTCAAACATTTGATTTACTATTGAATGTTTATGATGCAAATATTTTTAATTCTTTGGCCCTGGAGATTTCAGTACCACTTACCTTGAAGCTAAATTGCATTCAGTGACTGTTTGCATTTATAGTTTGATTTGGCAGCCTAAACTTTGAGAACATATTCTCCAAAGAACAAGTTCTGCATTTACTCATATATTTACAGAAAGCAGTCTTTTTAAATATTGGAAATGTGAAAAAGTCTTAGAGTGGTTGTAGGTACTTATGCAGACTGTCCTATGGATTAAATTCCCATTATTCCATTATTGATGGGTGTGAACTCAGAAAGATATATAATATAGTGGGAAAATCAAAGGATTAGAGTTAGAAAAACTGAGCTTGAATCTTCTCCATGTACAATCCCAAATACATAATGATATATAAACCATTGTAAAATGGGTGAAATAATACATTCAGTATGTCTTATAACCCTCACAGAAATGATTAAAGCACCCTTAAAATAATATTTAATGAGAACAATTTTAAAAAAATTTAGAGTAGGGTTTTGTCTCTGTGTGTGTGTGTGTGTGTGTGTGTGTGTGTGTGTGTGTGTGTGTGTGTCTTCATGAGGAGAGAATGTAGGAAGAGAAAAGCATACTAGGGCCACAGAAATAGCTGATTTTCCACAAGTCTTTATAGAACTTTGCAGTAGTAGAAATCTTACCCACTGCCCTTCTATTGCTATTTCTTCTACCATATTCCACATTATCTTCTACCTAGACTAGAATGTATTCCTAGAACACTTTCCCCAATCCTTTCATCTTTGGATTTCAAAGCCCAATTACTAATGCAAAGGATAATAGAGAAAAATAGCAAAGCCTCAGAGAAGACAGAAACAGGACCAAACAGCTCCCCATGTTTGCCTTTGATTACAAGATATATTCTTCTTTCTCTATACCTAAAGAGAATGCAAAAGCTATATAGTGTGCAATATAATATTGCCTTAATCTGTCCTAGGAAACTAAGTGCTATCATGAATTTTCTAGTTGTTAATTGAGTCTTCATATATCCTAAAGCCTTTCACTTTACAAGAAGGAAACTGAGGCCAGGAGAGATGAAATGTCTTCCCTAAAATCACACAACTGCTGTGGATTAGAGACTAAATATCTGGCCCAGAGATTCTCACTGAATCCCACTGAGTCGCATATAATCATACAAATTAAAGAAAAACTCAGTGAACATTTATAGTGGACAGTATGCCAGGGGCTAGAAAATTTAAGTTTTCTCATGTCAAACACACACACACACACACACACACACACACACACACACACACACACACAAACAAACATTACCCCTAAGTATCTCTGAATCATGTGATAAATTCTCTATTTGGCATTGAAAGCACTTTAAAATATGGCCCTGTCCTACCTTGTCAATCTTTTTATTCTTTATACCCTTCCATAGACTCAAAGATCCAGCTGCACTGGTCTACTTTCTTTAATACTCTACAGGTATTTATAGTGTCTTTCCTCTCTGCTTTAAGTGTAGTCATCTTAGCTTCTTCTCTTAGTTTTTCTGACTTCTTTCAAGATTCAACTCATACTTGAGGCTTTTCCCCAGACCCCATTTTCTCCAGCAATATTTCCACTGACATTATCTTCCATCTAGTCTATATCTCTGTCTCTATCTCTGACTTTCTCTCTCTCTCTCTCTCTCTCTCTCTCTCTCTATATATATATATATATATATATATATATATATATATATTTACAAATTATCTCTATCTATGCTTTTCTCCAAATATAGATATATTTATATATCCATAGGTAGCTAGATAGATATATAGATACAAATAGCCATATATTCACAGAGGTCACTATGATTTGCCACAAATCTTAATAAAACTATACCATAGTGGAAATCTTCACCTCAAGGCTATTACTTCTACCATATTCCAACTCATTCCCTACATAGGCCTGGATGTTTCCTTACAACTATGACCACAGAATTTGTATGCATACATGCCCATACAGGCATATAGAAGTATGTATTACATAGTCATATATTTATATATGTGTGTATAAACACACACACACACACACAAACACACACACACACACACACACAATGTTGTGTCCTTCATTAGAATGTAAGCTGCCTGAGGACAGAGACAGCTATTTGCCTTTCTTTGTATTTCCAGTGCTAAACACAGTTTCTGCAACTGATAAAAGGAGGCATGTCATAAATATTGGTTGCTTGGTTTGACTGATTGGGAAAACAAAGAAAAAATCTACATGTTAAACAACAGTTTACATATAACTGTAAGACTGGATGATTCATTTCATTTTGTTAAAGTTTCTTTTGACATGTATAACTGAATTAAAACTTTTACTAGAAAAGGATGAATAAAATTTTCACATATGAATTTTGAGCCATTTATGTTTTACTTTTAAAATTCTTTTCCCTTTTATTTTCCCCCATTAAACAGGGTCCTTTGAAAAATATTTTAAATGCCCAAGATATTTATTTATTCCTTCTATAAAATCAATTTTCTATTCTAGCCCACATAAATTGGTTATTCATCATTCATTTTGTCCAACACTGAGAGGAGCAAGGCAGTGGAACGAGCCATGGCAATTATAGACAGGAGCCCTGAATATTCAGTTCAGCACTGTAAGGAAAGAAGAGGATCAAATGCTATTGAATTCACAGATATATTTCAGAGGTGGAGAATACAGTTTGCTAAATTAAAATTAAATCAGTATTTCACTAGTCAAAGTTAAGAAGCCTTTCAAATAGTGCCAGATATTCAATTCATGAGTTTTAAATCATTTTTTAACAATATCTCTGAAGGGATCCTGTCAATACATGTCCTTTCCTCTTTAATTCTGTATAGAGTCATAACTGCAAAGGACAGGTTCTATGGTTCTTTCTAGTCCTCTTCTTCTATGTCCTATCTACATCACTTTGAATATGGGAAAGAAGCAATTGATACATGGAAAGAAAAGAAGTATATCTTGTGTGTGAACTATCATTACTAAGTACATACAAAAATAATTTAAAAATTCATATTAATGAAGAAGTCATTCTGAATGAGTTTTACTAACATTTTAATTGAGTATGGCCCTGTATTGTAGACTACAAAAATAAAAACAAAAATAATTTAATTAGCCTTCTTGCACATTAAAAATTTATATCTTAAACTGGGGTTCTATGTGACACAATATCAATGAAAACATAAACATATATTATATGTACATCAGGGATTATTCACATGCCAAACCTGGGGCTGAAGAAGCAGATACAGAGAAAGACAGAGATGCGAGAGCAGAGACAGAGGCAAAAAAAAGAGACAAAAAGGCACAGAGAGAGACAAACACACACACAGAGAAAGACAGAAGGACCAAGAGATAAACAGAGGGATAGAAATACAGAAAGAGACATAGAAAGAGCAAAACAGAGAAAGACAGAAACAGAAACACACAGATAGAGAGGAAAAAAGAGAGATAAAGAAATGACAAATGACTGAGGGCATATCTAGATGGACATTCAAAAGCAAAATACTGGAAGGAGGAAATATGACATAATAATATTCAATAGCAATGTATCAATGAATGAGCAAGAAATTGACATCAGAGTTCCAAATGATTATATAGTTATACCAAAAAGCAGTTGGAAGGCAGATCTGTGGGTCCCAGACAAGGACAGAATAGTGAACAGAAATGCAGAGGCATCAGAAGCCAGACTATCATTCCCTGACTGACTGGAGTTTAGCTCATTAGAAGACTATGAGAGGAAAATTAGATTGATGGGGGGTTCTTTTTAAATTTAGGTAGGAGAATTGAATCTAAAATCATATACTATATATAGGAATTCCTGAGGTGGAAGTTTTCCTATAGATTGGTTAATGGCTACCAATGTCTGGAAGGAGTCAGATATACACATTACATGGTGAGTATATAATTGATTTAATCCTTTTTGCTTCCATCATGAAAAAAGCACTGACACACACAAATGTATGTGTCTATATTCAGATATACATATATACATTCACACATATATGTGGGTTTGTATATCCATATATAGCATATCTCCTTTCTGGTATTGTGTGGAGTGCATAGCCAATGGAGGAACCAGGGATTGACAATCTAAAGTCCTCATAAATGAGTAGGTTCAGGAATTTTGATAGTAGTGAATTATAGTAGTTTAAAAAACCCTCAAATACAACATCTGGTACAATGTCAAAATATGCTATAACAGAGTTTCCCAATTAGCAATCTGTGGGTCAGCCCTGGTCCACAGCAATTTTAGTTCTATGTCCCAGGATCTTGTCTTTGGGTATAAGAACTTTTAAAATTTATAGCTGCCATGAATAAAGTAATAAATGTCATGCTTAATAAAAATTATGCAGTCCTATAACACTTGGAACCTAGGTAAAATGTAAAACAAAATTTCTATGGAAATATGCATTTCATAATAATAGAAACCTGACTTTAGATAAAGTTTTGGAATATATACTACTGTGGTTCAATCTTATCTGACTCTTCATTTGGGGTTTTCTAGTCAAAGATACAAAAGTGGTTTGTCATTTCCTTCTCTAATTCATTTAACAGATGAGGAAACTGAGGCAAGTAGGGTTAAATGATTTGCCCAAGCTCACAAAGCTAGTGTCTGAGTCAAATTTGAATTTATATCTTTCTGATTCAAATATGTTCACACACGTGAATATATTCACTATATCTCTTCAATCATATCTGAATCTTTGTGATTCTATTTGAAGTTTTCTTGGCCAAGATGCTGCAGTGGTTGCCATTTCCTTCTCCAGATCATTTTTCAGGTGAGGAGATGGAGGTAAACAATGACTTACCCAGGGTCATATAGCATTAAGTGATCAAGTGCCTGACTCCAGGTCTGACACTCTACCCACTGTGTCACCTAGCAGCCTACTGCAATATTTCCCATGGTAAATTGATGATGGTCTAGAAAGCAATTACAACATCAATGGCACACAGTGGTTAGAGCACTGGTCTTGGATTCAGGAGGATGGGAGTTCCAATCAGAAACCTGACACTTGCATGACCTTGAGCAACTCACTTAACCCTGACTGCCTCACATCCGGGACCATCTCCAGTCATCCTGACTCATATCTGGCCACTGGATCCAGATGACTCTGGAGGAGAAAGTGAGGTCAGTGATTTAGTACAGACCCCCTCACTCAGATCCAATTCATGTGCTTGTCATGGTGTCAACTCCTTGATGTTGTGGTCTTCTCTGAAGTAAGGACAAACAGAAATATATTGCCAAAGAAATATGGAAATATAGAAAGAATCATAAATATGAACAGAGGACTTGGGTTCAAATCTCAGTTCGACCACTTGCTCTTGTCATATTTTTTTAGTAACTTAATTTTTTTGCATATAAGATTAGATGATTGGACTTCCCAGATTCTTAATCTGGTGACCACAGTCATTAAAATTATATTGATTAACTGTATTTTAATATGTTTTACATGCAACTTTATTTGATTTATTTTATGTAGTTATAAACTCTGTTTCAAGACGGGGTCTGTAGGATTCTCCAGACTGCTGCTAAGTTGTTCATGATTTGAAAAATTCAAGAACTCTGTCTAGATAAGGTCTTTGGACAAGAGGTAGACTATGATGGCTGGAGTACAGACTGAACTAGGAGAGTAGGGCCATAATCTTTTTATCGTTGCTGGAATTGAAAACTATTTTGGAGAAATGTTAAGATTGAAGTTGGTAGAGCTGCATGGTAACTTGAGAAGACCAAGCAGCCCTGTTGCTCCCACGTTGCCACAATTACTAACTTAATACAATTCATTGCACATTTTCAACTAAAAATGCAGTCTATTCAGAAATAAAGTGAGATTTCACAAGACCTTTCCTATAAAATAGAAGACTCATAAGCAAGATATTAAAAATAAAGTAACACCAAGTTAAGATGACAGGTTGAGGCCTTGCTGGAATTTTTAAAAGTTCAGAGAAGTAGACTTTATCTTGATATAGTTGAAAAATCACAGATTGAGAGTCAGTAATTCCATTTCTGCTATTGAAATTGGCTCATTGCTCTTTACTTCATTTTCTTCATCTGTAATATAAAGGAGTTGTAGCAGATGATCAGGACTAAGGGTCCTTTCAGCTCTAAGATTTTCCAGATCTTGTAAAGGTTCCCAAATTCCATATTTAGAAATGTCAGTCCTTTGTTTGAATGAGTATGGAAGACTAAAATTCGAATAAAATCTGTAAGAGGGGTTATATACTCTATATTCTTTGTTGTGATTAACCTTGAATTAATAATACCCATTGAGCACTTAGACTGTTACTCAAGTGTCTTTGGGGGAGAAAAGGGACACAAGGGACACATTAGAATAGTGGTGGCACATAGTACTGGCAACTTTCTTGTGCTTTGGCACCAGCATAGACCAATATAGACTGCTTTGCAGAACTAGAAACCTCTCCTAAAAAAATAAAATAAAATAAAACAGTCTAACAGGTCCAGGCTAAAAATTGTGATGTACTAATCTGATCATTTTCCTGATGAGTCCTTTAGCAGAAATATTAACCATCTACCATGACAGGATAAGAAAACAAAAACATCAGGTCAATGGAACTCCTAGCTACAGCAAAAACATTTATGTCAGAAATAAACTTTGTTTTCCAAAAAAAGTAGGAAAAATTCCCCTAAACCTCTCAACCAGACTACTAATACAACTCTATTATTAGGAAAAAGGCATCTTAAAAGTATTAAATATAGCCAGTAGCCAGATGCTATACCTGATTACACTAACAGAAGGGGGGAAAGGAATTAAGTAAGTATAGAATTTACTTATTCAATTTAATGTCACAGGAGGATATATTTCTTTTCTTACTGGAGACATTCTTTACACATTACCTCTGTTCATGATACAACTAGCAAAGCCTGTTTAATTTTCACTTTTATGTACAAATCCACAGGACTCATTTTCATTTTGACTTTGTCTGTTTGCAGTTTGCCAATGTGCAAATTAACAGGGTTCTCAGCCTTGAATTTTTTGCCCCATCAAACTACATTTTTGTTTCTTTTCATTATTTACCAGATGAATTTACAAAAAATTTGTTCTCATTCCTTTTGAACACACCATTTCATGCAGATCATTTTATAGGACAAAATCAGAGTTCCAGTGCCTATGATATTAAGTATTCTTGAAGACCTGTGAAAGTCCCTAATGGCTGTGTTAGCCTAGACCATTGGGCTACTTGTCTAAATCAGTTTGTACCTCATTCTTCCTTTTCTGTATTTCTGTTAAACCTAGGTATAAGACTACAGTTCTCATGGAGATTTTATCTACCTTAGGTTTCTACTAAAGTACTATGATGGACAGAAGAAGAATAACTTTTGTATAAAGTTACTATTAACTGTCCCTAATTTATTATAATGCAAATGTAACTGGGAAATTCCATACTCCAAGAAGTCACTTCCTTGATTCTGGAATGGTAGAAATTTGGAATTGTAAGGGTCCTTAGAGGCCATTCAGAACAAACCTTTCATTTTAGAAACTGAGGCCATTCATAGCTGTATAACCATTTGCCCAAAGTCTTACAAGTAATGAATGGCACTTAAATTCAAAGTTCCAGATTTCAATTTTCTTAGTCTTTTCAATAGAATACAATGGTAATATTATGGTAAAAGTCCAGGTCCCTTTCTGGAATATTCTGGGGCTTTCTAAACTTTTGAACAAATTTTTTTCCCATGTTTAATGGAATAATAGAAACTTGGAGTGAGAGGAACCCTCTTAAATTATCAACCAAACTACTCATACACAAGATAAAGAATGAAGTGATGTGACATTCCCAAATTATTTAGTGAGAGAACTATGACTAAAACAGAAATTCTTTGACTCTCAATCAATTATTTTTCTCATTACATTGTTATTTCATTTATCTCATTTCATTACCTTCTCTCAGAATCTATTTTCCAACCACCATCAATTGAATCCTGCCATTTAAGTTATTAATAGGAGGAAAGATCAGGAAATTAGAGGTCTGGTATGTTTCATTCATGGTTTATTCAAGTACAAAGATAATAAGATAATAGACCTTTATCCTAGCCCCACTGGACCGTGACTTAGTCAACTAACACCTGAGACAATCTAGAGGATGCTCTCAATGGTTTTTTAGAACTTTTGTCATTTCAACACATATCTTACTGCTTCATAGGACCTCCTTTCACATCTTATATAATTGAGTAGCCCATCAGTGTTTGAAGTAGTAGACAAGGAGATCAGTAAGTAGTTTGGATACCAAATTTGTTTGTTTAGTATTTGACAGCACAAATATCAAATCCATGGTGATAATAGTACAAGTATTTATATGCTATTATTAGCACATACCACTCCTTCCTTTTAAAGGCTTTTCAGTGATGAATATTTCAAAAATTAAAAAAAACCTTCCAACAAACTGCAAGTAATATTGTATTTTGTTATTATTCATATTTCACTGTTTTTGTACTCACATGAATCATGTTATAACACTAATTATTATTAATTTTCTTTGCAAAAATTTCTTCACAGAAACAATTATAAAGAATACTGTGCAATACCTATACCTTGTTTCTTTAAACAAAGTAGAACAAAGGAATGTCTAAGATTTAGATATAGGCATGACATCAATCACTGTACTTAAAAGTCCATTTACGAGCTGTACAGACATTATCTATAACATTACAAAATATGCCTCTGGAGATGACCTGATGATGGAGTGGCTGCTTATGCTCACTTCTAGATAAGTCAAATTTTAAAAAGGGCAATGAGAATCTGCAGAACATTCAGAGGAAAGTAAACAGGATGGTAAACTGAAACTTAGTGAAGATCTTTTTTAAGAAACCAGGACAGGGGAAACTAGATGGTACAGTGGATAGAGCACCAATCCTGGGATCAGGAGGACTGGAGTTCAGACACTTAATACTCACTTAACTGTGTGACCTTGGGCAAGTCACTAAACCCCATTGTCTTGTAAAAACCAAAAAAAGAAAAAAAGAAAGAAACTAGAACAGCTTAGCCTAGAAAACAGAAGACTCAAGAAGGACATGATAGCTTTCTTTAAAGAGATTAAAGTTTATCATGAGGAAGAAGGAACAAACTCTTTCTCACTGATTTTAGGAGCACTGAGTAAAAGTTGAAAAGAGATCAAGATCAATTTCAAGCTTGACATAAAGGAAAATTTTCAACAAATACAGTTATGCTTAAGCAGAATGAACAGTCCCATACTATAGTGAATTCTCCAATAATGGAACCATCGAAGAGTGACTGGATGACTATTTTATTAGGTAAACTAATTATTCCTTCTTTTGGGGTATGGGTTGTTGTAAACTACAATCAAAATTCTTTCTATGTATAAAACTTTGTTAATTTCTGGTTGTTGCAAAAATGAAAACAAACATACATACCTATTAATCTATCTATATTTTACATATATGTATACATAAATATATATGCATATATGTATATATGAACATATTTACTTGTGTATGTATATATATATGTATATGTACATACACTTCTAATAATGTTTGTTCTTCATTTTAGAAAAAGACCACAGCAACAGGGAGGTGATGCCTAGCAGGCATGTGAATTGGATTTGACCAGTCTCATTTTCTCTGCCAGGGTCATCTGGCAGACAACTGGAGATAGTCCTGGATGCAAGGCAATAAGGGTTAAGTACTTGCCCAAAATTACACTGCTAGTAAGAATCATGTGTCTGAGACTGAATTTGAACTCCCATCCTCCTGATTCCAAAATCAGGGCTCTATCCACTGTGTCATTTAGCTACCACACATCTACATATATGCTATGCCATCTTTTTTTCCACATTAAGAAAAGAAGTGTTTTCATTCCTTTCTTTTTGTCCTTAATTTTTGTGGAGTAGACATAATAACTAATCAATCCAAATTTACGTTTGAGGCATATTAGAACAGATGGCAAAAAGAAGACCAGATATCATGCTATATACTTTGAAAGTAATCCTTAAAAAAAGTAATCTTTAAGGCTATTTGGTACTGGTCAATTAAATAAAAAAAGCTGATAAGTAAAACGGATAAGCTAAGCAAGAAACAGAAGCAAGTGAAAATAACAACAAAGTGTTAATAACAATAATTATGGGGCTTCCTCTTCAATAAAAACTGTGAGAATTATGAAGTATTTTGGAAGAAATCAGTTTAGATCACTCTTTACAATACATATCACCAGAAGCTCTGAATGAATAGTGATTAGAAATATGATTTCATTGGTGTAAGCTACTCTGAAATGAAAAAAATATATCTTACAAGACAATTCAGCACCCTTTTGTC
This sequence comes from Macrotis lagotis, assembly GCF_037893015.1. Classification (NCBI taxonomy): domain Eukaryota; kingdom Metazoa; phylum Chordata; class Mammalia; order Peramelemorphia; family Peramelidae; genus Macrotis; species Macrotis lagotis. The sequence goes on from NC_133660.1 coordinate 75,478,114, forward strand.
ATAAAACTATATCCATAGAACTCCTTTTAACACTGAGAAGTCATTGAAAATGATGGTCACATAACCAATATGTCCCTGATGAGTTGAGCCTGAATTTGAGGTAGTTCCCTATTCGCTATAACATGGGAGCTCTATTATAATACATCTATCAAAGCAGTTTGTCTAAATGGATAGATGACATTAAAGACTTTATAATATGTAAATTTGGGAAAAGAAGAGATTCATCTTTTATATAAACTACTACAGCTAGGCTAGAAATATCATCCTTACAAGGAATAGAGGTAATCATAAAAAATAAAAAGAACAATTTGATTACTTAAAATGGAAAAACTCTACAATCAAAATCAATGCAGTTGGAGCACTATCTAGTATTACTATAGCACTATAAGTTAAGAAAATATATTTCATATGATATCTCATTTTCTCTTCACAACAACCTCTTTCTTAACAGATGAAGGTACTCTACTGGATGAGGTTAAATGGATTGCTCAGATTCAATATTACCTGTGTCTAAGGAAGAATTTAAATACAAGAATTCTTGTTTTCACACCTAGCCACTTAGTTGCTTAGAAGGGAAACAGTGAAATGGTGTGGAAAGTCTCTAACGAATTTCTAAAATTAAAAAAATCACTCAAAGTATAGGAAATTGATACCATCATAAAAGAATGAGAGATATTACCCAGTAGACAAATCATCAAAATATATGAATATCCAGTTTTTAAAAGAAGAAATGCAAACTCACAACTATATTTTAAAGAAAAAAGCAACAGAATGTAATGGAAATTGGAGACTGGGCTTAAAGTTGAAAGTTATAGGTACTAGTTAGAACTCAAAGTGATCCCCATTCTCTCTGATACTCATCTTCCTTTGAGTAATTTAAGTGTACTAGATAGGATAATCTCTTAGGGTCTTCCAACTAAAGATATCTGTTAGTCAAAGTTGGTTTGAAATTTTAGCAGCCAACAAGGCCAAGTAAAATTTTATATGTCATCCAGACTTATGTAGCAAGTAATGCAGGCTTTAGTTAGTTTACATTTTTATCTTAGTTTGTCGAAATATGCCACTTTAATTGAAAACTAACTTTGCAGAAGTTGTTGTAATTCCCTCCTCTCCCAAATTGAGTTATCATTTATATCAGGACTTATTGCAACCTTAATGATGATGATCTGTGTAACAACTGGAGCAAATTTCAGAGGAATTAAAAAAATAAACCATAAAACATGTTTAACATGGCAAGTCTCTGCTGCTAGCTTTATCTACCTTTATATAATAGCTCATTGATTTTTTTTCTGTTTTCATTCCCTATCAATATCATTTAATCCCTATAATCTTGTATTTCACTATACAAAATGACCCTTCATTGAAAAATTGTAAACAGGTCTGAGTTTTTTTTTGGGGGGGGGTGTTTTATAAATAGCATAATTCATGCCAGAATTTTCTAGGCTTTACTTAAAAGAAAAAAATAGCAACAATTCTACTTCCTGTGCCCTAAAAAAGTATGTCCATAACAAGATAAATTTACTTTTTTCTATGCCCCAGTGGTTTTAAAATTTTTTAAATAAAATAAGTGTTTTAAGATCTGTAACATAATTTTGAACTTGAGCTTACAGAGATTGAATTTCTATGGTGAAAAATTAAATAAAGTAGATTGCTAACTCTATACAAGAGAATCCATGCTGATTATTCTTTTCTTTACATTTGATGTTTTAAATTTTGATATCGAGTTTCTTTCTGACAAAACCTCTTGGAGTTGATCTATTTTAATTTAAGAAGAGATTAAGAAGTTCAGAAGACAACAGGGAGTTGAAATCAGTTATAAACACAAAATAATTGCCAATGCTCAGAAATGTGAAAATTCAGAATTAAAGTACTTGTTTATATAATTCTATAAATGTTTTGAATGTAGAAAAAGGTAATTGAAGTGTCTATCACTCAGGATGAAAATACTGTTGAAAGCTTCAATTCTCTTTCAGACTCTTTTTCAAACTCAAACACAACAAAAAATATATATTTCAAAAGGAAAAGGGAAAATAAAGTATTGAAAACTAAAGTGTTTTGTTTTATTTTGTTTTGTTTTCTTTAGCACTCATTTCCAAACAAAAAGTATTGTTTTACTGGGATGTTTCTCAGCTATTCCTTCTTAGACTTGCTGAATGGAAAGCTGGAATGTGGCCATGTAAACTGGGAAGAAATATGTTTCGAAGGTATGAGATATTGCCATTGACTAGATTATGGGAATAGTTTCTTTACATGGTTTTCTATCTCTACCCATCCCACATAGAAAAAAGACTGTTTCCTTTCATTTGAAACTTCTTTTCTGTCATATCATCTTGCTCAGAAATCTTATTAGCTCCTATAGAGAAAAGCTATAGCTTCTTTAAAACTGTTCTTTTATTCCAGATATTTATTTAAAAAAAAAACAAAAAAAATTCCTATTCCCCTTTAAGTGAAATCTTTAAAATTGGAGTTAAAAACAAAGTTACATGATAATATATATCATGGAAGCTCTTTTCACTTGTCTCTAAATCTGAAAAGAGAAGGAGGAATTCAAACTTTTTGACCCTTCATGTAACTCAAAGCAGAGCCCCAAATTCTCCTTGCCTGGTTAAAAACAGAGTAGACAAAAAAACTTTTAACTTTGGCTCCTTCTTTCCAGTAAACTGGATTCTGCTGTGGTACTTGGAACCTGAAATGTCAGCATTGGCTTTTATGTAGCTGGAGTTAGGTCTCTATACCCCTTCCCTAGCTAGTACTACAGTGTGCTGAAAAACATATTGATGTCTCTACCCATCCCTTCACATTTCCCCTTGTGTGTTTTCTCCTCATCCAGTTTCCTTACTTACATTACATTATCAGAGTTTAACACAGTATGCTTTACCTATTATTTAATAAATGTTCTAGCTAGCTAGGAAACTTGATCCTTCAATCAGTTTTGATCATTATCTATCTTAACTATCTATCTAATCTATCTATCCATCCATCTATCTATATCTATCTATCTATCTATCTATCTGTCTGTCTGTCTGTCTGTCTGTCTGTCTGTCAATCTTCTACTTTCATTTACCTAATCAGAGTCCCCTCCTTTACCTTTGTATGTGTAGGTATATATGTATGTGTACATACACTTCTAATAATGTTTGTTGTTCATTTTGGAAAAAGGCCACAGCAACAGGGTGATGATACCATGGAAAGCATGTGAATTGGATTTGAGTTGGGGTGGGGGGTGCTGTGCTAAGTCACCAGTCTCATTTTCTCTGCCAGGGTCATCTGGGAGACAACTGGAGATGGTCCTGGATGCAAGGCGATCAGGGTTAAGTGACTTGCCCAAAATTATACAGCTAGCAAGAATCATGTGTCTGAGACTGAATTTGAAATCCCATCCTCCTGACTCCAAAGTCAGTGAAGGGGAAGTGTGGGAAGCATGAGGGATATCTCTCCACATAGGACAGTTAAGTGGCACAGTAGATAGAGTGCTAAACCTGGAGTTAGTTAGTTTTCCAGAGCTCAAATATGACCAGACATTTACTAGCTTTGTGATCCTGAACTAGTCCCTTAAACCTATCTCCTTCAGTTTTCTGATCTATAAAACGATCTGGAGAAGGAAATGACAAGAAAATCCCAAATGAGGTCACAAAGATCATACACAATTGAAAATAATTGAACCCAAAAAAACCTCTCCAGATAAAATAAAAAAAGGAAATTTAAGAATAATATAGGGGATCAATAACAGAGGCAACATTGTAAAAATGGAGAGAGGACACTGAAGCCAGGAAGAATTGAGTTCAAGTCTTATCTCACACACTGACTGATTGAGCTCGGGGAAGCTATTTTTCTCAGTTTTCTAAATAAATCCTAGGCAAGTACTTAAAATTATGAAATGTAGAGAAGGTGCCAGCTTCCACTGGTATAGGGAATGAAATAAAACCAAAAATTTGCAGGTCAAGTCTCTGTTTCTAACCCTATGAATAATAAACTTAAGTATAAGGAGACAAGAAAAGCCCAAGTAAGGGAAAATGTCAGCCACATGCCTACATTTTCTTCTAAAAATGTCTCTCTTTTCAAAACTCTTTTAATTTTGATTGCATTAGGAAGAGAATTGAGTTGGTACTAATCTCTCTGAAATGTAGTTCTCACTCAAAAAATGATTTTTAATATCTTATTGCAGTATGGTTAGTTCAAGGTTAAGAAATTACTACATTTTATGAGAAATGTGATTAAATGTGGAAAGATATCTATGTCTTTAAGGGGGGAAAACATCACAGTTATTGAATGAGATTGTTTCCAGTGCCAAAACTAAAAATATTAACTCCTTCATGCCATTTAGAAATGTAAGTGAATTCTGTGGGGAATATAGCACATGGGATGATTCCATATCCTTTTCCCTAATTTTGCAATAGCCACATTATGCAAATTAAGCTACATAACATAAAAGAATGAATAAATGAAATATTATAAAAAAGCAATTTTTCCCCTAACTATAGACAGTGGATCCCAGGGTTTGTATTGGAAAAACAAACATCCCAATATTGAGAAATGGGTTCATTCTACCAAAGGAAAATAAGATAAGATACCATCTAATAACTTGTAAACCTAATTAGAAAATATGTTTTGTTTTGTTTTTTCTACATGCTTAGGAATCTGTAATTGAATGACTAGGCATCTAAGAGGCACAGTAGACAGAGTACCTGCCCTGAAGTCAAGAGATCCTGAGTTCAAATTTGATTTCAGACACTTGATAGTCACTAGTTGTGTGACCTTGGGCAAGTCATTTCAACCCAATTGCTTCCCATCCAAGGCTATCTCCAGTTGTCCTTATTTACATCTGACCACTGGACCCATATGGCTCTGACGAAGAAAGTGAGACTACTGACTTAGCACAGGACCCCCTCACTAAAGAAATACAATTCATGTGCTTGCCGTAATATCACCTCCCCTGGTTTCATTTCTTTGAGAAAGATGAATAAACATTATCATCATCATTTGAATGGATGGTGGTTTCTACACAGTGCAATGGAAACAGCACTAAACCTGGAATCAGAAAGTACTGAATTCAGATTTGTGGCAGGTGAAAGATGAAATAACTGAAGAAACAAAGGTTCGATTTTCTGAGCATTTCAATTTATTTAGCATTGCACGGTAATTGCCCAGCAAAAACAAGGTCCAGGTTCTTTCTTCAGCTCAGAGTTGGACCCTGAATAAAGGAACAGATAAACTTTTACACATTAAAAACAACTAATCAATTAAGGCCAATTAATTAAACAAAAACAATACATTAAGTAATTTGATTTCTTTTGTTTTTGCCAGGTGGGGCAGTTAAGTGGCACAGTAGGAGCAGTTAGATGGTACAGTGGATAGAGCCCTAGCCTTGGAGTCAGAACTACCTGTGTTCAAATCCAGCCTCAGATACTTAATAATTACCTATCTGTGTGGCCTTGGGCAAGCCACTTAACCCTGTTTGCCTTGCAAAAACCTAAAAAAAAAAATAAAACAGCAATTGTTTTTGCCAGGCAATGCTGTCTTACTCCTCCCAAGTGTCTGTAAACAAAAAAAATAAAATAACATGGAAACAATATTTGTTGATCAGTATGGGATCAATTTTCAGGTAAGAAACATGGATGGGTTGCTTGTAATATACAATTGTGAAAAAACTCCTTGCATTAGTGATCTAATCTGACTGGGTCTTTTGTCAATTAGGGTCCTTAGTTAAGGGTCTCTAAGGTGGAGATGGTCCAGCATTCCAGCCATTATGGGCTATATTTGAATAATACAATAAGTCTTTCCTCCCAATTCTCAAAACTGAATAAAGTGTTTTCACAGGACAGAAATTAGACTGAATTGAAAGGGAATTGAACTAGCTCCAGAATTAGGTCACAATTTGGAGTCAGTGTGGTTCCTTCAATTCCTGTTTTAACCACTTGCTGTTTTAATCCTCTCAATTTCTTCAAATTTGACCTCAGACACTTGCTAGCTGTGACAAAATCCATGGGGTTCACATAGAGTCAGACACAGCAGAACAATAACAACAACAAAACAGTATTATGTTTAATAAAATGGTTTGTGATTGCTAATTAGGGAATTATCCAAGAAGAACCAGATAAATAGAGTAACTAACTATGAATAAGTAGTTTATCATCCCTTACATACTTGTAAGATCTTTGAAAGGAACAACTGTGCATTATATATCTTTCCATCTCCCGCATAATTAAATAGTTTATGTTGCACATAGGAAGTTTTCAGTAGATATTCATAAAATTGGTTGACTCCATGCTAAATGGCCCCAAAAAAGTTATACTTTGATTTCTTGGATCTGATTATTGTCATTTTAATTTTTCCATCATGTGTGCTTACCACTGATTCAAGAAAGGGAATGAATGAACAAGTCATTTATCAAGTAAAAATCTGTGAGAAGCATTGTGCTAAACACTGAAGATGCAAAAAAGAAAATAAGATGATCTCTGTTGTCAAGGACTTATGTTCTAATAGGAAGAGACAACACACTTAGGAGCCTGCAAGTCTGTCTAATTTCCTATTTCTAATCTGTCATGAGATTCAAAACAAGGTAATCAATTCTTTATTCAAAATTTTATTAGACAACTACAATGTGAAAGGCCCTTTGTTATTCCCTCTATGAATATTAAAGTGAAGAACACCTGGTGCCTGATCTTGAACCAATTGCATTTTATTAGAGGAGTTTATATGGGGATAGAGAGGTATTCAATGGTCAATAATAGTCAATCAAAATTTATTGAGTTAACTACATTTTTTCACTAGAGAAAGAAAAAAAACACTTCTACCCTCAAGAGGCTTAAAATCTAATAGGCAGTAAATAAAAGGTACTTGGAAGGGAAAGAGCGTGCCAGATGCAAGGTTGTAGTAGAAAAGTCCAACATAACTGAATAAGACATTAGGACGTGTCTCTCCTTAAATGGATGTATGGAGTTCATGGCTCCAAACTCCAATTAGAGAGTCAGAGGATAAAGATGAAGTGGATTACCAGAGTTGATGAGATCTTAGAGTATGATGAAGTTATCCCAGTAATGAGGTTCCAAGGCATGATGGAGAATTCAGAAAAGTCTCAAAAATGCAGCTAGGTAAGATGTGAATAGAGGCACAGGAAATGTCAGGTGGTAAGACTCCAAGGTGGGAGTTAGTTGTCTTTAGGAACTGTAGATTCAAACATAGCAGGGGAAGAGAGAGTGTCAGCAATATGGAGCAGATAGAGGAATAGTTTGACTTGGTCACAGAATACAGAATACAGAATACAGGAAGATGGATGATGTTCATTGAGGCTAGAAAGATAAATTGGATCCTAGTTGTGAAGGGTTTTAAAAGTTAGAAGAGGGGCTTCTATCTCATACTATTTCATGCAGCATTTGCCCCTACATTGATTTTCTTGAGCAAGTCACTTAACCACTTGGTTAATAGATAGAGGAATAAATTAGAAATCACTAAGAACTTCAACCAACCCTTGCTCTCTGACTCATACTTAGTCTGTTCCAACTCTGTTTTTGCTTTGGCCTTTACTCTTGACTGAAATGTACTTATTTGTATCTCATAAAGTCCCTCTCTCACATTAATATACAGCAGTAAGTACTATGTGAAACTTTTCCTGATACTATCAGTTGCTAATCCTAATCTCTCTAACCCAAAGATCTGAATTAAAATCTGGTCTAAGTCACTAACTAGTTGTATGACCCTGGACAAGGAACTGAATCCCCATTTGCTTCAGTTATTCATCTGCAAAGTAGGTCACACTGGAAAAAAGAAAAGGCAAATAACTTCATTATCTTTATGAGAAAATCCCCATGGACAAAAGTTAGACAAACTAAATTACTGAGTAACAACAAACTATCAACTTATCTGTTTATTTGTATCCATATGTAGGTAAATATGTGTATATGTGTATATAATATATGCATATATAAATATATATATGCATATTCCCTACTGTGTAAAATGCACACAAAAATATTTATATCAAATATATATACACAAATATAGATTGATATAGTCACATCAATCACTTTTATATATTTGTGGAAGGTATTTTATATGAACTCCTGGTCTTTGCCATTAAAATGTAAACTCATTTTGAGTAGGAATTAATTCATTCTTTGTACTTGTATCCACAGAATTTAGCAAGTATTTAGTTTATAACAGGTGTTTTAAAAATATTATTATTTTTATTTATGCTTCCTTCTTTTGCAGCTAAACCTCAGTTTTCATGTGTAAAATGAAGAAATTTTATAAGATGACCTCAAGATAACTTCTAACCCAAGAGTGGGAAATTTTTTTTTTCTGCCAAGGGTCATTTGGATATTCATAATGTGATTCATGGGCAATAATAGGTCATACATTTAATTAATTCATCCTAAGAAGCTAGTAGATTTATTGAATTTTGAGTACCTGCCTACAGTTACCTTGGCAACACCAGACCAATATAATCTGGACCAGAGGTTCTCTGCTACTGTTTAATACTAGATCAATGAATTAATAAACTTATTCTAATAAGAAGTCTATCTAGTCTGAAACAGAAATGTTTACAGATTTTTTTTTGATCTAAAGAATGTTTAAATACTCCTTAAGGTATATCACTACAAAAAAAAAAAAACTTCACCAGTAAAGTGAAAGATTCCTGTAAGAATAGCTTTCTTTTTAATACTGATTAACTAAGTGAAATTCTCTTTATTTTAATTTTTGAAATATATATATATATATATATATGTATACACACATATGGCTCTGCTAATTTTCTTTTTTTACTTTAGCTTAAATACAACTCTATGGACAAGCCCATCATATCCTTTAGACTTGATTTTAATTTTTATTATCTTTGCTTTGTGCTAAGCAAAAAAAACTATTTGACTCATACAAAAATTACAATTTGACTTAACTTGATGAAGACTCAACATGATCTTAGAAGTAAAGGAACCATGTTTTATCTTTTTCATCTAATTGAAATTCTCAGATCATCTAGAAGAGTATATTACTAGGGTAAACATTAAAACAAAATATTGTTAAATGAATAAAGTGGAATTCTAAAACAGAGTGCTCCAATAACAACAACTATGGATTAACAACTTAAACCCATTTCTTCAATGCTTAAAGAAAATTGAAATCAAACTAAATATTATCTTGGTTGTTCTGCTACATTTTTCTAGGAGACATTGTCCAATTACTTATCCTTGAGTCTTAAAAACAAAACAAAACAAAAAATCAGATAAAGTTTCAAATAGATCAGTCTGATGACATCTGGGGTAGCTGCAAGCAGTTCAATTTAGGCTATGCTTATTGAGTGTCTATTATGTACACTATGAGATGAACGAAACATTTAGATACATAGATAAATTAGATATGGCCCACTGTCCCTCCTTCCCTCAACCTCCAGTTGGTTGAGAACTAGTTTAGGGAGAGAAAGACACAGGAGTAAATACCCATAGCTGGTCTCTCTACAGATTGGTTCAGTTTTTATTCTTGATTATTGTACTTAGCATATAATCCACAGTGCATATTGCTGTGTTTTCACATTCTTAACAACTTAATTAAGCAGAGCAAGGCTAAGCCCTATGTTAACCACATCTGCAATTACATATCACATAGTTTGAAATGAAGTAAGAAAATTTTAAAAACAAAATATTTCATTGAGCCCTTTGATCTATTGAGAAAGTTAAAAAGTTTATTTAATAATTCATTATTATCTGAATCAATAAGTCAAGGTGTTATTATTGCAAAGTATTCTAAGAGATAGGTTGGAGAAACTGTGTAATCATCTATTTTTTCCTTGTTTTCTGGGAATTATTATGAATTTCCAGAGTTTCAGACACACACACACACACACACACACACACACACACACACACACACACACACACACACAGAAACAAACAGAAATATAAAGCAAAGGCACATTACAAATTCAAATATAAATTCACTTTAGATTGTTATTAATCCATTATTTTTAGTCAAGATTTGGGATTTAATCACTGTAGTGAATACTAATGAGGAAATTCCATCTACCAATGCTAATGGGGAAATCTTCCAAAACTTATAGTCTGAGAGAATTTTTTTGATGTATTGAAAAAAGGAAATGATTTGCCCATGATGACCTATTTAATAGATTTTCCAGGCAGGTCGGTACCCCAATTGTTCCTGAATCCAGGGCCGGACCTCTATATATTGTACCACATTTCTTCCCCCATACACAATAAATCTATGGACTCAGGAAGGTTTCATATTCTTAGAAGCACAAGAATCATAGATCATTAGAAGTACAAAATCAATAATCATTAAATTTGAAAATATAACTCAGAAATCATCTAATTTGTCCAATCATGTCTGTGCTTAATTAAAAGAACAATATTTAGGTGCCTACAATGTGGTAGGTATTATGGTAGGTACTGGAGTCACAACCATCAAAAAAAAGGAAGCAGTTGTTTCAGCCCTTCAAGAGTCTATACAGTCTTCATTAAGATCAAGTAACTAACTAGATTGTAGGAGAGCTTCGCAGTGTTCAAAAACTTTGGGTATTTAGGTCATAGTAGTTGTCATACTGTCATCTTTAATGGTTATAAAAATATGTAGACTATCAAAAATACGCAACTTAATAAAATCCTTATAGAATACAAAAATTAATCATGTGTCTTTTTAGACCATTTTGATTTTGCTATCTTTACTCCTTGCTAAAGAAAAATATTAAAGAACATTTTAATTTAAAATGTATGTTTATCATGGGATAATATCAATTTTGCCTTTTAGGAAAATGATGAACACAATGAACAGTTTCTTAATGATAAATATTTCAGGAAATTATTGTTTTTCACAACACTTATACCAATCTAATTAGTCATGTAAAAAGAAGACAGGTTTTTAGTATTTTAGGGTATGTCATTTGGTATTTGACATTATAGTTTATCTTTAAAAAGAACTAAAAAATGATGGTTTGATTTTTACTAACCATAAAGGTCCATTCATGAATATCAAATTCCTTTTCCACCTTGTTAAAGAGTGAGATAAAACAGCAAATGTTTTCTGACCAGTAATTTAAATCAGTCACATAGTGTGCCTTAGCTATGATTTCCTATTGAAAAAAATATTTAAGCTACAAACCTCATTTTATCTTTTCTTTAACATTCATTCTAATTTATTTGATATTTTATGAAATTTTTTTAAATTTTATTTAATTTAAATTTATCTTCAGTATCCTAACAACTTACTTTTACAATAAAATACATTCTAAATGAAAAATACAATGTTCCATTGGCATTACTAATAAATAAAATAATATAAAATAAGGTTCAGAAACAATTATCAAATTAGATATTCTATAAATGGTATATTTAAGTAAGAAGAACAAAAGCATTATATCTAATAGAAATGCTTTTTTAACACATTACTACTAGGTTTGCACATAAAAGATGAGAATTCTCTCCACAGAGAGTTTTTCCTTCTTTCTACTGCGTATATAGTATTAGCAAAATCATACATATTCCTGAGTATTTCCAGAATTCATTGTCTGATCCATGATCCAAAGTCAAAACTGCACTACTCTTTTTGGAGTGATAACTGATATTAAGGAGAGCAGAATTAGAAGATGAAATAGTATGAGAACTTGGATTGTTCTATTCCAAACCACTAATTTAAAGGTTAAATGCAATACTCATTTTTATATCTCATTTAAAAAAGCAGTCTGTTTCTATCTTTAATCTTCTAATTTCAGAGAATTAGATGTAAAACACTCTTCATTCATTGTAGGTACAGAATGATCAAAAGAATAGAAATTTTGATCACAAAGCTAATTGTGTTGTCAAATGACCTCATACATAATGAATCATTTAAAATAATCTACTCTATAATAACTGTACTTTGTTAAAGGTTAAAATAGCTTTAATTTGAGAAAGAATTCTACAAATGAAATAAAAACTTGCTTAATTGCAGCTATGCCAATAAAGGAGTTGCTAGATGAAATTTAGAGTTCAAAATTTATATCTATTAAATTTATATCTATTATATCTTATGATCTAAGAAACAAAAAATACTATGGTATAAAAAATTCTAAAGTAACACAAAATTGACTTTAAGGATATATCAATATAGATTTCAGAACCTCCACTCCACTACTTCACCTCTCATCTCTGGATAGGAAAAAGATATATACAGCTATGCCTCTAAGCCTGACACATTGCCTAATATCTGGCTATAAATATTCAGTTGTCTGTGGGACATCTTTCTTAATTCATTCACCTAATCATTACTTAGTTTTTGCAACTAAATTTACAAAACAAGTGACCTAATACAAAGTTTAGAGAAGACACAATTACTTCTATCATAGCATTATCATCTAGAACAATTTTTTTTGGTTTATTTAATGAATCCCTTATAATCTTATGAAACCCATGGACCCTCCAACCCTCACTCCACAATTAAATTCTTAAATCATTTAAAGAAGTGCTATGTTGCTATATTGCTGTGAGATCCTAGTGAAAAAAAATAGGTGAAATTTTTCCCTCAAATAATCATATGAACACAATTAAATATGTCCTACTCAGGGACCCCAGGTTTCTCTGAAGGCCTGTTCTGGTTTAAAATGAGTAGAGAATAAATAAATATTAACATTACTATAAAATATTAATAATTAATAGACAAAAGTACAAATTTAAACTCTCCCTGAGATCCTCAGGGTAAGGTTATTACCTAAGTTGGATCAAAGAAGGTTATGGAAAAAAAACAGAATATGAATTGAGTTTTAAAAGATGTGTGAAAATAAAGCAAGAAAAATGAAAGAGATAAGTCATGAAGACACATCATGAATATTTGCACAAGATAGAAAAGTTCAATTTATATAAGACATCACTGTATTATGCTTCAGGTATGACAAATCCATCACCTTTTCTCTAAACCTTCTTTTCCTTCCTTCCTTAAAATAATTTTTGTTAATGAGATGAATTTCTTTCAGCCCACTAGCTGTTATTTAAAACTTAATTATCAGCAGGGTAAGAATTGTATGAACTGATCAAAACTGAAGTGAGAAGAACTAGAAATCTTTGGTGGTAGAGTAACTACAATATAATGATGATCTATGATAACTATGATAACTATGATCTATGATGACTATGAAAGACTTGGTTGTAGTGATCTAGGATGATTCCCAAAAAGGGAACTGATACACTCTGAGTGCAATTTGGACTATAAATTACAGTTTATTTTTTTCTTTTCTCTTTGAGACATGGCTAATATGGAAATATACTTTGCACAATTTAATATTTATAATTGATATATGTCTCTAATCATATCATTCTCTGTGAAGCCTAATGTATTTAGATATAAATGTCCTAGGTATTTCCTTATATTTAAATTTTCTGTCATTGTATATCAAGTTCAGGTTTCCCTTGCTACATGATTCCTCTTCTAGTGCTATTCATTTAAAAACATCTCATCTCTACTTCAAGGATTCTTAAGCTATTTTGGGGTAATCACCATTTTTGGCAACTTGGTGAAGTCTAAAAATCCATTATTAGAATATTTTTAAAGTATAAGCTAAAACACATAGGAGTGCAAAGGAAATGTGTCAGATTTCTCATCTATAAAATTGGTAAATTAAGGATATAGTATTTTTGTGAAGATGAAATGTAGTCATGTCCACAAAATGGTTTGCAAATTTAAAAGAGCTATATAAATGCTAGTTATTATTACATTAAATAATTTATTTTATTTTAGCAGTTTTAATAAAGAGATTTGTAAACCTTAAATCCACTGTAAATTAGTTTTTATCAATATCACCATCATTTTACATTATATTTATTCATATAGCTTTCCTTCTTTGTTTTTTAGTTTTTGTAAGAAAATGGGGTTAAGTGACTTGCCCAGGATCACACAGCTATGTAATTATTAAGTGTCTGGGATCAAATTTGAATTCAGGTCCTCCTGACTCCAGGGCCCATGCTTTATCCACTGCCCCACCCAGCTGCCCTCATATAGCTTTCCTCTCTTTTAATCCAGAAATCTAAACTCGTTGAGGTCAGGGTAGGATCTATGTTTTATTTCGTTATGCAATCCAACTAACTTAGTGATTTGAAAAATAAGTCAGTTAATAAATTTTTAAATACCAAATCTAAGATTCACACTAGAATACAACATATTTTACTTTACCCTGAGTAATATGTTTTCAAATGGTCATAAATTACCAAAGTCTTTGGTTTTTCCTGTAAAAACTGATTCACTATTCTCAGGGATGATAAGTTCTAGAACTAGAGGGGCACATAAGATGTGGGTTGCTATAATAAATAGGGAAAAGACAAAGTCAGAAGGATTCTGGGTTATAATTTATTACTTACTAGTAGAGTGATTTTGAGGAAGTCATCAAGGTTTGTAATGCCCTCCAAACATAGTCATGGATTTCTTATAAATTCTCTCTCTCTCTCCCTTCCCCGTTCCCAAACCAACCCAATTCTACCCCATCATCTATAATTCAGGTTCAGTCTATTTCTCATTATTTCTTTTTTTAACTTACTTTAACAATTTTTGGTTTATTTATTTTATAGTATTACAGTACTCTTGTTATAAGAGTAAACATAAACCCCCTCTACCCCCCAAAAAAATAATAAAGAATACTGAGAGAGGAAAAAAGTGTACTTCAGATTCCAATGACTCTGTCTCTGGAATGAGTTGCCTTCTTTAACATGAGCTGACCAAAGAAGTTGCTTCAATATTTTTCCCACAGTCGCTATCACTAGCCGTATTTCCCTCTATTCCTCCCCACTCTCATTTATTCTATTCTCTCTATCTCTCCTTTCACCCTGTCCCTGTACAAAAGTGTGTTGTATCTGAATACCCTTTCCCATGATGTTCCATCTCTTCTATCATCTATTCCCCCCCCTTCCCTCCCCTCATTCCCCTGTATCTCATCCCTTTCCTCTCATTTTTCTCTAGGACAAGAAAGATTTCTATACCCTATTTAAGTGTGTATGTTATGTCTTCTCTGAATCATTTCTGATGAGAATGAAGGCTCACTCATGCCCACTCACCTTTCCCATCCTACTCCATTGCAAAAGATTTTTCTTTATTCTTATGTGAAATATCTTAGCCCCTTCTTCCTCTCCTTTCTCTTTCTCCCAGTATTTTCCTTTATCACCCATTGACTCCATCTTTTTTTTACTATATTATACCATTATATTCAGCTCCTTCCTGTGCCCTGTCTATATATGCTCCTTCTAACTGCTCTTATAAATGAGAAAATTCATATGAATTATCAGTATTTTCTTTCCAAGCAGGAATACAAAAAAGTTCAACATCATTAAGTTCCTCATAGTCCTTCTTGTCCACCCCCTCTATGGTTCACCTGAGTGCTATACTTGGAGATCAAACTTTCTGTTCAGCTCTTATTGTTTCAATAGGAAAGTTTGAAATCCCCCTGTTTCATGGAAAGTTCATCTTTTCCCCTGAAAGAGGATGTTCAGTTTTTCTGGGTAGTTGACTTTCAATTGTAAATAAAGATCTTTTGCCTTCTGGAGTATCCTATTCTAAGCCTTATGAGTCCTTAATGTAAATGCTGCTAGATCCTGTTTAATCTTGACTATAGAACTATGGTAGTTGAATTGTTTGTTTTTGTCAACTTTTAACATTTTCTCTTTGACTCAGGAATTTTGGAATTTGGTTATAATATTCGTGGAAGTTTTTCTTTTGGCATCTCTTTCAGGGGGTGATCAATGAATTCCTCCAGTTTCTATCTTACCCTCTTCTAGAATCTCGGGAGCAATTTTGCTGTAATATCTTTTGAGAAATGAAGTCTAGGCTCTTTTCCTGCTTGTGACTTCCAGGTAGCCCAATAATTTTTAAATTGTTTCTCCTGGATCCATTTTTGAGGTAGGTTGTTTTTCCAATGAGATATTTCATATTTTCTTCTAATTTGTTTTTTTGGGGGAATTATTCTATTTGTTCCTAATTTCTCAAAAAATCATCAACTTCCTTTATTTCCATTCTGCTTTTGAAGGAGTTATTTTCTTCAAAGAGCTGTTTTATCTCCATTTCCAGCTGGCCAATTCTACTTTTTAAGGAATTTTTCTCCTCATTTGCATTTTGTGTTGCTTTTTTCCATTTGGTCTAAATTGGTTTTTAACATATTATTTTTTTCAGCATTTTCTTTCACCAAGCTGCTGATTTGGTTTTCATGATTTATCTGCACCACTCTCATTTCTCCTCCCAATTTTTCCTCTGCCTCCCTTAATTGCTTTTCAAGGTCTTTTTGAGCTCATCCATAGCCTGAGCCCATTTTCTATTTCTCTTGGAGGTTTTGGGTACAGAAGCTTCAATTTTTGTCTTTTCCTGAATGGAGAATGGAACCAAAGATATTTTCTATGGTCAGATTCTTCTTTTTTGTTGTTTTCCCATGTCTTCAGTCTATGACTGCTTCATTGCATTTCCAAGGCTTGCGGGGGGGGGGGGGGGGGGAATAACCCCTAGGAACCTTAATTCCTCCAAGGTCTTATGAGAGTTTTATGCTTTCTTGCCTGTGCTTTGGTTTGTGGATGGCCACTGGTCCTTCCCTCTGCCCTGGAGCCATGAGGAGAATCCCTGCCCAAACTGCAACCCAGATTTGGGTTGGGCAAATAGCTGTGTAGTGCCCCAGGGAGAGCAGAGAGACCTCCGCAGTCTCTCTCGACCCAGTTACTGTATGTAGGCTGCACTCTGGAGGTGCAGGTTGGCTTCCCTGATTCCTGGTTCAGGTTCTCACCACAGGGCTACTCTGAGGCCAGCACTCACTCTGCCCTCACGCTGGTGCAGCAGATTTCTCTCACCACCCTATCAAGCTTTTTCCCAGTGATCCCTGGGCAAGGATGTCTAGAAACTCCCCCCGCTCTGCCATGGACCCAGGAACTGACAGGGATCTAGGCACTCAGCCTGGCTGTACTGAGCTACAGCTGTGGCTGCGGCTGTGCTCATAGCAGCTTTTTCCAAACCCTGGTCTGGTGAAACAGACCTTTCCCATGGAAATTCTTACTTTTGTTGGACTGGGAAATTGTATCACTCAGTCTTTCTGTGGGTTCTGCCACTCTAAATTTTGGCTAGAGTCAAAATTTGATGGCTTTTTGGAGTTTTGGGGGGAGTTTCTTGGAATTCCTACCTTCATGCCACCATCTTGGCTCCGCTTATTTCTCAACATTTATTGCAAAATTTTTATCTTTCTCCGCTTATTTCTCAATATTTCTTGCATAATTATTATCTTTCTATTTGCTGGATTCCTTCTTGTTTCCACTTTCTCCTAACTCAGGTTTACTGCAATTGAACTAAAAAAGTAATTTTCTTTAATAACATATCTGCCCATGTTAAGCTCTGCAAAAAGTTTCAGACTTATAATGCAAAATACAAAATCCTCAGCCTGGAATTTATACTCTTGCATAATGTGGCCCCCAATTACCAGTTGAGTTACAATCATTCCACTACATGTATATCTTTCCAGTACATAAAATTTCATCTTCTAGCTCTGTATTCTTACACAGGTACATTCTACTACCTATAATGCTAACTCCTCCCTTCCATCACTTACTCTTCCTAGTTCTGTTCCAGACCCAACTTAACTAACACATTTTACTTGGAACATTCTTGGTGCTTTGTTAGTGTTTTCTTAAAAATAATCTATATTTTTATATACTTTGCTTTTAATCATGTACATATGTGTTATATTACCCCAGTAGAATGAAACCAACTTGAGAACAAGGTCTTTTCTTTATTTCTGTCTTAGTACCTGACTAGCCTAGCACCTGCTACATATGTGTGTATACACACATACACACAAATACGTATATATGTAATTAGACATTTTCTAGACCATATTTTGACATATGTTTACAACAAATATTTAAAGTTTCTACACACATAGTTGTGGCAAATTTATGCTATGCTTAGGTTAGATACAGGCATACATGAAAGTATTATCCTTGTGTACATATGTGCATACTGTTAAACACACATTATAGAAGAAGATGAATGATTTCAAAGAAAGTACTTTGGCATGAAAGAACCTGAGTTCAGCTCCTAACTCCAATGATTACTTCCTGTGACCAGATCAAGTCATTTAACCTCTCAATGTCTCAGTTACCTGAGATCCCAATTCTATCTCATGTTTATCAAAAAATGTCAATGAGCAAATTAAAACAGAAGTCACTATATTAGCATCAGGTTGTGCTTTTTGCTGATAATTCTTAAGGCTGACTGAGTTAGATATGGGAATGCCATGACCATTTCAAAATGACTCCAAAGTAAGTTACTCCAAGGGAACAGTTGTCAATTCTAGCTATAACATTGTAAGTTCTCAGTGAGAAGATCTGAAATTAGTATTCCATTGCTTCTAACACATACTAATGAAAAAGAAAACACTATTTAAAAAAACTGTTCATGTGAATTACACCTCAATTTATTACAAAAAGCAGGGAATGTTAAAATTATATAAAAACTAGAAGTTAATAATTTACAATATTTCTGAAATACTTTATAGACGATAAATTGGTGATGAAAGATAGCTTATAATATGTGATTTGTGAACAGTGTTCATTTTTTATAATGGAACCAAAGTCTGTGTTCTGGGTATTAGAAATTATACTAACCCCAATAAAATTTATTAACTAACATAAGTTATTCTGCCTATTATATATATATATGTATATATATATATATATATATATATATATACATATATATACATTTCTAAATAATAGAGATCAAAGGCATCGAGAGACTAGGATTAAAGAAAATTATTGTTTTACCTCATACTTATAATAGATCAACTTCTGTAACCAAGTCATTTAACTTCCCATTGTCTCCATCCAACTGTGTGAGGCAAGATATTTCAAAGGAAATCCTGTGCTACGTTGTTAGGTAGATATTTCTCACTGATTATTAAATAAACCAATGAGATAACTGAACTGGTCCACTCCAAAATTAAAATAAGATATCAAAGTGCTTCCCTCACATATTACCTTCCAACTCTACCATGAAAGCAAACACTTATATAGTCAAAATACAATAAAAAAGAAAGGACTCATTGGAAAAGTCCTTAATATTGACAATTAAGGCAACAGGAAATGGAGTTGGCAGAGGCTGAGATGAGCATCACAGAGAACAGACACTGAAGGAAAATGGAAGACAGTAGTGGAAAGAAGACCTGACATATTTACATAGGTTCACAAAGAGTCCGACAATTGAAAGACTGAACAACAACAAAATAAAAGGGGAATTTCCAATGATAGGATATATAAGAAACTGTCAAGATACATTGGTTACAGAAAGGAATTAAGAGATAAAGGAGAAAAGAGGCAGGGGACCAGCACATATTAAGTCAGTTCTTACTCATAAAGTCAGAAAAGCCAAGGAAAGGCTAAAGCTCAGAACTGGTGAATTCATCTAGATGTTTGGCTTTACTCTGGACAAGTAAGATAAATTCCTAAGGCTGGGAATTTTGAGGGTTGTTTTCTTTTTTCCTTTTATTTTCATAATACCCATAAAATATCTTATATAGAATAAATGATTGAGTATTGTTTTTATTAAAGGAACATGCTATTTTTATTCTCAAATATTCTGGGTTTCTTATAAAGAATGTGTACAGGCTGATAAATAAATAAACACACACACATACATAAATATATATATATATATATACACACATATAAAATGTATGTGTATATTTGTATTTAAAGCTTTATAAACCTTATAATCTTGAGCAAATATAGCTATTATTATCATTATTAATAGGTTTTGCATTTTCCTAGACTGGATAGATAAGTGGTTTAATAAGCAGTCATGGAGGTAGGTAAGCAGGTATTATAGAATGAGCAATGGTCAATGATTCAGAGCTCCAATGTTGACACTGGGATTATTTATGCTAAATTTATGTTGTGTTGGGTCACCTAAATTCTCTGAGCCTACTTCTCCATCTATAAAATAGGGATTGTGATAGTAGGTTTAATTAATTCTAAGGGTAAGGAGAAATTACTTGGTCTACCTTAATTATGATAGGTATTATTTGTAGACAAAAAACATATCCTTAACAAATCAAAAATAAATTAAAATATATATGATAGGCATTATTCAGAGGAAACTATTGAAAGGAAACAAATATAGAAAGCTAGAAATCAAGCATTAACTACAAAGGAACACTCAGTTAATGAAGGGGTACCCCTAAACATGGATCTATCTTCTTACTGATCACAATGGTAAACCAAGATAGGAACACTTTGTAACAACTTGATTTGGAAGAGTTCATACTGTATAATCTTGTTCTGCTCTCTCTCTATTTTTTACAGATATTTTTGTTTACTAATGAAACATAAATTTAATTCATCATTCTTTTTGATGGAATGGAAGAGATTGAAATCCAACTAAATATTAGTGCATATGTTCACGATAGAAATTTCAAATAGATGAGATAATATTTTTTGAAATATTCATTAAATTTAGGAGAAAGAAAATAAATAATTCTTCAAGTATTGTTGAAATTGGGGCAGCTAGGTGGCGCAGTGGATAGAGCACAGGCCCTGGAGTCAGGAGTACCTGAGTTCAAATCCAGCCTCAGACACCTAGCTGTGTGGCCTTGGGCAAGCCACTTATAACCCCATTTGCCTTGCAAAAACCTAAAAAAAAAAAATTCTTGAAATTGAAAAACTGAAGATGGTGAATTATTTCAATGGAAATTAGTTTTAATAAAGTCAGAATGTTTTTTCTTAAACTCTTAATTCCAATTAATCAAAATAATATAACAGCAACTGGGAAAATATTTAAATTTCTCTAAGATTGCTTCATTTGTGAAAGACATGCAATTGACTTTTTCAATTATTAGTCACAGTAAGAAATCTAGACATATCTCTTTAATAGGGTTAAACCATGATGTTAAAGCAAGTATCTTTAAATTTGTCCACATCTGAATTTGCCTGGGGAATATTTTGTCATTTTTGCCAGTTGAGAACACAGCAGGAATCTGCCCAGAAAAAGTTGTACATCTAGATTTGCCCAAAAATATATATCTAGGTTTATTCTTATTTCTGAATTTATTTATTTGCTCATGTTCAACTCTCTTCCCTTTCTGCCTCTGTATTTTTTACACATGAAAACCCTTAAGCTTCCCTCCATTGATATATTACATTTTCACATTTATCTTTGCAGTTACTCAAATGTCTGTGCATACAAATATAAATATGTATATGTACTAATAATTGTGTGTAAGAAAGGATCAAAAAGTAAAAAGGACCTTTATTTTAACTCCTTTGTTTTACAGATTAGGAAAATGAGGTTATAGAAGAAGTGAATTGTCCAAAGTCCCAAAGGTTTTAGTGTTGGATAAGGATTTGAAGTCAATTGGATTTTTTTTAATCCGGTAGCAAATATAGAAATTAATACTATAAGAAAATTGCAAATTATTGATGATGAAAATAGCTTCTCTTAAATAGCAATAACAATAGTTAATGGTAGTTAATAAAAGAAGATGGTGAAAGAGCAAAGAGTTAAATGTGGCTTGCAAAAGACATAGGAAAGAAAAGAACAAATGCTTATTGAGTATCTAACAGGTCCAGGAACTATAGGAAAAAACAACCTCCCCCCCCCCCAAAAAAAAAATCAAACAACTTTACAAATATTATTTCATTTGAAATCCTCACAACAAGCATAAAAGGTAGTGCTATTAATTTCTCCATTTTCATCTTGAAAAAAACTAAGGCAGACCAAAGATATATGCCTTTCTTAGGATCACTCAGCTCATAAGTAAGCATTTGACAGCATATTTAAACTTGGCTCCTTCCTGACTCTATGCTTCTAGGTGACTCTGTCAATTAAATCACCTAGGAGTTACAACTGATTGAAAGTTTATGGCATTTATTTTCTATGATGAGAATTCCTTCCTCAGATCCTAGCTGTTATAATATCATAAAGCTTAGTGGTTAAAATATTACCACTATTTAGAAAGCAATATTAATTTCATTTTGAATAGAGTGGATCTTTAGGTTACTAAACTATTTTGTCAGATATATGTATTAATGTGAGATTAATAAATTTGAGGTTGGTATAAAGCACTAGTAAGATCAAAAGCAAATAGAAATAGGTTTATAATTATCAAGGGGGAGTGGAAATTACTTGTGAAAATATACAAGATATATGAAAAGCCTTTGCAGAGTTTTGATCTTAGTAGTATAAACTATCTAGCCACGTCAATCAATAAACTAAAAGTAGGTCACTTCATATTCTACAAGAAAGACATTTATTTTATATATATAATATTATATATCACATATTCATATGTTTTATATATTTTATACCATTAATATATTTTTATGAAATCTTCCTGAAAAATCAGATTAATTCATATAAAATTTTATTTTTCCAAAAACTTTCATTTTAAAACAGAATATGCACTTCCCTGTTTCAAAAAATATTTATCATGTTTGATGAAATAAAGCATAAAATATAAAGGAATATTTGTAGAAAAATAATTAATTCCTATATAACTGCAAAATACTCTTTGTTGGAAAAGTTTATTAAAATTTAAAGAAATGTGCAATTAACAGAATATATTCATAATGAATACATTTGATCCTAATTTCCTTTCATACCAGGAAAATATGAGATTCTTCTTTTTCAGACCTTCTCATGTCACATAAAACCTATTAAGAAACTAAAATGGTTATTTTGACAAATCAGTAGATCTAGAGTGAAGAGATATATAAATACGGTACAGTAGGAGGAAGGAAAGAAGAAAAGAATAGGAAGGATGGAGGGAAAGAAGGAAGGAAGAAAATGGGATGGTAAAGAAGGAAGGAAGGAATTGATGGAGAAAGGAAAGGAGAAAGAAATGAAGGAAACATTCATTTATTATGTACCTATTATATCTCATATACTGTATAATATCATCTAATATATATATATATATATATATATATATATATATATATATATATATACACATTTATTTATTTATTTATTTTACAGTGTCCCAGACACTATATAATCTCATCTAATATATACTACAAACCTAGGAGGTAGGTGACATTATTAGGCACATCTTGCAATTGAGAGAATTAAGACTGACAGAGCTTAAGTGACTTACTCCAGTCACAAAGTTACTTCACTTTTAACCCAGTTCTTGCTGAATTCAGATCCACTGATCTAGCCACTGCACTGCCTTGTTGGATTTGGCATCATAAGACCTAACTTCACCTCTTCAAAAACTAATTAGAAAGCATAATATATTAGCTGTAAGTTAGTTGTCCTAAGTAACAGAATAAGTAAGTAGTTCAAGATATTATGAAAGATATAACTTTAGATAAACCACATTTAACTTTGGATCCTCATATTCCTTATCTATAATATGGGATAATGGCACTTAAATTATCACCCTCACAGGTTTATTTGTGAGGATCAAATGAAGCATACATGAAAACCATAAAAGAAAAAGTGCTACATGAACTAAAGAAAGCAATAGAAATTCTTGACTCTCTGGACTTCAGTCCTATGCCTGCCTGTCCATATATTGTGCATACTTCCCCCCACCCCAGACCACCATGCCTGCTTTTTGCTTCCCTTTTGTGTATTGTTATTCCTCCTTAGAATGTATTCTCTTTGATTTTAGCCATTGCAACCCATAAAATCATAAAAGTTCCTGGCCTGGCACTCTATCCACTGTGCCACCATGGAAATTATCTCATTCCATAGTCTTGTTTTATGTTTAAGATAAATAAGTTTCAAAGAGGTAAAGAAATTATTTGTCCAATGTTACATGGATAGAAAATAGGAGAACTGAAATATAAATCCAGGTGAGTTGCCTTTAATTCCCATGGTCTTTCTATTATATTATTAGGAAGTAATACTAGGAAGAAGAAATTCAACAAATTCAATATATGTAAAGTTTTAGATAGAAAACAAATCAAATGACAAGATAAAAGATGGGGAGCACCTACTTTTTAGTAGTTCCCGCTCCCCACAAAATCTTATAACAGCTTCTTCCTCTCCAAATCCCTCTAAATCCATAGAGATGTGTGATGTCATGGGGCATTGTTAGGAATTTAAGACAACATGGATATTTTCATTGCAAGTGCTCCCTGAACCTGACTTCATCAGGGAAAGACTTTTTTACTCCCCCCCCCCGACTTATTCCAATTTATTCTTCAATTTTATATTTCCTTTTTAGCTTTGATGCATTTTTTATTTAAAGAATGCTATACTTACCCTATTGCCACAAGCTAATCATCATTTTTTATATAGTGTCACTGAGGAAAAGTGCTATCCATATCAAAAACCAGTTTCTAGATAAAAGAAATGTGAATATTTTAAACAATAAAGTAAGCCTTACATATAACTGAACTAAAATAGCTTTCTTCTGTACTCCTGAAAGGGAATTAAAGTAATCCTCCACTTTAAGAGATTCACATTTCAAATAAATATAAGAAAATCCTACTCTTGCAGCTAACATTCATATGATTTATTAGAGAGATTACTGATATTTAACCTCAAATGACCAAAGCATAACTAAAATAATGGTTTTGGAAATTTCACCTTCAGAGGTTAAGAAACACATTTATAATCTCTTCATGACAACTTTTCTGAATTGCTTGAAACATATGGTACAGAAAATCAAAAAGGTATTATTTTCTAAGCTGGCATAAAACAGATTTTTATGTTTTAAGGATAAGAAAATATTTATTTATTAATAGGAAAACCTCTGAATTTATATCTTGAAAAAGAAAAGAGCTTTACTTATTCCTATGATTGCTACAAGATCAGAAATTTTTCAGAGAAAACAGGTATGATATGTGGTATAGCTTATTTGTTCCAAAGTCAGGAATTATAGGAAAAACATAATCTGAACAGTTTTTTTCTTTTTTAGGAGATGAGAAGGAAAGAATCCAATAATAGAATATCAAATATAAAATTGAAATATGAAATTTCCAATACTTTGAGACATGTGGGAAGATGTGATTGCATCAAGTCAACTATTCCTGCTTTGTTGTTATTCAGTTGTTTTTCAGTGGTATCCAACTCTTTGAGCCCCCTGTTTGGGGGTTTTCTTGGCAAGGATACTGGAATGGTTTGCCATTTCCTTCTGGAGCTCATTTAACAGAGGAGGAACTGAGGCAAACTGTAAGTGAATTGTTCAGGGTCTCATAGCAAGTAAGTGCTGAGGCCAGATTTAACTCAATACCTGAGATTCTATCTACTGTGCCAGCTAGCTTCCCATCTCCAGTACTCTTGGGTTAAAATGCTGTTTCTAGATTATTAAAGTTCATTAGTTTCCCTTGGAAAGTAAATACATTATGATTATTTTTTAGTATGTAGCAATGATTTGGGTGATTAGCACCTTTATGGGCTTAATTTTACTCATCTAAAAAATAGAAGGAGCTAGATCATCTTTTAAGCTCCTTCCACTAACATGTTATAATTTGTTATCTTGATGAGTGATGTAAGACAGTTAATTTAATTTAATTTTTAATGAAATTGAGAGTATAGGGTTGATCCACAACATAATTGATGCAAGGAAAAATTGATGAGTAAGCAAAATGTATCTTCCATATCCATCTATTTCTATTTCCTTTGAAATCCTTTTCCAGTGACTTCATGGTACTTCAACACTGTTTAATGCCCAAGTAGAAGGATAGGATGCATGGGGGTTGGGGGAGATGGGAGAGGTGGAAGGAAGAAAAGGCACTAATAGCTGATGTGATGTGATCTGGAGCGGTTTCTTTTTTAGCTTTAACTAAAAGGTAAAGATAAGGGGAAAAAATTCATTCCAGATATAGATCATAGCCAATCCAAAGGCACAGAGAGTGGAAACAAAATGTGATGTGAGAGGAGCAGCAATAGGCCAATTTAAATGCATCGAGACAGTAGGAATGTTTAAGAACCCTGAAGGGTAGATAGGTTAGAGGCAGGTTGTAAAGGGATTTCAATGCCAAACAGAGGAGTTCATTAAACAGGGGTGTGAAATGATCAGATTTATGCTTCAGAGAAGAGTTGCATGGCATGGGATTCTTTGCTGACTTGCAACAGAAATTAATCAACTGTCATTTAAATCTGTCCTAATATCTCCTTTTAGCCTCACAAATTATCCTCTTCCCTCATCTATTAAATGGATAGTGACTGGATCTTTGATTTCATTAGTATACAGCAGCAGTTCACAAACCTTCTGGTCTCAGAAACACTTTACATTATTAAAAATTATCAAGAACCCAACAAAAAACTTGTGTTCATAGGTGCTATATCTTTTGATTTTTAACATAGTAACAACTAAAATAAATTAGAATTATTATGTATCTTTTGTTCATCTGATGAATCCTCTGGAAATGGTCACAGGGATCCCCAAGTGTGACCAGGTCATACTTTATTTGAGGAGTATGTCTAGAGAATTTCGGGATGAAGACATTTCTTCTACTAATTTAAATAAGCACATTCTTTTAGTATTAGAAAGCTGCCTTGAACATGGAGAATTTACTTTACCTGCCTAAAGTCAAAAAGTCAATGTATGGCAGAAATTTGAATGGAACCCAAGTTTTCTTGACTTTAATACTAGCTCTCTACTATACCATACTGACCCTTTTTAGAAGACATCAGTGAAAAAATAAAAAAAAACAATGCTTTCATTTTTGCTTAGCATTATTAATCATTATCAGGAAAAATAAAATTATTATTATTATATAATGTATTTATCATTTTAAGGAAAAATACAATTATTATTATTATATAATGTATAATACTTCTAACTTTTTCAAAGAAGTTTATATATTTGGTTTCTCCTTTGCACCAGACTAAAATATATGAAAGAGATTAGGTAAATATTATAACTATCTTAGAATAATCTCAAATACTAGAAAATATATAAGGGCTTGATACAGCAAGTTATTTTGAAAATAAATGCTTGATTTTAGGCCTCAGGACTCTGTCTACAGCTCTTCTGCCATTTCTCTAAGAAAACTGGAGAACTTGCCTGAGAATTAATGTTCTCATATGGTTCATTAGCTGATTAAATTTTAATTTCCATTTTTTAAAAGTAAATCCCAGATAAACAGAAGGACAATGATTAGGGAAATTGCCAATATCTGGAACTTGTCTGTTATTTTTAGGGTAAAAAGAGTTGACTTAATTAAACTGTGATAATAAATGAGATTTATTATCTTCAACTTCACTAATCACTTGTCTAATTTATAAATAACAAGAATAGGTCTTTCAAAGGGTTGTTCAGTTCACATGATTTTTCTTGTGTGATGTGTTTTCTATTGACGGAATCTTAAAGGCCTCTTGGAAAAAATAAAACTATTTATTAAAAAAACGTAAAGTTTAGTTAATTTGATGCACATATATTATCCATATCCATTTAAACAAAACAAAATTCTAAACTAAATTTGGGTTTATCCCATGTTACTGGGCTCCAGGTTCATCTTTAAAAAAAATTGCTTTGAAGTTGATGCAACCTTTAAGGTCCTCTCCATTGTTGTTATTAGTATTATAGCCCTACTATTTGGAACATTAAAATTCAAAGGTTGGTTTAGTTTTCTGGACATATTCAAGAGTCAGGGGAGCTCTGAGAACAATGCTCATTTTGATTATTATTGTCAAATCCAGATACTGAACATTTAAAATAGTGGGTAGAGAAAATAGATCCAATTGTGATAAGATTCCCTATGCATTCAATGAATTATCACATGAACATAGTTGGTGTGTAGAATGTTTTTGGATTCTCTGTGGAAGGAAAATATTTAATTTTAAATTAGGTCCAGTCCCTTTACAAATTTCTACTTATATTTTACAAGGGATCTAAGCCAATCAATATTTTCTTTCTATAAATAGAAATTAGGGCTAATATTAGGAGTATTATCTCAATATAGCTACCTCACCACACACTTACTATGTCTTCTCCTTGAAATTGTTATTGTTATTATATTGCTTCAGACATGTCAAACTTTTCATGACTCCAGTTGGGTTTTCTTGGCAAAGACACTTGAGGAATTTCTTGTTTCCTATCAAGCTCATTTTACAGATAAGGAAATGAGGCAAACAGGGTTAAGTGACTTGCCCAGGGTCACACTAGCAGTAAATGTCTGAGGCCAGATTTGAGCTCATGAAGTTGTCTGTCTTCTTGACTTCATGCCAGATATTCCAAGCTGCCCCTCCTTATAATTGTCTCCCATTTACTTAGTATATATCTTGTCTGTACATAGTTTGGAAATTATCTATGCTATGAGAATGTGAGATGCTTGAGGGAAAATTTTGCCTTTCTTTGTATTCTTGTTGGAATACACAGTGACTCCTGGCATACATTAAACTCTTAATAAATATTTCCTGACTGACTTAGTATATAATATATCTTTGTTTATTTTTAAAATCAACACAACTGAGCTTCAATCGTTAAAAATCATCAGTGAGAAAAATGACAGTAATAAAAAAATGTTCTTAATTAATCCCCCATCCAACCCCACTAATTTTAAAAAGAAAACAAATTCTATGCTTGTTAATCATTAATAATTGTTAACATTTATATGTAACTTGGTGTTGTTATTTGGATATTTCAGTCATGTCTGACTCTTTATGACTCCTTTTGGGGTTTACTTGGAAGAGATGGTTGGCCACTTTATAGATGAGGAACTGAGGCAAACAGGATAAAGTGACTTGCCAAGGGTCACACAAATAGCAATTGTCTGAGTCCAGTTTTTGAACTCAGGAATATAAGTCTTCCTAACTTCAGGTCCAGCACTCTATCCACTAAGCCACCTTTCAGCTCCTATATAGCAGTTACTATATATCAGGAACTGTGATAAGCACTGTACAAATATTATCTAAATTGTTACTTACAACAACCCTGCAAGCATTGAGGAAATTAAGGCAACAAATGTTACGTGATTTAGCCAGGATTAGCTAAGGCAAAATTTGAGTTCACTTTTTGACTTAAGGTCCAGTGCACCGTTTTGAGCAGGCATGTTATTTAGAGAAATGAAAAAAAATCACTCTAGAAAACCAGAACTTTCCCTTAGTGTTATTTTCAAACTATTTTTTCAAATAGTCATTTGTAGAGAATATGATGAAAAAACAATTAGAGACAACATCTGCATGTCTGCCATTGTTTTATTTAATTTTTAAATTTTGGTCATTTGGTCTGTGCCATTAATAAATAAACATATTTGTTGAATATTACTTATACTAAAATGATTCCATTTAGAAAAATTTTCAACATTAGAAAACTCATTAAGAATAGAATTAAAACCTGGAGTTGAAACAATTAAAAATAGTGACAAATAAAGAGAAATATTCTGAGTCTTAGGAGATAAATAGTATAAAGAAATCTAGTTGTAAACAATTAGATTTCTCAATTCTAGATTATGCTAAGTTAGTGATAAGAAAGAGTTGGTACCTTAGAGTTTTGGTATACTAGTCTCTCATTTTGTCACAATTAATGATCACTTATAATTTTTTAAAAAGATCATATTCTCTTTTTCACAAAGGTTTTATTATTAAACACAATCATTAATTTATGCACAAATATGTCTAAGGTATTCTAATAATAGGATTTGAACTTTACCAATTTTAACCTGGAATTCAATTTCTGTCATTTTTATTAAAAAATTCTAGTTTTAGAACATATGTAATCTATTCATACAATATTCATATCACTCTGTATATATATCACAAAGTAATAATGACCGTATAAACTTAGATGAATCATATCTTTTTGTTTGTTTGTTTATACAAGGCAATAGGGTTAAGTGACTTGCCCAAGGTCATATAGTTAGGCAATTATTAAGTGTCTGAGGCCAGATTTCAAGTCAGGTACTCCTGACTCCAGGGCTGGTGCTCTATCCACTGCGCCACCTAGCCACCCCAATCATATCTTTTTATATGTTCCCTATTTATTGCTGAGTCCCCTTCCCTATTTTCCCTAGTAATTATGAATATACTTGAAGATTCTAGAATAATTTACAAGATTATTAGAGTAGAAACTTGGAATAATTTTATCCTAGCTATATGTATTCTTTCAATGTCAACCACATTACAAAGACGCCTTGACACAGAGAAAATGAGCATGATCTATTTATTTTTATAGTTAAAAAACTTGAAAAGTTTTGCTTTGGGGCCCATACATTATACAAATGGCTCTGGATACAATCTAGTTCTGAAATATTTCCTAGATCAACTAAAAACCCTCTTCAAAGTTAATTTCAAATTATCTTCATATTTACAGTGGATAGTCCTGCATATGGGATTGGAGGATGTAAGTTCAAATTTCATCTCTTTTCTTACTTGATGACCTATTCCAAGTGAATCACTCTTTCTGAGTCTAAATTTCTTCATCTGTAAAATAACCGGATAGGGTCAGAGGACATATAAGGACATATAAGGTTCCTTTCAGCTTCAAATCTGTGAGTATACCTATATTGATACCTAACACACACACACACACACACACACACACACACACACACACACACACAGGAATTATAACTACTCCCACTGAAAACTGGGAATAGGGAATATCAGACTCTTCAAAACACAAACTGTTTCTTGAGTGATAGAAATCTCATTTCTCAAAACACTTTTAATAAATTTAATGAAAACAGGCATTTGTAAAGGATCTGCTATAAAGTGTAAGATACTATGCCATGTCTTAGATATATATATATACTTGTCCTCAAGAAGTTTACATTCCAAGAAGGCGTAACATATTTTATCCAATATGCCTTTTTCAGCATTCCTTAGAAGCTGATGGGGCAAGTAGTTTTTTGTCTCCAACAAATAAGCTAAATGAGAGGTCATATTCAGAGTTCAAGAATGGGTTGACATTCAAATCCAAGCTTTCTTATTATTATTCCAGAATAATTTCCATTAAATCATTCTGCCTCCCAGAATTTTTCTAATGAAGCTTTCAGAGCATAAGTAAAGACTCTGGATTCACTCATAAAATGGATGCTTTTAAAAATTGCTCTAAAATATGATGTTATGACAATTTAAAGGGGGGAAAAATCCCCTCTATGGTAAATCATGTTGAACCTAGATCTAATACACTTACTTAGAGGATCTCAGATCTAAAACTGTAAGAATTGTAAGTGGTCATTTCAAAGTTTTCATTTTAAAAATAAAGAAACTAAGACCCAGGCTAAGTGACTTGCCCATACAAGTCTGTATTTTTTATACAGAGTTGGTGGTAACAGCGGTAAGGTCTGAACTGAGACCCACTGTCCATTCCACTGCTCTGTATTGTACTATGTCATTTGGGGATGATATTTTTTGGTGGTAATCCCTCAATATAAAATAAGTCAATCTATCTTTTCATAAATCTTAGTTCCATACTCTGAACAATGTCATTTCTTTTCTCCAGGGAACATCATTTAACCTTATGGAATTCCTTCCTGGGGTAGTCTCTCTCTCTCTCTCTCTCTCTCTCTCTATCTATCTATCTATCTATCTTTCCTCTCCAAAGTTCTCAGGCTGAGTGCCAAAAATGTAATGGTGTGCCCCAAGGGGAACAAAGATATTAAAGATTCTCCCTGGTCTCTAATGTTCCCCAGAGGAAAAATAATTAGGGTACAAAGCTCTGGCTTCCTGGTGATTGACAAATTGCTCCAGTGTCAATTACCTTTGTACTAGTTTATCTTAGATATGCTATTTCATAAAGCAACCTCATCAACTTGATGTAGTTATGGCTGCTCGCAAAGTAGACCCACCACAATTTATAGATTGACAACAGCTATATGCAGAATGTCTTTGACCTTCAGTTTTTCCTGAATACATACATCTGGAATAGGTCTTCAAATATGAGGGATGTTACAAGTCACACTGGTAGATGAAGACATCTGCTCACTCCCTTCTCTACAATCTATCTTCTTGTTTTAAGTCCTTCCTTTCTTCAAAATAAAATTTATTTAATTTGTTCAGGAGACTTTACATGAATAACTTTCTGATTCATATATCCACTTAGAGTACTCAGACTGATAGATTTTTTTGGTATATTTAGTCAGTTTTGTTGCTCAATCATTTCATTTGTGGCTGACTCTTCATTACCAATTTGGATTTTCTTTGGCAAAGATATTGGAGTAGATTGTCATTTCCTTTTTTAACTCATTTAACAGAAAGAGGAAACTGAGGCAAAGAGGGTTGAATGACTTGTCCAGAGTCACACAACTAGTAAATGCTGAAGTGAAATTTGAATTCAGGTCTTTCTGATTCTGGGCCCATTTCTCTATCCACTACACCACATACCTGCCCTTACCTATTCAGTAGGATCATAGTTTTACATCTGCACAGGATTTTACAAGTCATTTAATCCTCCCCCTGACCCCCATTTTATGTGGTATTGAGGATGTGGAGGCCAACTGACCGATGTCACATTCATGATTTTTAATTTTTTCCTCTACTCATATCTCCATGTATTTTATATGCAAATCTGTACCACATAGTTATAATAACTCTATAAATCTGGAGCTAGAAGGTCTCTCTAGTCCATCTCCCTACTCCCTTACTTTACTAAAATGGCCTAGGGAGTTTCTATATATTGGTCCAAGTCCTAAGAGGTTTCTTTTGAACCCAGCTCTTCAGACTTTTTTGCCACCCTTGACACTATTCAAGGGACTTAGACAGCTTTCAGTTTATTTTGTAATCTCCACTGTGTTTTACTACTACACTGACCTGCACTTGCAGGTCCCAGATAACTAAGGAAGGAAGTCAATACCTAGATAATCAACAGCTATTTATTTATCCTCCAAAGAAAGTGGTTCCAAATGTTCTAAAACAGATTGGAGGTGCTCATTACCCCAGCCTTCTGGAACTGTTCATTTACTGACCACCATACACCTGGCCACTTAACTGGGGCTCAACAATAGATAATTCCTAAGACTGCTCTCTTCACATAACAAGCAGCTGTCTTCTACTTAGAGGGCACAGAGGATCTCCTCCATAATACGCAAAGGCTGCTCCTTGACATCTGGCAGCCTTCTCGCTATCCATGTTTTTGGCTCCAAAGGTGACAGCTGAGAGAATATGTTTGACAACGGTGTAGCTTTTACCACTTAGATCTGAAATGTTCTTTGGTTGGAGGGATCAGAATCTACATGAAATCTGAATGAGAAATATGATGTAATGTAAATTACAACTTCATAATGTTATAAAAATAGTGTTTTGAAGAAATTAGGGTTGGGGGATCTAAAATGGATGTTAGGTAATGTTAGAAGTGTGACTTATTATTGAATTAAGATATTGTGGATAATTTCTAAAACTGTAAAGATTATTGTATTATTTCATAATGGGAATGTGGAGAGAGAGTATGAGATTCGAAGTCTGATCTTGCTATCTCATCAGGCCTCAGATATGTGCTTGCTACGTGACCTGGTCATGGTTGAAATCCCTCTGGTTCCCAATTTCAAGTCAATGAGTCTTTAATAGGTGTTTATTCTGAGTCAGTCACTGTGCTAAAATCTGGAGAAGTGAAGAAAAGAAAACAGCTCCTGTCCACAAGAAGATCACCTACTAATGGGTTTCATTCAGAAGAATTTACTCATCTGAAAAATGAGGAAACTAATTGTCATCTCTGCAAAATGTAATGTGCTCTAGAAATGTGTACTATTACTACTTTTATATAGAACCTAAGTTAACACTCTGTTTACCAGACATATCTCACCTCCCTTTATCTCAGCATTAATTTTGCTCCCTTTGCAGAATGTCTTGGTTTCAATGAACTATACTGCAAATATTAGTATTTTGTGTTTGCCAGCTGGATAGAGTAATAAGATTTCATAAGTTTGAGGTATAAAATCTTCTCATGGCACTCAAATATTTGCTAAATTATCAGCAGGAACATGTGGTCTATCCTATGTAGCTTATTCAGGGAAATAGAAATTTTTGTTCAGTAGGATACCTTTTTTCCATAAATGATATCTAACATTTGAAAATATTTGAATAAGAATTTAACATAAAATCCATTAACTGTAACAGCCCCCCCCAACTTCCCTCCTTATCCTCTCCCACCAATAGCTTAATATGTACTGTAAATAGTGTGCACAAATAAATCTATAATTTTGTCTAGTCTGTGCTTTTCATGTATTGGGTTGACTTTTGGCGTTATCCCATGCCATCCACTTTCTCTCTGTCAGTGACCCTTGGCACTCACAAACTACTCAAGCTGCAAACAGACTGAAACCAATTTGTTTTCCTTATGTTTTTAGAGCCACTAGCCTGGTATGCTAATTAGAAATAAATCGCTTGACCCATAAAAGAAACGGCAGGAAACCTGAAATGAAGGCATTATCCAACACTTCATGCTCCTTAGTGATGCCATTTTAAATATTTCAGACAGCCTATAAATAATTAAAACCTCACCACAGCAAATTATGTCCTATTATGCAAATAAATAGCCTCCTCCCCGGTTTCATTAAAGATTCTAAATGACAAGCAGAGCAGTTTAAACATGGCAAGGTACTGCACTGAGGCGAGAAATCTTTCCATTTTTTTTAATTGTTAGTGCCAAGTTTCATGTGGATTTTTACTCTAACGCTTTAATTTGCATGAGCAAATAAACCTTTAATAAACCTTTTGTAAGTGGAGGAAATGCATCATTTAATTAAATTTGATTTGTTGTGAAACTATTGTGCTTCATGAATATTTAAGAATCACAAACTCTCCTCTGCTGAAAGTACCATTCTTCTGCTTTACAATAAAAAGTATATGTATACATTTATATGTATTATATAGATATATGTAATGTATATAAGATATATGGATATATACTTACATATAAAAATATGATAAAGAAGTATTTTTGAGTTGGATGACTCCATGCTTCCTATTTATTTTCAAAATAAGCATCAGTAATGTGAGAAGGATAAACAGATAGAAATTTATGGGAGGCATAGGTTACTGATTGATTATTACACATATAATTTAAATGTGATTCTTTACTATAGCTTTCTCTATCCAAAAAAATTTTAATATCATTGTTAGGTAGTTGTTTTCTTTTGTTATTATCTCAACACAATACTCTCATGATTTATCAGAGGATTTGATAAATGATACTAATAATGGTGATAATAGCAATGAAAATAACTAGTATTTTTATAGCACTTACTACAAATGATATCTCATTTGATTCTCATAATAAGATTGAAGAATGGTATAAGGAGTAGGAGGAATTCTGTGGTGATCAATTCTGATTCCCTTTACATATGAAAAAAACAATTTTAAGGAAAGATAAGTATCTTACGCACTTGCATGTGAGCACACACACACACACACACACACACACACAAACACAGACATAAACAAAGAGGAAATGCCAAAAAATATAAAAAGTGAATTGAGATAAATGTAACCATGGGAAAGTCATTGTCCTTTAAAATCTTCACACTTTCAATTTCTTTGATTCCTAGTCTTACATTTGACTTCCTTTACGACATTGTAAACATCAAAGGTAATTCTTCTGTGATTATTTTACTGGCAATTAATTGTTCAAGGAATGTCTATAACTTTGCAAAGTGCCTTTTGAGGACTTTTCAAAATTGTAATTATGCTTAATAGTAAATGTGACTTTACCATCCTCAAAGAAATAGGGAACTTCAAAATTATCAGTGACATACAATTAGATTAATATGTAATCAAGGCTGTGGGGAATTGGGAAGTAAATCCAAAGTGGAAATCTTTAAATATCTCTAATTTTCCAGGAATAAGTGATTAACAATAAAAAAACAGCATTATTTTTATTATTAATTTTATGAAGAAATAAAGGCTTTTTGCAGGGAAAAGAATGTGGGTTGGAGTCAGAGAACTAATTTGAATCTTGCTTCTGATACATATATAAAAG
Organism: Macrotis lagotis; assembly: GCF_037893015.1. NCBI lineage: Eukaryota > Metazoa > Chordata > Mammalia > Peramelemorphia > Peramelidae > Macrotis > Macrotis lagotis. The sequence continues at coordinate 75,513,914 of NC_133660.1, forward strand.
TGAGTTTATCCCTTAATCTCTGTGGATCTCAGTTTGCTTTTCTAGAAAATGGAGGGAAAGGATTAGTTGGAATCAAAAGACCTTTATATTACATGACACATATGTTTATGAACCTATGCCCTTAATTCTGTTTTAAAATTTTATTACATTTTCCACTTCAAATGTGATTTGTAAATATTTCTAATGTGAAAGATATACAGGACTTTTATGAAAAGAACTTCTAGTATAAGCTAATATTTTTGCAATTTCAAGTAGATTTCTAGCTCATATTCAGATATGGTTTGTATTGAAGGGACCATGTGTATTCTAGATTCTAAGCTTACCCAAAATCCATATAAGAACTGGTAAGACATGACATATAAGTTTGGATACTCACATTAAAATAAAAAAAACAAAAATCAGACAATATAAAAAAGTGGAAAGGCATCTACTAGAACGAGAGATAAGTTGTTAGGGATTTTATTTTACCTAAGAGACCTACTCAATAACTTAGCTTCTTGGTTTCTCTCAGTGAGGATAGGGAGAATTAAAAGGAAAGCTATAATAGAAAATGATTGGAGATTCAATGACTTAGGTTTGGGGGCAGTCTTAGAAGAAAGTTGAAATAAAAAGAAACCCTTTAAAATATCATATTTTATAAAATGATCATAGTTTTAATACCACAAATTTCTGATTTTCATGATATTTACTTATTTTGTGATCAAGTTGTTGCAGTTAACACTCATTCTCTGCTTGACAGTAACAATATTCAAACCCAAGGAGGGGTGCAGACCATTGAAAATTCTTATCCTGTAGGCACAAATACCCTTCCCCATTCCTGGCACTGTGCCACAGCATGTTGCTTAGCATCACAGTTAAGAAAGTCAAATTACATGATGCAATGTTTTCTTAGTAGGCAATTAATAGTAGGTAATTAGTAGTTTTCTTAGTAGGTAATTCATAGCTAGCAGCTTTCAAAAGCTGCCATTGCTTAAAAGCAATTATAAATGTAGGATTTTAAAATTAGAATTGATTTGAAGTTCATTGGTAAAGTTCAGGAGGTTTAAAATGAAAGTAAGGGTCAAGAAGAGTTGGTCAAATGCTTTCAAGTTTGGAACAAAACCAATATATATTCTTTTGTGAATGAATCATTTCTTTTTTTCATGAATGTTTCAAGTATTAAATCTTAATCTAAATAACCCTAACCTTTACAATACAGCAATCTTAAGTTTGTTTCTTGGTTTGCACAATACAGATCTGATTGTGAAGTCAGGAAAAATCTAGATTAATATAGGACTGCTGATATATATACTGACTGTGGGATTCAAGTTAATCTTTTAACCTCTCAGTTCTGTAAATAGTTTCCTGTGACCATAAGTTTCAATGAAGGTATTAACCCAGAATGGAAGGGGGAGTTTTCTCACCAAGGAATCCTTATAGGAATTAAAGTCTGGGTTCCACTCTTTTCCCCTAATATACATACATATATATATATATATGTATATATATATGTATGTATGTATGTATGCATATATGTGTGTGTGTGGTGTGTGTATGTATATATATATTAGAACTAGAAAGATCTTATACTCACAGATCTAGACCATGGAAGACTCTCAAAGCTAGTAAAATCATGGTATTCTTAAATTGGGATCTATAGATATATTTTCTTAGGGTATATTGCAATTTAAACTGAACATTACCTCAAATTTAACATTTCTTTCAATTATTTAAGAAAGTTCTTTTGGAGTGGAACCAAGATGGCTGAATGAAGGCAGCATTTCCCAGGAATTCCTACCCCCCCCAAACTCCAATTTTGACTCTAACCACAGAAAGACTGAGTGATACAATTTCCCAGTCCAAGATAACTTAGAAGTTCCATGGGAAAAGTGTGTTTCACCAGGACCAGGGTTTGGAAAATAGAGCTGCAGCCACAGCACAGCCCAGCCCAGCCAAGCCCAGCAAAACTCAGCACAGCCTAGCCCAGAGATCACCTGCAACATCTTGAAGGGGCAGAGAGAGAACTCTGCTCCACCAGAATGAGTGTGGAGTGAGGTGCACTGGCCGCAGAATCTGCAGTGAAAATCTGGACCACCCCAGAGACAGTAAGGGAAGTCTGCAAAGATTTCTATGCTTTCCCTGTGGTAGTACTCTGCTGTTTGCCTACACTCAGACATTGCAGTTTGGGCTTTCCATACTAAATAACCAAGCTGGATCCCTCAGGACTGAGGGAAGTATTTGCGGGGGGGGGGGGTGGGGGGGGGGGGGGGGGGGGGGGATCTACATATCAAAGCACAGACTAGAGAACATAAGACCTTGGAGGAATAAAGGTTCCCAGTGGAGTGTCACAAAAAAAAAAAAAAACAACCCCAAAGCCTTGAAAGTTCTGTAAATAAGTCTTGGGCTGAGGAAATGAGTAAACAACAGAAAAAGAAGAATCTGACCATAGAGAATTACTTTAGTCCCATGGAAGATCAAAACATATACACAAATGATGACAAAATCAAAGCTTCCTTATCTAAAACTTCCAAGAGAAATACAAAATGGGCTTAGACTATGGATGAGCTAAAAAAAAAAAAAGACTTTGAAAAGCAATTAAGGAAGACGAAGGAAAAATTGGGAGAACAAATGAGAGTGATGCAGAAAAATCATGAAAAACAAATCAAAAGCTTGGTGAAAGCTATCCAAAAAAATACTGAAGAAAAAAATACATTAAAAACCAGTTTAGGCCCAATGGAAAATGCAAAACAAAAGACAAATGAGGAGATGAATGCCTTAAAAAGCAAAACTGGTTAGCTGGAAAAGGAGATAAAAAAGCTTTTTGAAGAAAATAACTCCTTCAAATGCAGAATGGAACTAAAGGAAGCTAATGACTTTGCAAGAAATCAGGAAGAAATAAAACTCTTCCAAAAAAGCCAAAAATTAGAAGAAAATGTGAAATATCTCATTGGAAAAAACAACCAGCCTTGAAAACAGATACAGAAGAAATAATTTAAAAATTATTGGGATATCTGAAAGCCATGACCTATGAGAATAGCCTAGACTTCATTTTTCAAGAATTAATACAGCAAAATTTCCCTGAGATCCTAGAAGCTGAGGGTAAAATAGAAATTCACTGATCACCCCCTGAAAAAGATCCCAAAAGAAAAACTTCCAGGAATATTATAGCCTAATTCCAAAACTCCCAAATCAAAGAGAAAATTCTAAAAGTTGCAAGAAACAAACAATTCAACTAATGAGGCTGGCTCCATAGTCAGGATTACACAGGATCTGGAAGCATCTACATTAAGGGCTTGGAGGGATTGGAATGTGATATTCTGGAAGGCAACCAAGAATCAACTACCCAGCAAGACTGAGTATCCTCTTTCAGGGAAAAAGATGGATTTTCTATGAAACAGGGGACTTTCAAATTTTCCTATTGAAACAATCAGAGCTGAACAGAAAGTTTGATCTCCAAGTACAGGACTCTGGTGAACCACAGAGGGAGTGGAAGAGAGGAACTAACTATGAGGAACTTGATGATGTTGAACTGTTTCTATTCCTGCATGGGAAAAAGATATTGATAACTTATATGAACTTTCTCATTTATAAGAGCTGTTAGAAGGAACATATATAGAGAGGATATAGGAAGGAGCAGAATATAATGGTATGATGTGGTAAAGGGATGGAGTCAATGGGTGATGGTGGAAAGTACTGGGAGGAAGGAAAAAGAGATGAAAAAGAAGCTGAGAGATTTCACATGAGAGTCAAGAAAAGGCTTTTTCAATGGAATAGCGGGGAGGCAAGGGGAAATGAGTAAGCCCTCATTCTCATTGGAAATGGCCATACACAATAGCGTGAGGAAATATATCTTGCCCTGGAGAAGGATGGGAGGAAAGGGACAGGATGAGGGGGAAATGGGGGAGGAAAGGGGGGAATAGGTGATAGAAGAGAGGGAAAATCAGATTCAACACACTTTTGGACAGGGCCAGGATGAAAGGAGAGAGAGAATAGAATAAATGAGAGTGGGGAGAAATAGAGTGGAGGTACAACTAGTAATAGCAAATGTGGGAAAAATATTGAAGCAACTTCTCTGGTGGACTTATGATAAAGAAAGCAACTCACCCCAGAGACAGAGTCATTGAAATATGAATACAGACTGAAGTATAATCTTTCTCTCTCTCTCTCTCTCTCTCTCTCTCTCTCTCTCTCTCTCTCTCCTTGAGGTTTCTCATCTTCTTTGCGGGGGGAGGTTTATGTTTATTCTTATGTTTACTCTTATAACACATTCAATTTACATCATAGTATCGTGTGGAAACAAAGTAGAGGCTATCAGACAACCTTCTGTGGGGGGGGTGGGAATTGTAGAATTCAGAGCCTTGCAAAAAATGATGGGTAGATATTATTATTGTATATAATTGGAAAACAAATAAAATGTTAAAATGTCAAGAAAAAAAGAAAGTTCTTTTGAAAATGGTTCTAGACTGTCAGATTGGAAACCAAATTCATAGCACTAAATAGTGTGTGCACATGTGCACATACACACAAACATATAAATGTGCTTATATATATATATAAAGAGATGCTCATATATTATGTAAAGAAAGCAGACAAAACAAAATATAATATTAAAGAATCATAAAGGGTAATCTTGATGATTTGTTAAAATACATCATGTAAGAAGATTTCTTAAAATATTCTACTATAGAAGAAAAATTAGCTCAGTGATTCTTGCTTTGTGACTAGGTAAGTTTCATGTGGATTAGGTGTCAGGGCTGATTTTTCATATCAGTAGAGCAGCTGTCCACATAGTTTTTTTTTTGTTAATTCCTTATTCTGGCTAATGATACTTCAGTTTCACAATTAAAAAGGCATTCTTTTGGTTTCCTATTAAAAAGGCAAATATTCCTAGAAAGGTATGTCTTAGTGAGTAGATGAGCTGGGGAAACGTTGGAAGAAGGTACAAAGATACTTTGTTCTGAGAAGGATGTATCAAAAAAAATGTCTAGTATATGGAAATATTATATACACATATCTACTAACTTTTCCTTCTGATGCATCATTGATGGAAATGAGTCTAGTATCTAAAACAAAGTCAATAAATTGTAAACTTAAGAGGATTTAACAATCTAAAAATAATTTCAGTTCCATTGACTGATTACTTTGTGTGTTGACCAAAGACTAACCTGCCTATGATGGAGAAGCTGATCCTCCGGTTGGCTTTAAGATAATTAATGATATGCCTACAGAAATCATTGAAATTATGTTCTAGTCCTTGAGTCAGTAACTGAATTGGTCCTGATGAATGATGAAATGACAGGTCATTTAAATAAAGATGTCATGATCCTAGAGTCAGAGTCTAGCCCAAGTCCTTTATTCTCCAGGTAATATATGAAATAACATAGCCAAGGTCACAGAGGTGATAAGTGGAAAAGCTGGAATTAGAACTCTGATGCTCTGATGCTGGTACAGCACACTTCACATTATATCACAAAGGCTCTGTAGATTAAAATTATAATGAGCTTAAACAACAAGACATGAATAGTAATGAGATGTAAAAGTAAATAAAATATTTAGAATAATTATTTTTATAACTTTTTAAATACTATTGCTAGTTGTCATTATTAGAATAGATTCCCAAGTTCTAATATATAAGAGTGCTAATATGCTTCTAATTATCAAGAAATTGTATTACAGAAAGATGATGCACTGGCCACTCGAGAGTGAGGGATAACAGATGAAAAGCTTAGTGCTCCTATAGTACTCTCATGATGTCCTGAGAAAGTGAGAAAGCTCTCCAAATGAGATAAATTTTGTTAAGCACTTAGGATAATGACTGACACAAAGTAGGTATCATATATGTTCATTCTCTCCTTTGTATCCAGAAAACTGAGTGGAACCCTAGTGAAAAACTTTTTTGGAGGACATGGACAAAAGTCAAACATAATGGGTATGAATGGATGGGCCATAATTTGAATGTGCAGAGAACTCCTGAAACAATGAGATTACAGATATATCTTTGTATTTGAGAGAGATGTGTAGAAGGGGGAAATGATTCATATGATTCCCATAATCTCTTTTCCTAACAAAAAGTACCTAAAAGAAAAAAATAATCAGGTCAAAATCACTTTCCTTCAAAATATGCCACCACCACTATTACCTCTATAACTATCATTGCTTGTTCTGCTATTAAATTGACTTGTTCTGCTATTAAATTGAAAATGAGGGAAATCATGAACTATCAGAAATTGATGGGTTACACCTAATAAGCTAATTCTGGGCAGAGATTCATTAAGAAACTTTTCATATTTTTCACTTGTATTACAATAGAGAACTCTGAATCTATCTGTTCCAAATTAAAGGAATCATACTATAATAAAAGAGTCAAAGAGCTTGAGTGGCTATTTACTGAAGCCAAACATGAAACAATTACATATTTTGAAAATAAAAATAATGATTATCTCATGTGTTTTTGATAAATTCTGATCACAGAGGTAAAACACCTGATACTGAAAAGTCTTCACTTCTTAGCATGTTCTAAGAACAAGTATTAAAGTTACTGGCAATATCAGGACAACAAGGAAGAGGGTTGATGAGAACTTTGGCAAAGAGAAAAGAGGCCATGTGAAAAAAGAGAATAATTTTCTACTTGTGTTCAAATACTTTCTGATTTCATATGCAAACCTAGTCTTCTAGGTTTGTAGGTTCTCATTTATATTTTTTTTTCTTCTCTTAGATCTAATCAATTTTATGTATATTAATTACTAAAATTGTACTCTTTTTAGTTTGTCCAATTTTGAAATAAGATAATGTAGAAAAGAGAATTTTATACTTTTTATAATTATTTTATTATTTTAAATATAATCTCAAAATGCCTCTATATATCATTGTATTAGCTTCCTTCCTTCCTTCCTTCCTTCCTTCCTTCCTTCCTTCCTTCCTTCCTTCCTCTCTTTTCTTCTTCTTTTCTTCTTTCCTTCTTCTCATCCATCATATACTCCCTTCCTCTCTCTTTTGTTAAAACCCAAGTTTCTAGTAGGTTTGTACACATTGACAGCATGGTAATTAATTCTTTGCCTACAGATACCATTACAATAATTTTAGAAAATGAGATTAGAACTAATGTGCCCCGAAGCCCTAGATTGTTGTTCTCTCAGAATTACTCTAACAAAATGAACTCTAATGATATGGCAAATTTTCTTTGATTGCAATGCTTGCATACAGTACAGTTTTAAACACAGTCTTTGTTTTTAGTTTCATCTATGCAAAATGGTATTGTTTGTGTGTGTGTCTATATATATATGTATATATATATATATATATATATATGAATATATATACATATATAAACCTGATAAACTCTCTGTTCAATGTTTTCATTGGAAGTAATGTCTGGAACTATATAACTATTGATATTAATTTGAACATTTAAAAAATTTTTGATTTTTATTGCTTCCCATTTGCTCATAGATGTCCTTTGCTCTTTACATTCAAGACTGAAATAAGAAAACAACTTCCAAAAATAATATAAGAAGAAGAATTTAGAGATTGCTACAATATCATCTCTAAAAGGAAAAGTTCTGTCTGGGATATCTATAGTAATGTTAACTTTGGAATGTACATTAAAAGGGGGACAGGAAAGAGATGGGAGGATGGAGGGGATTAAATGGGGGTAAATCTCATTCCATAAAGAGGAACTAATAGAGGGGAAGAAGGGAGGAGATGAGAGACACCTGAATCTTTCTCTCATCAGACTTGGTTTAAAGTTAACTTAAGAAACATTTTACCTTTCAAGTATTAAAAGGGGGAAAGGGGAAAAGGGGAGGGAGGGATAGAGACAGGGAGGGGGAGAAAAGGGGAAACAAAGAAGGGAAGAAAAAAGGGGAAAAGGGAAAGGGGAAAGAAAGGGGAGAGTAGATATAGGAGAGCAAACACATTGAAGGTGGTGGTATTCAGAAACAAAATACTTGGAAATATGGTTAATGTAAAAAAGGGGGGAATACAATAAGAGGGAAGATAGCATGGAGGGCAATATAGAGTTAGGAATTATAACTTTGAATGTGAATGGGTTGAACTCTCCCTTAAAATGTAAGGTAATAGGACAGTGGATTAAAAAACAGAATCCTATAATATGCTGCTTACAAGAAACTCATTTGAAGAAGAGAGATACATATAGAGTAAAGGTAACTTGGAGCAAAATATATTTTGCTTCAGGTGAAGTGAAAGAAAAGCAGGAGTAGCAATCCTCTCAGACAAAGCAACCGCAAAAATAGATTAAAAAAGATAAGGAAGGAAACTATATCCTCCTAAAAGGTATTAAAGACAATAAAATGATTTCAAGACTGAATATGTATGCACTCAAAGGGATAACATCCAAATTCTCATAGGAGAAGCTGAAAGAACTACAGGAAGATAGAGACAGCAAAACTCTACTAGTGGGAGACGTCAACCTCCCACTCTCAGATTTAGATAAATCGAATCATAAAATAAACAAGAAAGAAGTTAAGGAGGTAAACAGATTGTTAGAAAAACTAGATATGATAGACTTATGGAAGAAACTGAATGGGGATAGAAAGGAATATACTATTTTATGAAGTACATGGCACTTACACAAAAATTGACCAGGTACTAGGGCATAAAAACCTAATGATCAATTGCAGAAAGGCCGAAATAGTGAATACATCTTTCTCAGATAATAATGCAATAAATATCATATGCAATATTGGGCCAGAGATATGTAGACCCAAAACTAATTGGAAAATAAATAACCTCATTTTAAAAATGAATGGACCAAACAACAAATTATAGAAAGAATTAATTATTTCATCCTAAATAATGACAATAATGAAACAGCATACCAAAACATATGGGATTCATTCAAAATGGTTGTTGGGGATATATTTTATCTTTAAATGCTTACATGAATAAATTAGAGAAAGAAAAAAAATCAATGAACTAATTATGCAACTAAAACAAATTAGAGAAAGAACAAATTAAAACTCCCCCAATCAAATAACAAATTAGAAATTCTAAAAATTAAAGGAGAAATTAATAAAATCAAAAGCAAAAAATATTGAATTAATAAATAAAACCAAGCATTGGTTTTATGAAAAAACCATTCAAATTGATAGACCTCTGGTCAATTTGAATAAAAAAAAGAAAGAAGAAAACCAAATTGCTACTATCATAAATGTAAAAGATAAACTCAACACCAATGAGGAGGAAATTAAAGCAATAATTTGGGATTATTTTGCCCCATTCCATGCCATTAAATTTGACCAAAAAAAGTGAAATGGAAAAATATTTTAAAAAATATAAGTTGCCCAGGTTAAATGAAAAAGAGATTAAATACCTAAACAACCCTATCTCAGAAAAAGAAATTCTACAAGCCATCATTGAACTCTCTAAGAAAGAATCTCCAGGGCCAGATGGATTCACAAGTGAATTCTATTAAACATTTAAGGAACAATTGGTTCCAATTCTATATAAACTCTTTGGAAAAATAGGGGAAGACAGGACTCTAATTCTTTCTATGACACCAATATGGTGCTGATACCTAAACCAAGAAGAGTTAAAAGAGAGAAAGAAAATTATAAAGCTGTCTCCCTGATGAATATAGGTGCAAAAATCTTAAATAAAATCTTAGCAAAATGATTATAAAACATGTTATCCCTAGGATAATGCATTATGATCAAGTAGGATTTATCCTGGGAATGCAGGGTTTGTTCAATATTAGAAAAACTGCTATTATAATTAATTGTATCAGTAACAAACCTATCAAAAACCATACGATTATATGAATGTATGCTGAAAAAGCCTTTGTCAAAATACAGCACCATTCCTACTAAAAACACTAGAGAGTGTAGGAATAAATGAACTGTTCCTCAGAATAATAAGCAGTATCTATCTGAAACCATCAACAAGCATTTTATTCAATGGGCATAGGCCAGAGGTATTCCCAATGGGAATGAAACAAGGGGTTCATTTCTGGGGTGAAACAAGGATGTCCATTATCACTACTACTATTTAATATGTATAAGAAATGTTAGCTTCAGCAAAATGAGAAGAAAAAGTAATTGAAGGAATTAGAATTGGGAAAGAAGAGATAAAATTCTCACTCTTTGCACATGACATGTGCAAAGAAAACTACTAGAAATAATTAACAACTTTAGCAAAGTCACAGGATATAAAATAAACACTCATAAATACTCAACTTTTCTATATATGACTAGTAAGATACAGCAAGAAGAGCTAGAAAGGGAAATCCTATTCAAAGTAACCTCAGAAAATATGAAATACCTGGGAGTCTACTTGCCAAGGCAGACTCAGAAACCTTTTGAAAAAAATTACATAACATGGGTGGCTAGGTGGCATAGTGGATAAAACACCAGCCTTGGAGTCAGGAGTACCTGGGTTCCAATCCAGTCTCAGACAATTAATAATTACCTAGCCGTGTGGCCTTGGGCAAGCCACTTAACCCGTTGGTCTTGCAAAAACCTAAAAAAAAATTACAAAACACTTCTCACACAAATTAAATTAAATTTAAATAATTGGGCAAACATCAACTGCTCATGCATAGGTTGAGCTAATATAATAAAAATGACCATTCTACCAAAACTAAACTACCTGTTTAGTGCCCTACCAATAAAAATTCCAAAAAAATTACTCGAATGAGTTCAAGAAAGTTGTAAGTAAATTCATATGGAGAAATAAAAAGTCAAGAATTTCCAGGAATTTAATGAAAAAGGGGGCAAAAGAAGGTGGCTTAGCCCTACCAGATCTAAAATTATATTATAAAGCATCAGTCATCAAAACTCTCTGGTATTGGCTAAGAAATAGATTGATGGATCAATGGAATAGACTAGGTGAAATAGCAGGAAATGATTGCAGTAATCTACTGTTTGATAAACCCAAAGAGTCCAGCTATTGGGATAAAAACTCTCTCTTCAATAAAAATGCTTGGGAAAATTGGAAGTTAGTATGGAAGAAATTTAGATTAGATTTAGACCTCACATCCTATACCAAGATAAGACCCAAATGGATACAGGATTTAAACATAAAAAAACATATTATAAGCAAACTAGAAGATTAAGGAGTAGTTTACCTGTCAGATCTATGGAAAGGGAAGCAGTTTACAACCAAGGAAGAGATGAAGAATATCACTAAAAATAAACTAGATGATTTTGATTACACTAAATTGAAAAGCTTTTGCACAGATAAATCCACTATAACCAAGATCAAAAGATATGTAGTAAACTGGGAATCAAGCTTTACAGCTAAGTATTTCTGACAAATGACTCATTTCTAAAATATACAGAGAGCTGATTCATATTTTTTAAAAAGAAAACAAGCCATTCCCCAATTGACAAATGGTCAAAGAACATGCTAAGGCAATTTACAGATGAGGAAACAAAAGCAATCCATAGTCATATGAAAAATTGCTCAAAATCATTACTTATTAGAGAAATGCAGATTAAAGCACCTCTGAGGTACCACGTCACACCTCTCAGACTGGCCAATATGACCAGAAAGGAAAATGATCAATGTTGGAAGGGATGTGGGAAACCTGGGACACTAATACATTGTTGGTGGAGCTGCGAACTCATCCAACCTTTCTGGAGAGAAATTTGGAATTATGCCCAAAGGGCAACAAAAAATGTGCATAGCCTTTGATCCAACAATACCACTACTGGGTCTATACCTTGAAGATGATGAAAAGGGGTAAAAACATCACTTGTACAAAAATATTCATATCAGTCCTGTTTGTATTGGCAAAGAATTGGAAATAAATAAATGTCCATCAGTTGGGGAATGGCTTAACAAATTATGGCATATGTATGTCATGGAACACTATTGTTCCATTAGAAAACAGGAGGGAAAGGGAATTCAGGGAAACCTGGAAGGATTTGCATGAACTGATGCTGAGTGAGATGAGCAGAACCAGAAAAACACTGTGCACCCTAATAGCAACATGGGGGTAATGATCAACCTTGATAGACTTGATCATTCCATGTGTAATAATCAAGGACAGTTTGGGGCTATCTGTGATGGAAAATACCATCTGAATCCAGAGAAAGAATTGTGGAGTTTGAACAAAGACTAAAGTCTATTACCTTCAATTTAGGGGGAAAAAAGTTACCTTATTATGTTATTTTGATATCTCTTATACTTTATTTTTATTTCTTAAGGATATGATTTCTCTCTCATCACATTCAATTTGGATCAATGTATACCATGGAAACAATGTATAGACTGGCAAATTTCCTTCTGTGGGGGGGGGCAGGGAAGCAAGATTAGAGGGAAAATTATAAAATTCAAAATAAGTAAAATCTTTGGAAAAAAATTTTTAAATTAAAAAAGATCAAGTCCTGAAAGAAAAAAAATGTATATTCATGCATTCATAGAAAGTGACTGTATTAAATTGCTAGCTTTATGAATCAGACTTCTCTAACCTTCATCCCCTTCCTTTTTCATAGTTCAGTTTAGCACTTTAATTTTGAATTACTTTTTGTTTAGCATATTCTAAATTGCATTCTCAACTCCTAGATTATATCTTTCAAGTGTCCAGCATTAGGACTAATAGGAAATGATTCAAATTAAAATTGCTGCATAGATGATTCTCCTTTCCACTTTTCCTCAATAAAAAGGCTAAATAATAATGGGAAAATATTAGTGACATAACAGAAATTTGTTTATTGTCAAAAACTTGACTAAAAAGCACTCCTTACTTATAAGACTTTTACTGCATATATTTTAATCCTTCAAAACTGAAAATGTACTTACCTTGTTTTGAAAACTGAGCTGTATGTTCATATGTAAATATAGTTAAAAATTTATTTATAAACAGCATGTTTTCACTTACCTATTTACACCTTTACCTTCTTCCAAGACATTTAAATTTGTATATAGATTCATATTACAAATCTTAATGACTAACCCAGTAAAAGTGATATTCTTCCTCTAATTCATAAATTAATAAAACTGAAAAGAGACTATTAAAGAGACTATTAAAGAGACTATTAATTCTATTCTTCTTTTCATTTATCATATAGTCAAAAACTGGGAAACATCAGAAAAGAAATGAGAACTATGGAAAAAAATTGGGAAAGCAATTAAAACAGTCCAAGAAGCACAAAACTCTATCCAAGCATCAAAATCCCTGAAAATTACAATGGACAAAATAGAAGCCACTGACTCCATGAAAAAAATAAAAATATTAAACAAAATTTAAAATCTCAAAAATAAAAGAAAATATGTAAGATACCTTATAGTAAAATCAATTCAGCTAGAAAATAGATGAAGGGGGAAATATGTAAGAATCATTGAAAGCCATGATCAAAAAAAAAGCCTAGATGTAATCTTCAAGAAATCTTAAAATTGCCCAGATCTTTTAGAACCAAAGGTCAAGTGGGGAGGCAATCAAGTTTAATTCATTCATCTTAATCTATTTTTCTATTATTTTATTATGGTATTTTTAGACAATAAAAATGGATTTCAACACAGGAACACAGAATCATAGATTTATGTTTGATTGAAGATTTGTGTCATCTGATCCAACAACCTCATTTTACAATAAACATAACTAAGATCCAGTCTAGTAATATGCCTTTCCTAAGGTCATGCAGATAATAAATAGTAAGCTTTGAGATTAAATATTCATTTAAAAGTTTCTTAAAGAATATTAGAATCATATAGATTAATGATTTATGTTCTATTGTGTCCCTCCAATGATGATAATGATGATAAATGATTGATAAATAAAGGATGAAAATAAGGATGATGATGAGATTATTTTTATGTCCCTGGGTTAACTATAAGTTCTTTGAGAACATGGATTGTTTTTTTTTATTTTTATCTTTGAATATTCTGTACCAAGCACAGTGAATTTCATCTAATAGGTCCTTAACAATTGATTTTTGGATTGTATTAGATAGTATTAAATTGGATTAGATAATAATGAGACTTGACATTTTATATGATGTTTTATGGTTTGCAAAGCACTTTAAATGCATTATTTCCATTGATCCTATAAAAGTCAGGGAAATTGGTTACATACAAATTCATTTTTTCAAAAGAACATAAGGATATGTGTTATTTAGAGAACATAATTTTATGTTATCAAAAAAGGAATCTCCACAACAGTCTCTGATTTTTCATAGTAATTTGACTGGAAACATTCAAGTATAAAGTCAAAGAAAGAAAAATCAGTATTATAGGATTCTGTCAGCTGCCCAGATAATTAATAACAACAGCAAACAACAACAACAATAATAATTAACATTTATGTAGTACTTACTACATGCTATATACTTTAAATTTTTTATCTCATTTTATTCTCTCAACAACCCTTTGAGTTATATATGATTATTATCCCCATTTACAGATGAGGAAACTGAGACAAACAGATGTTAAGTAACTTGTCCAAAGTAACACACCTAGTAAATTTATGAGACTGAATTTGAACAACTCAATTCTTCCAATCTTATTCCAGATCCTGTGCTCTATCCTCTATACTACCTATGTATATTTAGAGAAGCCAGAAGAGTTTTCTGTCAAGTGATTGGTATGAAAGATATGCTATGATCTGTTATTGGTTATGAGTATACCTCTACATGAAATCATGGGTCATTCAAATACAGAAGTACACAAAGAGAAATAAATACCTTGTTGAATTCTATTGTCATTGAAGCAAATTCTTTCCATCTGTGCATGTAACTGCTTAAAGGAATACTTAAACATAAGTATAAGGTACTTGCTTTATCCCAACCTAGGGCTACTCACTGATGTGCAGGATAATTTGAATTCCCCTAGAGCTTCATATCAAGGTAACAATGGTAATTAAAAAAATAAATTGTTTATTCCAACCTAAACATTAAATGAGGATAGGAAAGTTCCCACCAAAAAAGTAAAATCTCAAAAAAAGACCCTCTGACCTGAAGGCCCTTTATCATTGAAGCTGACCATGGCTCTGGTGGTGAGAGGAGAGGGAGAGAAAAAAAAATATATTGAAGTACTGATTAGTCTTGAGCCAATTTTTGGGAAGGCAGTCTTACAAGGAGTGATAAAACTCATTTTAAGGAAGAAGCCCACCAGATGGCAGTAGTTTAGTGGAGGATCAGTAAGGAGCAGCTTTGGGGGTACAGAGGAGCAGCAGCAGAAGATGATGTAGAAAAAAGTTGAGATAAAGTGGGCTTCTTAGAGAGTAAACCAGAAGTCATGAGAACAGCTTTGGCTGAGAAAGCCTGGTTTCTGCCCTTGAATTAAGGAGTAAATTTTAAAAGGAAGAATTTTCACTTTCTACCAATGACATGGAGAATCCATGGGACAAATCTTTGTTTATAGTGTATTGAATACATGTTGTTTATTTTCATTTTGTTTTAGCCATATATAATTTGTTATTTCTTGTGTCATTTGATTTGCTTTAAGTCACTTAACAGGGGCTAAGATCTGGATTTAAAGAAATGAAACATAGATCCTAAATAGTTCATCAAATTTAGGTTGAAAAAGCCTATGTGTGTGTGGGGCGGGGATGGAAGGGATGGAGGGGGTTTCCAAGAGCTTGATTAGTCAGTGATGAAAGTCAATACATACTCCTCCTAAGAGTTAACTAATTTTTATATATTTCTGTTCAATATTAAATACAGTATTTTTTGATTCTGAAACATTATTTACCAAATTAGTGTCAGTCTGAAAGATCTGATACATTTCAAAAATGTCAGATGGAAGAATAAAATCTTAAGAAGTGTCATAGCTCTTTCCCCTTCTCTCAAGATGGCGGACAAAAACCCCTCAAAGCCTCCAAAGAAAAAGGAGGTCAGAAAGGAAAAAAAGGAAAGGAAGGCCAAAAAGGAAGATGGCGCTGAAAAGGTGGTGAAAAAACCTCAAAAGCATTGCAGTCGAAACCCAGTCTTGGCCCGAAGGATCGGCAGATATTCCAGGTCTGCAATGTATTCCCGCAGAGCCATGTACAAGCAGAAATATGCTGCACCAAAAACCCGGACCAAAGACAGGGTGCCTGCTACTATCTCAAAGCCAGTTGGTGATGATAAAAATGGAGGAAACCGAGTGGTAAAGATTCGCAAAATGCCCAGGTATTACCCTACTGAAGATGTGCCCAGAAAACTCCTAAGTCATGGCAAAAAACCCTTCATCCAGCATGTGAGGAAACTTCGCTCTAGCATCACCCCAGACACAGTTGGGTCAAGCGTGTGGTTTTCCTGAAGCAGCTGGCTAGTGGTTTGCTACTGGTGACTGGACCTCTGACCATCAATCGGGTTCCTCTACGAAGGACCCATCAGAAATTTGTCATTGCCACCTCTACTAGGGTTAACCTTTCTGGTGTAAAAATTCCAAATCATCTTACTGATGCTTACTTTAAGAAGAAGAGGCTCCGTAAACCCAGACACCAAGAAGGAGAGATTTTTGACACAGAGAAAAAGAAATATGAGATTACAGAGCAGCACAAGGCTGATCAGAAAGCAGTGGACTCTCAGCTCCTGCCCAAAATCAAGAAAATTCCTCAGCTCCGCGGTTACCTGCGTTCTGTATTCTCTCTCTCCAATGGAGTTTATCCTCACAAATTGGTGTTTAAAACTGCCTTGCAGAGAACTCTTATTAAAATATTTGGAATAGAGAAAAAAAAAGTGTCATAATCTTAGCACTGGTCATCTAGCTAAAATCTGTTATATTACAGAAAAGGAAACCAAGGTGTTGCAATAATTAATGTCTTATAACATAGTAAATTTGCTTGGAATATCTATTTTTCCAGATTTCTTCAAGAAAGCAAAAATAAGACAATCCCTTAAACCAAAATCTGTAGAACCAAAGTCTCATTTTCCTTTTTACCAGGAAAGCATCCTTAAGAGATCAGAGTAGTGGGAGAAGGAGGGGAGTAGTGGGGAGGAAGGCTAGAAGCTAATTTAATGGAGGTGGTTAAAATACAGGAATCTAAAGAATGAGTCAGGTAGCAAGGAGGGTATTTCTCTGACTAGGGGTGAGGCATACAAAGTAAGATCGCTAAGCACCTAGATTCCAGTTAGAAAGAAAAGTTAGTATGATAAATTAAAGAGTGCAGGGCTTGCTAGTAATTTGGTTTTCAGTTTGCAGGGTCTGAACCACCAGGAACTTGGGAGATATATATACAAACAAGATAATATCTAAGGTATTATGCTCTACTTAAAGTACTAAATATGTGTTATCTCTTATTAACTATTATATGAAGTGGAAAGCAAGAGACATGAGCTTTTGCTGTTATTTTTATCTTTTTCTACTTTTGCAAATATACAATTTGCACAAAGAAGGAATTTTAAAAATGTATGGAATTAAATAATTGAATTATTCCAAATTCAAAGGTAAGAAAGAATTTATTTTCTTCTTCACCTACCTCAAAACTCCCTTTTCCCTTTTCATCCATTCTCTGGGGAACACATACACACACACACACACACACACACACACACACACACACACACACACCCCACTCTCCCCATTTTTCTGTTTAGCTGTCACTCCACTTGGTAAGTCCTAAACCTTTCCTCCCTCATCCTGAATGGGCTGACTAAAATATGGTTATTTTAGTCTAACTTATTCTTAGAAATGACTTTCTCAACAGGGAGAATGTGGCCTAATATTCTGTTTGATACAAACATTTGTATGGCAGTTCCTCCCTTCTATTTTCAAGAGCTATGTAATGGAAATCTGCTTTCTAAAATGTCTGCCCTGTGCTCCTGCGATCCATCTTGTAACAGTGAAATGCATGCAGCTGGTACAAAATAACAAAGATGCCTCAATATGTTTTCCATAAATATATTGGTTCACGTTCTTACACAGAAAAATGTGAAAAAAGCTACCTTTCTCCTCTTGGAACTATAATTGGACTGGGCCTGAGCCAACCCAGAGTCATGTCTTTGGCTCTGCTGATACTGGGGTATTCTCATGTGATTTGCATTTGGTATGTCTGGGATATTTAAATGTAAAACTTGTTGATTTGAGAGAAACTGTTCAAAATACAAATAGAGTAGCAAACTCCAGGGATTTTAGACCCTATCTCCATTATATTTCAAATCCATCTTGGGGTTTTAAGAAATCACTTCTCATTATTGTTCAGTCTTCACTGGCAAGCCAGATTTAAACTTGTATGTAGTCGCATCCAATTATTTATTTATTTATTTATAAAATGGATTTGGAAGCAGGATGGGGAGTCAAATGAATCTAATCCTTTTAGAGTAGGTTAGTATAATCAAATTCAAGCTTAATCTGAAGTGACCACAGATAGTGAAAAAGAGCCAGAGCTTGCTAGTAAGAAAAGAAATCTGATGTATAATGTACAAGATGCAATATAAAAAGCACTAGAATTGTTTCTATGCTAGGAATGGGCTTAGAAGTCAGCTCTACCACTAGTGACAATCCCCTGAAACAGAATACTAAATGAACAATGCAATTTTGGTGTAATGTAGACTGGGTCTTCAGAGGAGACTCTTTAACTTGACCTGCCTTGAAGAATCCCTGTTGTGATGGTTTGATCTGATGCTTGTAGGGATCTTGGACTCCTGGCAGAGCTCCAGCAGAAGTCTATTGGGAAAGCTGCTGGAAGCCAAGAGAAGAGCATAAAAGCTAACATCACTTTGCCTAGTAAAAGGATAACTCAATCAAAGAGAAGGGAAGAACATGGATTCTTTTTTCAATAGTCCAAAGCTGGCAAGATAGGTAGTCAGGGGGAAATAAAAGATATAATTGTATAAGGCAATAAATGATAATTGTACTAAAAATCTCTGTGACAATCATGAAACAATTATTTAAGTGTATCCTAAATGTACCTAAATCTAAAGATACAAGTATTTCAAAAAGTCAATAACAATGCATCAAATCAGGCACGGAAATTATCTCTAAGTTTGTAAAGGTGAGCAAAAAGTCCTTGTCCTAAGGAAGCTTAAATTTTAATGAAGGAGATTAACTAGATACATGAAAGATATTCAGTACAGATGGAAAATATTCTATTTGAGGAAGACGCCTAGTAGCCAGGGGTGAAAAGCCTCCTATACAATGTAGAATGTTAGCTAAGTCTCAAAAAAAAGATGGAAAAATTAAGAGGGGAGGAACCAAAGAAAGGGAGCATATTCCAGATATTGGAACAGCCATGAAAAGAATGTTTCTGAGGTCACAATATTGTATGTGAAGAAAAGCAAGTTTGTCTAGCTCAATTAGAGAATGTATGGGGTGGGGGGGGGATGAAGTGTAAAAATACTTGAAAAGTTGGAAGGGGTCATGCTAGGAAGAAATTTCAATGCTCAAAAGGAAGTCTTAATTTTTGATCCTAAGGGATCAACTCTTAAGAATCTACTGAACTTTTATGAGTATGTGAATAATGAATTTTAGGAAAATCAATGACATCTGTGTGGAGGATGGATTAGAATGGTAAGAGACTTAAGGAAGGAAGGTCAAACAGAAATCTATCTGTTCTAAGCAAGAGGTAATTAGAACCTAAACTAGTTTTGGAGTTGTTTAAGTAAAGCGAAAAGAACAAATCTAAGAGATATAAAGCTGGAAATGAAAAAAAATTTGGTAACAGATTGGATATGTGAGGTTAGGAATTTACAATAATGATAAAATTGTGAGCCTGGCTGCCTGAGAAAATAATAATCTTTTGTCCTTCATTCTTTTGTGTGTGTGTGCTTTTAAGGCAATGCGGTTAAGTGGCTTGCCCAAAGCCACACAACTAGGTAATTATTAAGTGTCTGAGGCTGGATTTGAACTCAGATATGCCTGACTCCAGGGCCGGTGCTCTATCTGCTGTGCCACCTAACCACCCCTTTTGTCCTTCATTCTTGAAGAAGACCATGACATCATGGAGATGATGACATGACAAGTAAGTAAATTGGATCCGAGTGAGGGCTATGCTAAGTCACCAGCCTCTTATTTTCTCTGTTTTTACAGCTAAGATTGTCCTCCTGAATCCAAGGCCAGTACTCTATCCACTGTGCCACCTAGCTGCCTGCCTGAGAAAATGGTGGTGCCCTGGAAAATAATAGTAAAATTAGGAATAAAAGACAATTTTAGGGAGGAGAATAATATAATAGTAATAATAATAATTATTGAGTTCTGTCTGTCTTGTCAAGTCAAATGAGTTCTGTCTAGGATATGACAATATACCAATAAAAAAATGCAGGTGTCTTTATGTATTTTTGAAGAGTTGCTTTCAAAAAAACTCTTAATGGCAATAATGAAAATGTTCTGGTAAAATCAAAATGAAAAAGTAACTCATTCTATTTATATCTTAAAAGCATGAATCCTGAGAGGTTTATTATTTATAAATTTCTTTATGTGATTAATTTTATTCTTTTCTTCATGCACAGTAATTACTACATATGAACATAAATATTCTAAAAGTATTGGTACATTTTTAATGTCCACACATTGGCTTATAATATTGGTAAAAAGGACTTTTGATACAATGATACTAATATTTTCATTTTTCTTCCTTTGGACCTAGTAGGGATCAGTTGCACTTCAGTTAATCATATTCTTTTGCTTTTGACAAATGGGAAGCATCTATGAGTTCCACTAAAAGAATTATTTTTTCTATATAAAACTAAAAGAGCATGAAATACTAGAACAAGACCTCATTATGACAAAATTCTCAAAGCTTTGTGTTCCAATAAATAGGCTAAGTGGTTCAGATTAATTAAATAGCAATAATATGTTAACTTATAGTTGAACTTTGAAATAGACCTGAGGGCAGGTTCTCTTATTTTCTACATTTTACCACTAAGAAAACATTGTTTTAGAAAGAGTGAGTGATTTGTTTAGAGTTACAAAACTAGTGGTTAAAACAGGCTTTCTTTGATCTCAGGTCTCCCCTATTCCAAGTTCAGTGTTTTATTCACATGACTAGTATTTAGTTTTTTTTCTGGGAAAATTAAACCATCCTGCCAAGCAAAATTTTCTTTATTTTTTGTTTTACTTCTCCTATGAGCTGGATCAGAGTCACAGGATATGATGAAAAAGATTATATAAGGAGAAATTCAGTTATAAGTGCAAGACAACCTAGAGCTATATAGACACAAGAACAATATTTGGCAAGCAATATTTTGGTAACTATTTTGTGATTATTATATCCAACCTTCTACAATTGCTAGTCTGATGTCTTTTCATGACATGGAATCTTCAAAGGTGATTGCAGCAACATATGAATTCTGCTAATATTTTATGAGTTTATAAGTTCTTATAAAAGTTTTTTTGAAGATCAGCCTAAATTGAAGCTTTTCTATCCAAAGATTAAGCACTTGGTAATAAATTCTTTGATTAGAGTAGTTATTCAATCTTATCCTATTTAGGGACTCCTATTTGTGAATCACTGACTAGATTCTGAGGATTAAAAAGGAAATAATTCCTTCCTTTAAGGAAAAAAACGCAAGATTTACTATTAGCACATATAAAATCATATAGGAAAATATGGAAATTTATGTTGGACATGAGTAGCAGGTGACAAAAACAGGAAAGGTATCATGTGGAATTCTTGTATGGGCTAAGATTTGAAAGATTTTAGGGGTAGAATTGAGTAAGAAATTCATTCTAGACATGGAGGAAAGACAATGCAATGACAAGCAATGAGAGATAAAGTTTCATATTTGAGGAAAAGTCAAGAAAAATTACAGGAAATAAAAACAAATCAAAGTATATAATGACCTTCAGATCTATCTTCAGTGACAGTGGCCAAGATAGAGAAAAAAAATTCAGATGCCAAGGATCAGAAAGTCTATTTGGTTTTTGGTACTCTAAATTATAAGATGCATCCAATGATTAATGAAAGGACCAATGGTCAATGACAGGAGGGTACGGTACTGGAAGAGGTGTATATCATTGTATGCATCTTTATGTATTCACTTGGAAAACATAAATTAAATACATGTATATAAGCATAATAGGAACCAAAAGGATGAAAGATTCAAAGTTATCATTGTTGTTTACCCCCCTGGAGAAGCAAACATATTTGGCAAAATCAGTTTCATTACTTGTCCAATAGTAACAGAAAACATTTTATGGAACATTTGGTCATTCTTTATTGCCTCATTTTTAATAACCATTTTTAAATGTCATTAAAATAATTGGCTTATTCACTATCCTGTTTTTCAAAGAATGAAAGGGTGAAAAAAATTCTACAAAGCATTCAATAACACTTTTCAAATTATATTAATACATACATCAAATTAGTGACTTCATTTAAATGTTGGGAATAGGTGAGAATGACAAAAAATATTGAAAAATATGAATCAGGCAAAAGAAATGAAAGATGCCAAATGAATTTTTTTAAACAAAAGAATGCTGCCTATTATAAATATTTACTTTCAGAAAATTAAAAGATAGAATTGGACATGGCAAACACTGAACAAAATCAAGAAATGAAATTTATTATAAATGAATAAGCAGGAAGTGACTCATATATGATGTAGGAGTTGTTCCTGAAGTAACTGTCTCTATACAATCACAACCTTAATTTGTTAGAACAAAGATCAAAATTAATATAAAACTTGAAAAAAAAGAAAAAAGTGATAGAAATATCACATAACATCTTCATGCATTTAAATGAGCTTCTGATAAGAAATTTGGATGACTGAAAATTAGACAATTAATATGAAGGACATAGACTAATATTACAAAGAAATTTAACCAATATATAACAATTTCCATAACCAGAGCAAAAGGATTAAAAAAAGAAAAGCCTAGGTGAAGAAATACTTGACCTAAGATCATAGCTCATAGAGTAAAAGAAGGAGAATGACAATTAAGCTCTGGAAGACATTGGATGCCAAAGAGTTTTTTGGATGGTAAAGTAACCATTGAAGGATGTTCAGGTGAACATAGACAGCTTATTCATATGTTCATAATTTTAGTTTCCACAACAAGTACTTAAAATGCAGGTTTGAAGGGAAAGCAGGCTTCTTCCAAGAAATCTGTTGCACAAGTTGCCTTCCACTGTACTTGTATTCAATTATTTTAAATGCAGATTGAATATCTGAAGTTATTTTTCTCTGTTGATGTTTTTACTTTTGATAACAATACTAAGAATTTTTTCATCCATTATTTCATATAAATAAAAATTAATATATTCAGAAGATGATTATCAGTAAATGTAATAATGGTATAGATGGACAAAAGTATGAAGGGAGATCCCAGTTCTGGGCATCTTTGGGAGAATGTATTTCCATTAAAATTAGCATCATCAAATCAAAGAATTATTTGGCATAGAGAAAATTAAGCTTCATTTTCTCTAATCTTTTTATTTTCCAGAAGAAGAAAACTAAGACATAAGAATCCATGAGAGGCAGCAGGAAAGAAATTAAGTATTAGAGTAAGAAAATCTGGATCTCATTCTCTGGTCCCCACTGTTTGGGCCTAGGTGAGTCAAAATAAGGGCTTCAAGGGCCTCATCTGTGAAATGGGACTAGTGATCTTTCATAGGAAAGATATTTATAAAATTTAAATGATTTGAAGCTTTAATTTCATTCATAGGAGAAATTCTCAGTATGGAAAAATCCATCTGCCAGTGCATACATATATCTGCTTTTCACACAGTCCTAGAAAATCATTTGGGCTATTGAAAGGTGACTTTCCCAATATCAAACAGCTGGTATATGTCAGGCACAGCCTTGAACACAGATCATCTTAATTCTAAAGTCATTTTTCTATCCATATATACATATACATATATATATAAAGCAATACATATTTTCCCTTTGTTTTTTCTCTTCCTTCCTTTCTTTTTTCCTTTCTATTTTTTTAATTTTTTTCTGTTCCTCTATTTCTCTTTCTCTTCCTTCCTTTATCCTCTCTCTTTTTCTCACTCTCTCTCTTTCTGTTTTTCCTTACTTTTCATTCTTTTTATGCCACATTGCTCCTCACAAAGTTTTATGCAAATTGTAAGAGTAAGAACCCAGACTTTCTGACTTAAGGAGTTTTAAATAAACAAACAATTCCTGTCCACGTCATACTATGGAATGTGCAATGTTAGCAAAAATCACAAAACATTCTCTTGAACAATATATTTTCTATATAGTAAACACTTTGATGGATACATATTTGTTATGCTTTACTCTTCTTCCATACCTTCTCTTCACATGTATAATATTTGAAAACCTGGATTTGAATCCAGCATCAGACACTAACAGTTGTGTTACCTTTTCCTAGCCAATAAATCAATCTATTTGAGACTTATTTATTCCTCTGAAACATGGTAATAATAATGATAATTGATTGATATTTGTCTTTTGTTCTCAAAGGAGATCGTGATAACAGGAAGGTGATGCCATGACAAACAAGTGAACTGGATTTGAGTGAGGGAGGTAGCATGGAAAGTACCAGCCTCACTCATTCTCTCTTTCAGAGTCATCTGGATCCAGCAGTCATATATGGATCAGGATGACTAGAAATGGACCTGGATGAGAGGCAATCAGGGTTAAGTGATTCGCCCAAAGTCACACAGTAAGTCTCAAATGTCTGAGGTCAAATTTGTACTCAGGTCCCCCTGACTACAGAGCTGGTGCTCTATTAAGCACCTCCTAGCTGCCCAATAATAATAACAACAATAGCAAAAACAACGACTACTACTACTAATACAACAAAGACTACCAACTTCACTGTGTTGTTGTGGAGATGAACTTAAAAGTATAACTTTAAAGTGCTATGGAAAGTTGAAAGTTCTATATGAATATGAACTAGAATTACAATTACATCTTTAGAACTTTAGTGACAATTGATCTTACATGCTCTATGGGGATCTATGATGGCAAGTTATTGGGGAAAATGTGTGTTTTTATTCACTTGAATACTCTATTGTTTATCTAAAATAAGAAAATTATGGCTTTCCTTAAATATATTTTACTTTTTTATCTAAGGGTTAACTGATTTCCTTTGAGCAACATGTTCCTAATTGTATGGTGAAAGTAAAACTTAAATAATCTCAATAAATAAATAAATAAAACCTTAATATTTTGTTTTAGAAATATTTTTATTTATTTATTTCTCCCTCTCATTACTATTTCTTAATGAGTTACATCTATTTTTTTTTCCAAATTATCTAAATTTTGGCTCTCAATTGTAGCTTCCGAGAACAGAGAAAGAATAGAGAATTAATCTTTGGTATGCTTTTAAACTAATAGATCTTTATCTAGATTGTACTAACTTCTCTTTTTCTTCTCTTTTGGCCTCTTCTTCCTCTTTCATTTCTATATATAGTTCCCATCCTGTTTCTAGAAATAAGTGAAGATTCTAAGAACAAAGAGGAAGAGGACATTCTAGAAAGTTGTTCATTGCATTTTGCCTTAGACATTCACCAACATGATTTCTTTTTTTCTTCAGGGAGAGACATCAACATTTTTTTAGATGATATTATAGTAATGAAATCCAAAAGAATAAGCTAAAGGATAGTAAGTGTTACAAGAAAATGTTACTGCATGATGCTGTAACAGAAAGAATGAAAAGATCACTGTTTCTGAAGTTTGAGAATCTAGCTTGAACTGAATTTGGAGAATATGGATTCAAATACTGATTCTACTAGTTAAAGTAAAACTCATAATCTACTAGTTAGAAATCAATTAGAGATTCTGCTTTTTCATTTCCAAATTATGGTGTTGAACTATATGACTATAAATATCCCTGATAATTTAAAATCTATTATCTTATAAACCACTTGAAGACAGAGCAGGAATAGATGTATGTTAAAATATATATTAAAATACAGGGAATTAAAGGTCTTTTGGAAAAATATACTTTATTTAATGCAATTTGTATTTAAGGAGTTTCAAGGAATCCAAGTTCCCCCCCCCATAGCTTCCCAGTTTAGTACAATGTCTGATACCTTAGGTAATTTGATTTATTCATTGCCTTCTTTTTAATCTCTTTTAAGCCCATGTTTCTTTCTTCTGTGTACAATAAAAGGATTATGCACATCATACCTCTTAACTTTCTCTGGAGGATAACAGATTTAATTACTGTTCTTCCTTCCATTTAAACATTCAAGTCAGAATGTTTTGTCTAGCGTTTTAGCAAAAAAAAAATTGCATCTAAATCTGCATTTGGATGATTTGTCCACATCACAACATTTAATTGGAAGGTAATGGCCAATTCTCTTCTTTTCAATTTAAGAAAAACAGTGGTGAGTTTGACTTTTAATTAAATTTTAGATTTCCACATATCTTACAGTTGAATGATTATTTTCCTCCCTATAGGAGACACGTTGGTAAAATAAATCAATTTCATTACTGCTACCTTCGGTGGACATTTGACAATGGTGGACATTACTGTCTTTTAGGAATCTAAATCTGAATGCCTCATTTATTGAAGATGGGATTCTTATTGTCTGTCTCATCTATTTGTTTTCAGGGAGTAAAAGATTAACAGAGTAAAATTTGCTTCTTTCCTGAGTCATAGTATCATATTTTTACTGATTGTATTGAATTAAACTCATGGGTCCAGACAAAACCTTAATAAAAGTCTACAAATGATAATATTAGAGACAAGGTACAGATCATTATGTCATAAGAAAAACTGAAGAAACCCATCATTATTGTGAAGTAGTTTTCATATAATTAAATTACACATGAATATATTCCATAAAGACAGATCAAAGTATTTAGGGAGAGATCTCCTATTAGAAAGGAAAAATATTTCAATCTTAAGAGAAATATTGATTCATGGACCACCAGATTTTCTTGATCTGATATTGTGAGAGAACTTAACCCATTAAAGGAACCTTATATCATGAAGTTCAGTGAACTAAATTCTTATTGCATCAAATTAAATTGTTGCTTGGTATGATTATCTTTGGGAGTCTAAACATGTGTAATCACATAGAAGACAGATCCTTGTTGCAGAAGAACCAAAACAAAGGCAAGGTAAATAGGAGATCATTATTATTATTATTATTATTATCATTATTATTATTATTATTATTACAATAATATTTCAACAATTGACTCAAAGTTTATTTCCATTTCACAACTCTTAAAGTTATATTTAAAAGGTCAATTTTAGTCAGTTGTACTTTTAATTGACTGAGACAGCATTTTCATAAAATGAGATTCAACCACTAATATCATTTGCAGAAGAAAAAATCCAAATGAATTTAAAGTTAACTACAAAAAGCTGTAAATGTTATGCTCTAATCTCAGAATATTAAAACTTACTTAGGTTGACTATAGACAATAATAAATGAATGGCATAGTCTACATTCATCATTTTCATTCTTCTCCTGAGTCTTGAATTTCCCAATAAAGCTTAATAGTCCTAAAAATGAATTCTATGGGATTTCTATTAAGGTCAAGAAAAAAGTGAGGGGCTGGAGGTGGGAGAGAAAAAGGAAAGATAAATAAATTACAAAGAAATAAACATTTCTTGTAAGAAATGAATAAGGAAATATCTTCATGAAGAGTGGGCATCGATTTAGTCAATTTGAAGCATCAATCTTAAATGTGATCTCTATAGTAAGGTTAATAAATATTTTTCCAATACAGATTAATTCAAAATCTTTTGTACAGAACTGTTGCTGTTATTTAGTTTTTTCATTCATATTCAACTCTTTTTGACCACTCAGGGTTTTCTTGCCAAACATACTAGAGTAATTTGTCATTTCTTCTCAAGTACATTTTATGAATAACAAAAATGGGACTAACAGAGGTAAATAACTTGCCTAACGTCACCACATCTGAGACTGGATTTTAACTTGAGTC
This sequence comes from Macrotis lagotis, assembly GCF_037893015.1. NCBI lineage: Eukaryota > Metazoa > Chordata > Mammalia > Peramelemorphia > Peramelidae > Macrotis > Macrotis lagotis. The sequence continues at coordinate 75,541,594 of NC_133660.1, forward strand.
CTTCTAATCTGAGATCTAGTGTTCTATCTACTGCACCACTTTGCTACCCCTGAACAGAATTGAACTGATGCTAGAAAAACAAACACCCACTGTGCTAAGTACTGTGGAGATAAACACTATAGAATAAAATGTTTACATTATATTTCTTTCAGTAAATTGTTATTAAATCAATGTGTGTATATATTTATATGTATGTTTATGCCACCTTTAACAATAAAAGAATACTGAGTTTAGAGTCTGTAGATCTGAGTTCCAATGTCAGCTCAACTCTGATATCTTCCAGATGTGTGATCTTAGTCAATAGAGTAACCTCAAAACCCCAGTTTCCTCATTTGTAAATTGAAGGTATTAGAGCTGATAATCTAGCTTTAAGATCATTTATCATACTAAGCTTTATATTTCTATCATACACAAAATTCTTTTTCTCAAGTCAAGGGGCAAGTGTTTCACTGATATTCTCTGAGCGTCAACAGAGAGAAGACAAGAAGTGATTCCAGCTTATTGAATGGACCTCTATGGAGGAAATTAAGAAAGCCATAGATAATATGTGCAGGCATGCAAAGATGAGTTATTATATTATTTAAGGCAATATCCAGATGAGGTTAGGGTTCCATGTGAATGCTGATTTATTTATACTTACTATTTGAAAATTTCAGACATCTAAGGGGAAGACCAAGGTCCTGGCCTTTCAGAGATTAGATTTTATTTGTTAAAGATAGGATGCAGACAGGTTCTCAGAGTTGTTCTAACAAATAGTAAGTTGTTTGGAAGTTTCTGAGTAAACAGTATATATCAATGAAATGAGGTAAATTAACTTCAACTTTCCAAAATATGTAATGGGGATTAAAAATACCCATAGCTCTAAATGAGGTATTGAGAAATAGTTTATTGATGTCACCACACCTTATAATTCAAAGACCTGGTAGTTTTCCCCAGTACTGTTAGTCCTTCATTACTTCATTCATAAATTTGGAGATTTAAATGCTGTCATATGGGCTATGTTATCCTAGAAAACAATAGATGTTTATTCTTTGAACTCAACCAGAATTTTAGCCATTAAAAAGAAAAGAGAATAGTGGTGGATGGATACCATGTTTCACTATCTTCCTTTCCCCAAATCCTCTCATCTCATTTCCTATCGATATTGAAAGGGATTTTTCTATTATTCTGTGGGGTACCTCCAACAAAAATTTTATTCCTGGTAACTCACTGGAGCATCATTATAGTGGAGCCTTGCCTACTGAGTAGTAGAAACAACCCAGGTCTGGCTTGTTTATGACAAAATATCAGACTTTGAAAAGCATGTTAGGATTTTTGTTTCTAACAGACAAATGTAAATTTTAGCTATCCATTCAAGTATCTGGGAATCTGGCCATGGTGGTTATTTTATTTTCTATAAATAATTAGAAGGATTATTTTTTAAAAAATTGCAATCTCTTCTCCACCATGAAATCCAAAGGGTAGGATGTTATAATGTTGAAAAATGAAGTTCTTTGAAGGTTTATATGGGACACTTTTACTTAAAGTGGTGACAAATGAAGGCTGTTCTCATCTGTGCAAATACAGAAGATACATTTTTTTTTTCCTGTGAAGCTGGAAATGGAGAAACATATTGATGTATCTATGCGTTAAAGAAGCTGGCAAAAGATGAAGCAGTTATTAAATAGAGGTGTACTTCAACTTTACAGAATATAGTTGAGGATGGAGGAAATACATCAAAGCATTGTTCTGACTTAATAGCTTTATTTAGGATTATAATTATGTATTTCAGCAATGAACCACTTTAAATATATGTGCAACATGGAAAAAATAATTCTGAAGTTAATCTAATAAAGCATGATGAAATTATTTTCACTATCTAGAAGACAATATTTATCACATTAGAATTTACAAGTTTATATCAATATATGATATATAGAGAGATACAGAAAGAGAAACAGAGAGAGATGGAGAATTATACTGTTCGAAATGTAAAATGTCTAATAAAATCTTTATAAAAGGATTGTGTTTTGCTTATTAACTAATAATATTTTATTTTGCCCCATTATCAGAGTCTTTCTCAAGCAGTTGTTTCGTAGTGAATATTTTCTTTTTAAAATAGATTTTTGCGTCAGATATTTATAATAAATGTGTTATTTAAGATCTTCCATATAAAAATGTCATATACATGGATATTTTTTTCATTTTGAACTTCTATCCTCAACCCCAATACTGTGTGTAATATTTGATGTGTGCTATGTGTAAGAATGTGTATTATATGTGCAAAGTTCTCATTTAATATTTTAGTCTAGCTCCTATTTCCACAGCAGCTTCCAGTAGGCATAGTGTAAAGTGTATACAATTTAAGTAAAATCTTTTTAGAAGAAAAAATCCCTGGAATTTGCTTTGAAAATATTAGAGGATCATATCAAGATCTTTAAATTATGTATATATATATATATATATATATATATATATAGAGAGAGAGAGAGAGAGAGAGAGAGAGAGATACACACATGTGTGTGTGTTTATATGAATATATATATATAGACACACACATATTCACACTATGCATGATTGTGTATAACTATATGCATATATATAAATTATATACATACATTGTTGTTGTTCAGTCATATCTGATTCTTCATGCTAACATTGTCCATGGAGTTTTACAAGAATGGTTGACCATAGTTTCTTCAGTTAATTAATGACAAGCCGAGGTAAAGTAACTTGCCCAAAGTTGCATAGCTAGTATGTAGATTTGAACTCAACTTTTCCTTGGCACTCTATTTGGTGAGCCATCTAGCATATACATAATGCATATATACATGTATGCGTGCATGTACATACATGTTTATATCTATTTCTATATCTAGAACTACATGAGTTCTTTCTCTAATTGCTTTCCCTAAAGCCCATAGGTATGGGACTCACTCCTTTTTGGGTAAGAAAAAATGTCCTGCCCTGCATGACAGGTGGGGCAGAGTTGCTGGGAATGAGACAAGTTGGTTCGACCAACAAAGGGAGCCCTAGATGCCACCTAAAGGGAAAGTCCCTAAAGACAGCTAGTTTCTTTCATGCTTTTCCAAATTATTTTCTATCAGCAATTTGTTATGAGATTGGCATCTTCTATAGTCCCTTTCAAAGCTGGAACTCAGAAACTCCATAATACATAGCAGAAACCAAGAAGACCTAAAGGGAACTGAACTCATCTGCTCTCACTAACTCAACCCTCCCCTTCAAACAAGGTAGAACATTTATCTTCATCCATAATGACAGAATCTCATTTGGTTTTGGGACAAGAATAATTCTATCTATTTTACTCTTTAAAAAATATGAAATTATTCAGGTAAGTAACTGAAATCAACACTTTCTGTTTTGAATCTGGAACAAATGCTAACATATTTTCCTGGCAATTTGCAAAACTAAACTGTTATTTTTGAAATAGTGAATTAAAACATGATATTTATACATTATTCATATATAATATGATGATTTTATCTTAATATTCAAAATTACTAAACAAAAAATAACCTTCATTTTATGTAGCAAGTTTAGAAGATCTGCATTCAAATCTCGTCTCATTTATTCTAACTCAGTGACAAAGGAAATTCATCTAATCTCTTGATATCCCCTGGAAAATCTCTAAGATCTTAAGAATTCTAATATATTTTGGTCCAGGAATGCTACATGAGCATCTCTCTGTACTGGTTAAATCAAAGAACTTGATCAAAGTGATAAAGTTTCTTTGTTTTTGTATTTTTGGTGGAAAGAGTAAAATGAAGAGTTAAATGACATAATATTTTTTAAAAATATATTAATTTTCCTTCAAATAAACTACTGATAAAAATTATGTAAAATTACTTTGAACTGATGATGTTAAACAGCAAAAAACACATTTAAACAAATATTACAAATCTGCAGCAAATTCATATTAGGTTATTTTGTTGTTTATATTGATTTTGTTTTGAAAATATTCTATATATGATAAAAAAAAAGTAAGCATAGGCAGATCATAGATGACCTCAACTAAACTGGAGGCAGTTTTTCAGTCAAGGGATTCTGCTGATGTTATGATATGAACCATACAAGTGCAATCCAAGCAGTTAGAGAAGGTCAACTCAACTGGGAGTTAAAATTGCTAATGGACTATCAATCTAACACTAGACTCCATCTAGCAAACATGATGTACATTAGGTACTCACAAAATATATCAATGGACTGAAAAATATTTTGTTTAATCAAAGGAAAAAACAAAATTTGCAAGCTATCAATAATGCCATATTGTGTATCATATTTTGATTGCCTCACTAAAATGTATCATTTCATTGCTCCATATTTTTACTCTGGCACTAACATTACTAAATTTTGGGAAACAAGCAAGATAAACTTAAAGAATTCCTTTCATTCTGCTTTAAATTCAATTTTGAAATGGGAAAGTAAAAAAGGAAATAAATAGTGCTAAACAATTTCATTGGAAAGGTAATTTTGAAGAGAAAAGTTTTCATAATAAAAAAGTACTTTAATAGTTAAATTATTTTTAAAGACTTTTCTATGTCATGGTTTTTATTTTTTTTCTTTTTAAAAAAGACCAGAGTCAAATACATTTGAACAAATGTCCACCCCCCTAACATGTAGTAGCTCCTGTAATTTGATCCCACAGGGAAATTTTAACATTGCATTTGGGACTTCATAATCAACCTCTGTAATAATAGGTCAAATTGTCATAACCACAGTTTGAGGAGAAAAGGAAACTTGAGTTTCTAGAAAAGGGGCAATTTGTTCAAAACATATCTTTTGAATTAACAAAGAAAATAAAATTTCCTTTTTACTGTTGGTTCTATAAATGTTTTCAATTAGCACAGGCACGAATTCTTCATTCTTTAAGCACATCAGGTTAATTATTAATACTAACAGTTTACATTTTATTCCTTTGTATTACTGTTTCAAAAGAACAGTTAGTTCTACAGGTAAAGAATAAAAATCTTTCCCTCTCCATAAAGCATCCTATCTAAAAAATCAAGCACTGGTATATGACAAATACAAGAAAAAAATTAATTTGCTTTACTAATTATTGAGAGAAGTGGTATAGTTACTAGAAAACAGCAGGTTATCTTTTAAATCAATTACACTACTTATCAGCATATTTCTATTTACTGAGTTTAATATTAATGTTATTTTGTATTCTCATATCACACATGTTACTACAGATAACTAGAAATAATAAATAATTTTGCCAACTAATAGGAGGAAAAGAGTAGAGAGTAAGATTTCTATTTAGCCATAAAAGATACAGGGGCAAGAAATGTTTTAGAAACACCAGTGGAACTATTGTTCAAAAAGGAATATAATATATATCTAATTATGAAATTATATTTCAAACTGGAAGGAAGAGAAGCCTTTGAATCTATAGCTCCATGACACCTCTCATGAACATCTTAATTATGTCATTAAATATAATGGACAAATTATCAACATTGTCTAATTCCTAGATTTGCGTGTGATACATGGAGAATTGAAACCAACAATTATTTCTCTTTACCCTATAATTAAAAATTTCTTAAAATAGAACATATATATCCTAATCTTACATACATGCTCTCAGGAATGATTTCTAATCAAATACATTAAAAACTTTCAAAACAAAAGGAGTATTTGAACCATCCTCTTATGAAAAGTGAAATAAAAATATCATGTTTTTACTGAATTAGAAAAAGGATTCATTATTTAATGGCAATGTTCCGTATCTGATCTTTACAGTATGTGTGTTAGTGTATATGGTTATGTACACACAATTTAGGGACTTCACACATTATATAGCAGCAATCTAATAAAGTATATTTCATTTTAAGGAATGGAGAAATAAGGCAATTGGTATAGATTAGGTTCTCATAGAGCTTCTGACATTTAGAATATCTGATTTATGGAACTGTGAAAATCTCCTTGGAGAAGTCTTAAAGAAGGGTGTGTATAGTTTTTTAGATGAATTTTTAAAGCATCAATTATATCAGATTGATGGTTGAGTTTTCAAATGTGCCAAAGAACTAAGAAGCTGGTCCTGTATAGTTAATTCTTTCTCTTTTTCACTCTAAAATGTCAGCTATCATTCCACATAAGCAGTAGGAAAAGCAAGGCATTGGAAGTATGAGAGAATGGTTTTCAGATAATACATTTATTTTGTGAAAAAAATGTGTATATTAATTATGTGTCTATGATGTATATGAGAGTATTTTATATTGGAAAACAGTGCCCTTATGTATTCTAGAAGAAATTATATATTTAAACTAATATAAGCAATTAATCCATGAGCAATTAAGGTGCAATTCCCATTGACCCCAACTAAAGCTAACCCTGGAGATTAAAAAAATAAAATAAAGAATAAAAGATAATACTTTGTCTTATGAAACTCACATGAGCTTCCTAATGAGGAAGAGAATATGAAAACAGCTATGCACAAATAATTGCAGTATTTTTGCAAAAAAATGGGGGTCACAAAGACTTGAACACAACTGAAAACCACTCAAGTGGATACCGAGGTAGCCAAAAGTCCAGATACTCAAGAGTCTTTGACACATACCGACTATGTGATCCTAGAAAAATCATTTAACTTACCAATGCTCCAGACCAGAGCTTTCCAACCTGTCCTTTAAAAGTTTTTATTGAAACAACAGACAACATTTTAGGGAGAGCTCTGCAAAAGCTCAGCTTCGTTTACTAAAGCATTTAGTAAACCCACAGCCATCGTATAAAATCCTACTGCGGGCTACATTTTGGACAATCTTGCTCTTGGCAATTCTCTCTTAAGAATATAAATAGCAGTGAAAGCACCAAGCTGTACACACAGAAACTTCTTTTTATAGGGGTTCTCTATATCCCTACTCTCTGCTGAAAAGACATTCCTTAATTTATAGCATGAATTTTTATTCACAAATGGTAGCAATTTCTCCATTCAAAGACAAATAATATGAAAGTGGCATTTAAAAATTATTATTGAACAAAATGCACACTATTAAGTGAATTATGAAATGTGTAGGCTTAAGTGCTATACTTCTTTCTATGTAGTGCCATTGCAATTGGCCTTAGATTAACAATTTTGTGGCCAATTAGAATCCATAAATATTTAATAGTTACAGTAAATTTAACATTTTGAAATTGTGGGTCCTATAAAAATTGTTAACTTATTACATAAAAACTGGGACAGGCCACTTGAATGAACCATGCAGTGGTTTTCAACATCATAAACAGAAGAATGCTTTCTCTATAATATGCCAGTTCTCTCTCCAACAGTTATACTCATATCTCAAAAATAGCCCTCCCAACAGTAAAGAAATAGTGAAATTCATAACTGTGTGACTATATATCTAATATCTATATCTATATCTATATCTATATCTATATCTATGTCTATGTCTGTGTCTATGTCTATATCTATGTCTATATCTATATCTATCTATATCATCCATATCTATATCTATCTATATCTATATCATCTCTATCTCTATCTCTATATCTATATCTATATATCTAATCTATACCTATATATCAATGATCAATTTTCTCCCACAAATGACTATTCTAGTTTATGTATGTAGTAGTATGAAGTAGTAATCTTTTATTTAAACCAAATATATTCTATAATGGAATTTATGAACACCTTAAGAAACAATTATCCACATCTGAAGTTTTTATACTTTTGTATATTTTATCTGAGTCCCAACTTAATTCTTTAGTTACTTTTGCATTGTAATCTTTCACCAAAAGATTCATATAATAAATATTATTAATTATTAGTAGCAGAATGAATCCAAAAGATATATACTGTCAAATTCTTTCCTTAACATAAAAAAGATCAATAATTATGAAATTTACACTACATGTATTAGTTATATATATATATATATATATATATATATATATATATATATATATATATATATATATTTCTAGAAGTAACACAATTCACATATAGCCATAATTGCTAGAATGGATTTGGTTATATGAAATTTATAAAATTTATATGTTCTATATAATTTGATCTTCACATTAACCCCATGAGAGCAATTATCTTAGAGATGTACTGCTAGGAAATAACTGAGGAAGAAGTGGAAATTTAGCTTTCTTGATTCCAAGCTCTGAACCTATCCACTGAATTAACTTGATCTTATTAAAGTGCTGAAGAGGGCTTCAAATCTGGTCTCAGACATAGAACTCATGCAACAAAAGAAAAGTCACTTAATTTCTCAGAGTCAATAACTACATTTCTGTCTGAATATTAGTATGTGTATGCATATGTACACACATATTTCTTAATGAATTTATTTTAACTTTATTGAGAAAATTGGTTTTAAAATTAGATATCATCCAAAATTATTTTTGCAGATCTAAAGCAGGTTTATGGGAAAAAATATAGATTAAAATTGCTCAGAATGAAGAGGGAGGCATGATGATGATGATAACTATAGTATATGGACGAAATACCAGGCTTAATTGGTGGAGGCAGTTTTTAATATAGGAATTGTCTTACACTGATGAAATCACAATTCTGAACTAATTATACAAATACACATATAAACTATAGCACATTTTAAATTTAACTACTTCTTTAACTACTTAAATTTAAACTACTTCTTAGACCTAATACAAAACTATGCATAAAATCTAAAAAAAGGAACTCATTATATCCTGGACATATGGACATAGGGCATAGTATATAAAAATACTATGGTTTCCAACACTGAGAATAAAGTGTGAAATTCAACAGGAAGTTGCATGAGAATACAGTTAAATATTAAAAAGCATTTAGTTGTCACCTTAGGCAAATCATTTAACTTCCTGGACCTCAGTTGCCTAGATGGCCTTTGAGGTCTTGTATAGCTCTAGGTTTATGATCCCAAGATAATGGAAATGGGATTTACTACATGAGACAGCATTTAAAAAAAGAAAGAAAGAAAAAAACAAAGAGTGGTACTGAGATTTCAATAAAGCAAAGAGTCTAAAGTCTGATTAGAAAGTAATTCTCATCTGCCTTAATACAGAATTAAGACATTCTATATTCCCTTAATAGTCTCAATGATCCAATTATATTACAAAAGCTAAATGTGTTTGAGAAAATGCTACATACTGGCTTCATACCTGTCTCCATCACAGACATTACACATATAGCAAAGAAAATGTACTACTCAATTCAGTCTATATTAATTAATGAGAAATTTTCCAAACCTGAGATGAGAGCAGACATTATGTAATAGTTGGTTATTTGGAAAATTTGATGATCTCTCTGGAAAATGTTACTCCCTTTATGAATACATTTTATAATCCTTCCAGGTGTCCCTTTCCATTATGTGCAATTCAATTAACATTTTGTCATATATTCCAGAGACCTCTGAATCTCATTCTATATAAAATTTTTAATATAAAGAGAAATAGTTCAAAGAAGTTAAAATGTTTCAAGCAAATATATATATATATATATATATATATATATATATATATATATATATACACACACACACACACACACACACACACACATATATGTCACAAAGGAATAGGTCAGACTATAAAATTTTACTTTTTTTATTTACCTATTCCCACATTTGTAACAATTATTTTATTTGAATTAGACTGGATGAACAAAATATCTTTGACATAAATAAACAAGTAATATATAACCATACATAAGAGGTTCTATTAACAGCTTTAAATAGAAAGTGATGCACATTCTCTCCTCTAGCTTACATGAATCCAAAAAAGTTCTTTCTTATTTAATATAACATGCAACAAATATTAGAGATACATTGAAATTTTTGAAAATTACTTCTTTGCCATAACTACACAAAACAATAGGAAGAGGTTTTTGACTTGCTAAAGTTTACACAGCTAGAAAATATAAGGACTTTCAGACGCTCATAAAAGTCTTTTTCTATCACACTCTTCTGCCTCTCTATCAGTTTCTTCAGTTATATCTTACTCTTTGTGACTACATTTGGACTTTTTTTGACAAAAAATACTGGAGTGATATGCCATTTCTTTCTTCAGCTCATTTTACAGATTAAATGTATATAAAAACATTTAATCTCTTTCTCTCTGTACACACACACACACACACACACACACACACACATACACACATATGTAAATGTTTATGTGTGTGTATGTATGGACATGTATATATGTGTGTGTATGTATGTGTGTTCAGGGTCATATAGCTAGTAACGTGTCTGGGGTGAATTTGAGCTCAGGTCTTCCAAAAATAAAGGGAGAAAAGTGAAAGTACTTTTGCCAACTTACAAAGTTGTTTTCCACCAATTTCTGACTTTTCTAAAATCATTTTAGCACCTGCTTCTTTCTTTGATATTTTCATTCCATACATTCTTATTTTATTCAGATAGTTGAAATGTATATTCTTCATTACATAAATCACAACAGATAACTGAAACTCTGTGGTCACTCACATATTGATGTCATTATGTTTAAATTTTTAAACCAATAATGACGTAGATTACTTCCCTTGGGTATTATTTTTAGACCCACTCTGAAGTTTTTCTATCTTCACTTAAGGACAAATGCCCTTAAGCTCTAATGCAAAACACCATTCTCTTCTTTGTAATCACTCCTCCCCTAACAAGTTATCCTTCATAATTTGTTTTATGATCTTCCTTCCATCCACCTGTGTTACAATTTTATTATCTGTCTTCAATCTCCTAAAAGTTCCCTGGATTCCTCTTTATAAGAGATACAGGTCTCTTACAACCTGTCCTTTTTTTTTTCCAGTTTTCTGACTGCTTTGATATAAATTCCTAGTCTCATGTCCAATCTTTAGGTATAACCTGATTTTCACATCATGTTAATTTGGTCAGTTTGCAATCTTGGTAATATCATATCCTCTACTTTCTTTGGTCTTGGTCTGTCAAATATCAGTGCAGCAAATCACATAACTAGAATGATGATTTCTCCTAGAGAATGTAGATGATACAATAAATTATAGATCTCAATACTTGGAGACAAATGATACTTAATGGTTCAAACTGAGATTTGAATTAGACAAGTTTATATCCTAGACTAGATTAAAAAAATAAAAAAACCAGCACTCTGTATAACAATCATGTGTTACTTTGTTAATGTACATTAATCATAAGGAAGATACGTTTTATAGAATAACTGGGTGAGGATCAAGAAAGAGAGGAGGATTGGTGTGAATGTAGCACCAATTACACAAATAGGAGAAAAAATTGAACAATGAACTTCAGAAACCAATAAAAAAAGTTTACAAAAAAGTAGGTCACACTAATCTTGGAGAACTTTAATTATTCAGACATTTTCTGGGGATCCATCTTTCTTGACTTGTACTACTGATGATTGCATCAATTCAATTCACTTTAATAACTAGTCCTCTTGATATATTTGCCACTCGATTTCAACTCTGCCTCACTTAAACCAATACATACACAAAGCAAGACATTATCCCCTGATGTCATTGATCTTCTTCTTCAAAAAAAATGCAACAAAAGGACAAAGGACAAACAACAACTACAAACCAAAAGGAGAATTTCTATTCTAGAATAGATTCTAACTGATAAGTGACTGCCAAAGTAAAAACAATGGGAACTCTAAATGATTGTGCAAATACCATTTTAGTTACGGATCAAGGAGAAAAACAATATTAGGAATAGTGTGATAGAAACTCTATAAATTGAGAGAATATTTTAAAAGAACTTCAAAAAAGTAATGGCACAATGTTCTATATTAATTAAATTGATATAGACTGAATTTATAATCACATGACTATATCAAGAAGGAAAAGTAAGACTAAAACAAATCTGATCTTTAAATAACATATAAAAATAAAACTAAGGGTAGGTAACTCACAGGTCATGTAAGCAGATTCTTACTGAAATCTGGAATTATTCAGAACTTGTATGTATGTATATTCTTATATTGTATTGAAGGGATAAGGAAAAGCAATATTGAAAAAATATTGTTTGATTTGATGGAAGATGTTAATGATAGAAAGGGGAAGAATTAGTTAACTACAATTTTAATTCTCTTTCTGTATTACTAAGAAACATCAGACTTAAAAGGGTCATTATAGGGAGAAATTTTCTTTTCACAGTTAGGGTGTATATGCATAGTTCCTTTTAATGATCTTTGAAATTGAGGGGAAAATATATGTATTGTCCTGATTTAAAAAAAAAGTTTTCTTCAAATTATAAGCCAGAGAACTTGATTTTGCTTCTCTGCATAATTTTAGAACACATTATTAAAGGTCTGCTGTGTGAACATTCAGAAATGAAATGATAACCACAAACCAAGATGACTTCATCAAGAAAGAAAAATATGAAAAAAAAATAAGAAGCAAAGATAGGAAACAGAAGAAAACAACCAAATATTTAAAGGTTAAAAAAAGAAAAGAAAAACAACTTTCCAGAGTAGTCTATTTCAGGAGAGTGTTAGACATATAATGTCATTGAATTTTCACTTTAAAAAGTATCTTCAAGTAATCTTATAGAGAAAAATAGAGATAGGCATGTTTGATGTTTCCTTCTCTCAACCTTCTTCTTCTCTATTGCCCCCAAATTCCTTAGTAGCCCTTCTGATTTATCTTTTATATTCTGTGTCAAGAAGAATAGCTTCTTTTTAGAGTTAATGGCTCCATCTGAACTCTTATTATCATCTCCTTCCCAACTTCAAATGTTTCTAGATGATGAATCTTCACTTCACTTTTTTGTATCTCTACTCTTTCCTCTATTTGTCCTTTCCCCTTACCTAAATACAAAAGTACTCTCTCTTATGAAAATATATTTGCTTGATGTTACTATGTTTTCCTTCCAGTCATTCAATCTTAATTTGTAGTAAGGGTTCTATTTAAATCATTGAACTATATTCTGTCAGGTACAAAACACTTTCTATTCTAGAATAGATTCTAACTGATAAGTGACTGCCAAAGTAAAAATGATGGGAAATCTAAATGATTGTGCAAATACCATTTTAGAGTTAGGGATCAAGAAGAAAAACAATTTTAGGAATAGTGTTGTAGAAACTCTATAAATGGAGAGAATATTTTAAAAGAACCTCAAAACAAGTAACTAATACATTCTAATACATTTCTGTCTTTGGATTCTACTACATTTCTTTTTTAACTTCTCTTCCTCCTCTTCCAACTCATCTTTGGATCTATTTTCCCTTCTGTCATGAATTTAGTAGCTCCCACAACTTCAACAATGAGCCTTTTCTAGATGACATTTTATTTGGTAATATAGTAGATACTATGGTAGACTTAGAGACAGGGAGAACCGAATTCAAATCTTGTCTTAGGTAATGAATAGTTTTGAGGCCATCAGTAAATCATTTTAAAACACAAGCCTGATTTTCCAAATGTCTAGAGTGTTTTTCTCTCTGTGCATACGTGTGTGCATAGCAGGTGTGGTACATATATGAATCATATATATATATACATATATATACATACATATATATATTGTGCCATTAAATGAGAGTGAATGTGTCTACATATGTGTGTATAGATGCACCATCTGATTATTTACATTGTTCCATCTTTGTATGTGATTTCATTCTGTTCCAAGTTATGTATGATTAAAATCACAGCATTGTTTTGAAGGATAAAGTGCTAAACCTGGAGTGAAAAAGAACTTAGTTCAAATTCTCATTCACCTTTTTGATTTTATGACACTGGACAAATAATAATCTATATGAATCTCAGTTTCTTCAATGGAAATTATTATAATATAATAAGTATCAACTGTGATCATTTATGAGAAGTGATTTGCAAATCTTTAAATTTCATTCAAATAAATTATTATTTTTAAGTAAACTATCATGCATGCCCCCATACTTATGAAATACATTTTTAAGACAAATTGATTACTATTATTGTACCTTTGAAATTCTCCATTCCCATTGTCACTATGCTAATTTAGGCTTATCATATGTCTTTCTTAGACTACTATGTACATGCCCTACTTATTTATGCCATCACCAACCTTTTCCAGTCTAATTTATCTTGCAAAATATTGCTAGAATACTTCTTAAATCTCTAATTCCATTTTAAGAAACCTTCAATGACTACCTACTAAACATTCAGTGTTTCCATCATCTCACCTTAACTTTTCCAGTCATCTTTTACTATATCAATTTATGTAGACACAATTTCCTGCAGCTACTAATTGTCTTCTGAGTAAATCAATCCTAAGCTTCCCCACCTTTGTCTTTGATCACAATTTTCTTTCTTTATTACTGTTTTTTGAAATTATTGAAAAAGATAGATTTTGTGTATATATGCTTATGTATGTGCATGTGTGTTTATGGACAGCTAGACACACACACACACGCACACACACACAAGCACGTAAATAAATACATGTATATACCCTTGGTCCATTCCCACTTTTAGCAGTGGGTAAAGTACCTCATCAATTGATCAGAATTGTTAAGAATTACAAAGTTTTTTGTCTTTACGCAGTTGTTTATAGTGTAACTTTTCCTACTCTTTTGACTTACTTTACTGTAATGAATTCATGCAAATATTCCCTGAATTTGCTGAAATTATACTTTTTTTGGTAATTTGATATGAAGAAATACTACTCCATTATATTCAAATAATTTATTCAGTTATTCTCCCACTTGATTGGTCCCCTCTCACAATGTTTTTCTACTAAAGAAAGAGCTGGTATAAATATATTTGTACAAATGAGTCCTTTTCCACTTTCTTTGATCTCTTTGGACTTCATTTATTGTTGACAGCTTGGTGGCACAAAGGATAGAGAACTGGCTCTGGAATCAAGAGGAACTGAGTTCAAATATGGCCTCAGACACTTGATTTTTATTAGCTGTGTGACCTTGGGCAAATCAGTTAATTCTGATTGCCTCTCATTCAGGGATATCTCCAGTTATCCTGATTCATATCTGGCCAGAAACTCAATAATAAGCAATAACTGTCCATTGTAATGTCCCTGAGGGTAGAGATTATCTTTCTGTTTCAAATTTGAATTCCCACTGTTTAGTAGAGTAGCCTAATATAAAGTAGGTATTTAATAAATGTTGATTAGATAGTATTTATTGACTAGAGTACTGCTGATTCAAATGTTATATGCTGAATAGTGTCAGACCACATTTCCATTTTCTTTTCTACAATGGCTATATACAAAGACCTAAACACTGCTGTACATGTATATTCTCCTCATATATATATATATATATATATATATATATATATATACAAATGAAAAAAATAGTAGGCAGAATGATAGATATTCCCTCTCTGCTAAAACAAAAATTTATATTTTCAATGCAAAGATTTTGTGTTTTATGTTGTACTGGTAAAAACTGAGAACAATAAACTCATGGAAAAATATAAGAGCAAAGAGGATTATTTCATTGTAATGTATTATTCCTGCAAAATATACTCAGAACTCATGATGATTGGGGTCGACGTTAGTATTTTTATGATCTTATTATTTTAATGAGTATTGCTGTCACTTTCAAACAAATAAAAAATGTTTCACACTTGAAGTTATTAGGGTTTGTGATGATTATTAGACAAAAAGATCCTTGTAGAGGAATGGAGTTGAAGTAGCTGACAAATGATAATTCTATTTCAAGGCCTGCTGGCAGCAAACACAGACCAATTCAGAATTCAAAAAGACATTTACTTTTGGTATTTGATATTCTTTTTCTAGATTTAGGAGGAAATCCCCTGCTACTCTAAAAATAAATTTCATATTAAATCACCAATATTCATTATATTGAAGGCTATATTTATTCCTGACAGCTCAATTATGTTTAAATATATATTTATTACTTTGCTTGATATATATTTTAATTAAAGTACACTATACCTTTTTTAATGAATAACTTCATTTAACATTAAAGAGAACCCTTATGGCCAGGCATCTTCTGCAATTTTTGAACAAAAGCCAATTGATACAAACATAGAAGACATTGGCATGTAGGTGATTAACATTTCACTGTCAAGCTTTTTATTGGGAGATGTAGCACTATTTTGTCTATTCACAAATTTTCAAAGGAAGGGAAAGCACTTAAATCTTCAGTCAGTCAATATTATCTGTCTATCTGACTAACTAGCTATCTACCTAACTACAATGCATATATTAAATATATTTAATATATATGTTATATATATGTATATGTGTACCCCTGTTATTATGAACACATAAATGATATAGACAGTGATACTAGCATGCCAACAATTGAAAACAGGCAAGAGAGATGACATTTGGAGACTGTTGGTAGCCTAGAAGATGTGGAACCTATGTATCAGGGAAAAGCTTGGGGGTTATAGAAAGAGCTATGTAATTCCTTGATGGCCAGTCCAATCACCTATATCTTTTTATGCACACCTCAATAACAGTAAAAACTGTAGAGGAGGGGCGGCTAGGTGGTGTAGTGGATAAAGCACCGGCCCTGGAGTCAGGAGTACCTGGGTTCAAATCTGGTCTCAGACACTTAATAATTGCCTAGCTGTGTGGCCTTGGGCAAGCTACTTAACCCCATTTGCAAAAACCTATTAAAAAAACTGTAGAGGAGAAAATGTAGATTGCTCTTTTTTATTTTTCTATGAATGATAATGTTAGCTTTTTCTCCCATCTTGTTAGAATACCACAAAAAGTTATCATTCAAAAGCAATTGCCACAGCTCTATCTTTGCTATTATGGAACATTAATGTTGCATTAATAATTGCTTGTTGAAAACTCGGGGGGAAGGGAGTGTCTGTTGGGTAATTTATTTGATATATAATCTCATTCACACAGTTCAGAAACCATGAATTTGGACTGGATCTGAGGAATGAAAAGAAGAGATCCACTGACAGGGCTGAACTTTCATATGTGAAGGAATTAGTAAAGTAGTGGATCAAGGAGAAAACCATTAAGGAATGGTTGAACAAGTTGTGGCATATGGTTGTGAGAGAATATCACTGTGCAATAAAAAATGATAAGCTCGATGAACTTAGAAAAACACGGATAGACTTGTATAAAATAAGTAGAACCAAGAGAATGTTGTACACAGTGACAACAACATTGTTTTAAGAAAAACCTGGAGCAAATAAGTCATTGTGACTATTATAAAGACCTAAATTAACCACAAAGATCTATGAAGATATAATCTATATCTAGAGAAACAAGTGATTGATAAAAGTATGCATAGAATTATATGTGCAAGTTCATGTGTATAAGAATATATACACATATAAACATACAGAAACATCCACAGGCATACATACACACATATTTTGTGTCATGATAGCCATCTCTGGGGCTGGGAAAGAAGAAAAAAGGAAAAAATACTTGAAATTTTTATTATTTATTTAAAAAGAATGATAATTTATACATAATAGATGTGAAGTTTCATGCATAATCATCATTTTATTATATTATATTATGGATATACATGCTTTCATTCCATAAATTAAAAATAAAATAAATATTTTCAAAAGTTACCTGAAAGGTTATAAGAATAAGTATGTTTCTATATTATAAGAATATAATAAGCAAGCATAAAGTTTATACTATTCACATTACTGTGCTAGGGACTAGGCGAGAAACTTTTTAGCTAAAATACACTACCTTTAAATTTCAGTACAAGAGACAAGACTGAAATAGCTACATTAGCCAATATTACATGATAAATGCATGAGAGTCACAAAATAAAATGATACAGGAGGTCACAGAACAATATGTGTAGAGCTGACAGGGTATTTCAAGGTCATCTATTCCATTTCCTTTATTAATCTCTGAGCTCCTGATACATTACATGATTTGATACAGTTCATACAAATAAAGCTGTATTTTGAACCCAAGTGCTCTGACTCCAATTCAGAGTTTTTCCCCACTGAGCCAGAATGAGGGGAAAGATCATAACTGAGTAGAAACATCAGTTAAAACTAAAAATGTAGAGAAGTGGACAGTAATTTAATGCTTTGAATGTTCATGCTAAAGTAGGAGAATGTGCATATCAATGAGAATTGCATAATAGATCTGGAGTTGAGGGACATCAGGGTGATGAAAAAATGTAAGTCTGTGCTACATAAGAAAAAAAGATTAACTAGGCAAAAAAAAATAGGTCTATGATTCAAGAACCTAATCACATTCATCTCTACCTCCCAACAGATCACAGTTAATATACTGTGGGTGCTGCATGGCTATTGACTTATAACTAACTTATCATAATACAACAAGATGAACACTAAATTTTATTCATTTATCTGGACCAACAGAGGACAGAGTCATTACAACAAGAACAAGTCAAATTTTTGAGACTGCACACCATTTTAACATTTTAATGTTCTCCCTGGCAGATTAGATTGCAATCATCATTTAGTGTTCTTTTGATTCTGACAGTGGACAAGGGAAAGGAATTAACAGATAAATATCACTGAAATTAAACTTAAAATTGTCACCTATGTCTGCAAAGAATAATAATCTTTTATCTGCCTAGAGAAAGAAAGTGGCAGATAAGTATATAGTGGAACTTTGGCGGGTAAAAATCTCAAAACACAAGTAAATGAAAGGAATTCTGGAATTTCAAAATATTAATATCTTGATCTTATTTTTAGTGTTTTCTATATCTACAAAATTCCCACTTCTTCAACCTCCTACTTCTACCCACAGTTTATTTATTCCTGAATGTAATTCTTATTTTTTTATAATTCTGTCATTGACTAAATTATATGAATGAACTAGGAAAGCCTGCAGTATCTCTGTCACTATGTAGTTAAAATACAATCTGGAATTCAATACATAATATGAATATTTGGCTACTCTCTCCCAGATGAATGAGCCAGCCTTGCAAAGATATCCTTAATAGTTAGCATTATCTCATTTCTATTTCCCAGGGGGAATATTTTTATGCTCCTCTTCAATCACCAGTAGAGAGATGATCTGATATAATATGAACACTGAGAATGATTGGGTCTGCATGTCAATGGCAATACTGCTACAATAACCTTGTATACATGTTTAGCATCTCTCAAAATGTTATGAAGAGGTTATTGGTATCCATATTCTATTTTACTCTATAAGACACCAAAGCAAAGAGTTAAAATGGTTTTGCCAAGCCTATGAATTGCAGTTAAGATGTGGTAAGGAACATAAACTTTGTGTTCATTTCAGAGTTCAGATGTAGCACGTATGATATTCAGTATACAATCCTGCATCTCAGAATCATTGCAATCACCGTGTATTATAAAAGAATTATAAGAAAAGTCACTAACCCCACATTCAATTTTACTTTATCCCCCTACGGTTTACTCTTAAGGACATTGTGTGTAAGAGGTTGACATGACCTCTGGCCTCAGTGAACTTACAGTTTAAAAGAAAAATAGTTGCATTACATTAGGGAGAAAGGAATGAGGAGAAATCTAAACTTAGGGGAGAAAAGAGCACAGCAGGATGATATATGGAAGATAGAAATGTATATGAATCCACAATCCTGCATTCTACACTAATCAGCTAATCACTAATACAAGTCAATTCTTATCCTTCCTATCCCCATCTTTTCAGTTCAACCATCAATTTCCTTATTTATAAAATCCAAGGATTGCAGTGGATGCTCTCTAAGACCCCTTTTATTTGGGGGTTGCCAGGGGATAGTTTCTTTCATTGTTTTTCATTTTCTGGTTTTCAGACCTCACTTTTCTCCTTACCTCTTTAATCCTCACTTGGAATAAATTCAAAGGAGGAAAATTAAAGAGAAAATCAAAATCATAAAATTAAAGTAACAAATTCCTTGCAGAAGACAATGTATCATATGACAACTGTTGAGAAACTAAAGGCAGAAGGCAAAAGTAAGCTTTCTGGATGCCCTTTCTAATATGAATATATATGCCAGGAAAAATAGACTTAGACACAGATACATTTTCTCTAAAAGAAGCAATGTAAGATCATTTTTTTAAAAATATCATTCTAATATAATCAGATTTTGTTTTTGTTTTTTTAAAGTGATGGAAAAAGTTAATTTGAAATATACCTACAGGGCTTTACATTGAAATATTATGTATCTTAATTCATTTATAAATTGGAATACAAAAGAATAATGGCATGTCTTCTTTCTAATTACTTAAATATAGGATATTCCCCTGTTTTTAAGAAGTATTTTCTAAATGTTTAATTGAAAACTCTTTCTCCCCCACCTCATATTTTTTCATTTCCCAAGATAATCATTTCGAACCACCTCCATCAATCATCAGAAGCATATTTACTTACATTCTAGATATTTTGTTCCCCTTTATGAGAGGAAACTTATAAAATAGTGCTCCAAATTGAATAAATCATCCACACTTGTTTTGATGAGGGCAGAATACAACAATTCTATTGTGTCTCTTATAGATCCCATATTGACAATTTTGATTTCCAGGTCACAATTCTGACACATGTTTACCTGAGAGCCAGTTTTTTTTTTCCTTCAGATGAATATTATCTAGTCACATCTTTACTTCTGAATTATATTCAACTGAAGTCGATGCATATTTATTAACTACTTACAATTTGTGAGGGATTTTGTTAGTAATGGAAATACAAGTTGTTGGTGTTCATTTAATCATATCCATATCTTTATGCCTATACTGTCCTTGGAACTTTCTTGGTAAGAATATTGGAATGGTTTGCCATTTGCTTCCTTTCCTAATAGATTAGTGCAAAAAAACAGTTAAGTGACTTGTGCAGGAACATACACTAAGCAAGTGCCAAGTTTGAACCCAGGTCTTCCTGACTCCAGGACTATTCACCGAGCAATTTAACTGTACCCTGGAGAGATAACGAAAAAACAAGACAATCCCATCTCCAAAGAACTTCTAAAAATTATTAAATTTTTACCATTCAACTTAAATTACAAGGATATCAGAGTCAGAATTCTGAGATGGACTCAAATAGAAAGGAAAGTAGGGTAGAGGAATGTTATATGGCAATGGTAGAAGGACTGAGTCCCAGCAGTGCACAACTGTAAGTATTGGTTAGTACCTGCTCCTTCATCTTTCCCTTGAATGGTCAAGTCTTCTATTTCCTTTAGACATCAAGTTGACCCCCAAACTTGAGATTGTACTATCTAAACTATACTTAATGAATTCAACATTCATCTCTATTATCAAATACATATATGTATATATATATATATATATATATATATATATATATATATATATATATATATGGAGGAAATAACCAACTTGGCATTCAATGTATAAGTATATAATGTCTATCTGTGGAGACAGCCTATTAATTCTACTATTTATTTACACATTTAATCATTTAACAAAGGAACAAGCATGTTAAAGATTATGTATTATGTAGATAAAAGAAGCTTATTTAGTTAGTAGGAATTCTGATATGAATTACTTTATATGAACGATTATTTTTCCCATTAAAAAATAATTTAGAACTACATAATCTGTTGCAGATATGATTACAAGCACTTTCACCTCAAGAAAGTACTAGATTCAGTAATCAAATATCCAGGAGTATTTCCAAGCAAATTTGGCTCATCTTTATTCTCGATCCAATGTTGTTTGTTTTAGGGGACTTGTCTTAAACAGAAGTATCTTTCCTACATAGTTAGATTAATCAGGATGTTATTTTTGTATTGCCTAAAGCAGTGTGCTTAGTAATTGGATAATTTGTCTTTCCCATCACAATAAGAGTGGATGGAATCAGTATACTTGCCACAAAGAAGTTTGTTTCTGCTGGAGCTTGGGGAAAATTTGACTAGTTCTATCAGATTAACATCCATTTAAAAATAAATTATTCCTGTAATCATCAACAAAGCCCCAAAGCCTGCTGGGCCTTGCTGGAGGGAACAATATTGCAGTGGGAAGGGAGAACATTAAGAGAAAAAAGGATGGATTGAAAACGTGAGGTGGCTTATTCTCCTTCCTATCCAGGATAGTAGGTAACTACCACACTCCAGCCTATGCTGCATGGCTCTTGACATATGACTCATTATTCATTTTTATCACTTGTCAAAGTCAGATCATACTATTACAAATGAAAATTAGATCCATAGCCAGTGGAACAAAAAAATGTCAGGTTGGTTTTAGGAATTCTAGTGATTTGGGGGTATTATTGTTGTAAATGCAAATAAATACAATGTTCATCTTAAAGTGAGAAGAGACTTAAACCTAATAGTAGTTTTCCAAAACTATAAACAAATACTAGGTAGGAAAAAACTGTGGCAACAAGATAGGAAAACAATTTTTTACCCTCTCCTTTTCTTTATGGGATATATAGTTAGGCTCTTTATGAGTATATAGTACACCTGCAGTGTCACATGTCACTGCAGCTTTGCCAGGATGGTCATTTATCAGTTATTTTTACTGGATATACAACAAGTGCCCTTAAGAATTTAGTACTACAATCACATCAAACATATTTTCATATTATTCATGTTGTGAAAGAAGCAACATAACTAAAGGAAAAAACATGAGGAAAAAGAAAAAAAGTGTTAAAATTATATATGTTTTATGTGTTATAATGGTGAGGGGGCAGGGAAGGGAGGGAGAAAGAAAAATCTGAAACTCAAAAACATACAAAACTGATGTAGGTACAAGATTATTTTCACATGTGTTTGTAAAAAAATGAAATACCATTCAAAAGAGGAAAAAGAAAACTAAAAAAAAATAATTTAGTGTTACAAATTCTCTTCAAAAGAGGGTATTTATTTCCATCTAGGAACTATATCAGAATTTAACTGAATTGCTATAGAAAGCATTTATGACTAGGTCAAAATTCCCTTACTTTTTTTCAGAACTGAAAGAAAACATAAAAATCAGTTAGCCCAATTCATAAAGTAGTCAAAAAAGTTCAGATTTAAAATCAGTGAACTGTATTCAAGACCTTACTCTACCCACTCCATGCCTTTTGACTACAGTCCTGGTCATCTGCCTGAGTCTTAGTTTCCTCATCTCTATGTCAATGATATCTTTAAGGTCTTTTCACATTAAATCTGTAATCAAGTTAACTCAATTTTACAGATGAGAAAATTAAGGCAGAAAAGTTCAAGCATGAAGTTTATTTTATGGATGAATATCAACACAGTTATTTCTTCTGTTTTTTTAAAGTTATATAGTATGGTTATTAATATAGCTGTAATTTAACAATAAATAATAGACATATGATTTGTAAAAGAAATGAATGCCTAATTATAAATTAATATTTTTCCATTATATATAGTTATACTTACTTACTCTAAAATCTTTCTTAATGACAATTTCACACACAAAAAAAAAATGCTCCTGATACCCTTGGCTCCTATATGACTTTGTATCAATAATTATTAGAGCATCCAAGATTTATAGTTTCACCTAGATTAAAAATGTAGTTATCCAGGTGGGCAGATAGGTGGCACAAAGGATAGAGAGCAATGTTCCTATAGTCAAATCTGGCCTCAGACAATTAATAATTACCTAGCTGTTTGACCTTGAGCAAGTCATTTAACCCCATTACCTTGCAAAAAAAAATTTTTTAATTACCTTCCTACATTTTTTATCTTGTTTTTAATCCTTGCTAGTTATAATGAAGAAGTCATAGATTTAGAGCTGAAAGGAAAAATAGAAGTCATCTCGACCAAGCCTATTAGATAGGAAAAAAAAATGAGGCTGAGAGGGGAAAAAATGCTCAACATTATACAGTATGAGACAGGGACAGTCCTGGGTACTGATAAGACTAAAAAAAACATTAAATGATATTTGTGTTCAAAAAAACTTACAATCTAAAGGGGTGAATATAGCCTGTACATATATAAATATACAAAAAATCAATACAAATTTAATGGAAGGGAGTGTAATAGTAGTTGTGAGGATAAGATGCAACATGTTTTTTTTTCTTTTGCCTTGAATCTTTCTTCAATTACGAATTTCCATCCCACTGAATCTCCTTTGAATAAAAAGGGAAACAATATGAATGAATTGGTCATCCTTTCTGATATTTCCTCCAATTTTTATTTTCTCTTCTTTTAGATCAGATTTTTATTTTCTGATTAATAAACAAAAAAACCACAAAGGGCAATCTAAGAGAGTATCTATTTCTCTGAGGAGGTATTTAAAATCCACAGTAGATAGAGTAGTCTTCAAAAACATGGCATCTTCTGATTCAGAATCATATACTTTCAGTTGTCCTCTCTACTCTTAATGATAACAATTTTTCCCCTTAAGCAGGTGAGAAACAGTTACCTTTGGAATTTTGTTTTTCAGAGTTTCTAGTTCCAATTTCATGATACCAGAATGGAATACCAGAATGTAACCTTTTAAAGCAACATTTAGCAGGTTTTTAACAGAGTTAAAATAGTTTCAAGATAGGCATTTCCAAAGAGGCAACATGGTGTTATGGATTGAGGGCCAGCCTTGGAGTCAGGAATTCCTAGGATGAAGTCTTCATTTTAACAAAAAAGAGCTGTGTGATGGTTTGATTGAGCAAACTAATTTTTTTATGGTCTAGGCAACTCTCAAAAGTTATGGCTATACTGACAGAGTGACTTACTGGACAACAGAGTTCTCTCTACTGGTGTAACTACTGGGTCTCTCTGTCTTTCTCCATGAAAGAAAGAAAGAAAAAAGGAGAAAGAAAAACAGAAAAAAAGAGAAAGGAAGGAAGAGGGAAGGTAGGACGGTAGGAGGGAAGGAAGGAAGGAAGGAAGGAAGGAAGGAAGGAAGGAAGGAAGGAAGGAAGGAAGGAAGGAAGGAAGGAAGGAAGGAAGGAAAGGAGGGAGGGAGAAAGGGAGAAAGGGATGGGGATATTTTTAAAGAACTTCTATTAAAGACACTGACAGGTCTAGAATTATTCTTCTTTATGATCTTTCCTTGAAGTTTCCACAAACACTTCTATACTATGCTTGCAAAACTCCAAAACATCATTTACTTGACTAGTAGACCATTATACTATGCTATTGGTTCAGTAAAATCATTTATTTAGGAAAAAGGGGGAAAAAAGTTTTAAGTAGGTCAATATAGGACCATCCCAGGAAAAAGAAATTGGTCTTGAAAAGGAAGCTTCTAAGATTGTGCTTACATTTAGATTTGACAATTTATCTCCTTTACTAATATGGACAATTCATAGTTGATTACATATAAACTGAAACATATAGCCAAAAATATGACCTCAATTGGAAAATAATGACTTTTTTTGGTACCAATAGCTTTATACTTTTCAATTTGAACTCTAACAACCCAAAGCTTGCTGAACATAGGATGGCTTTATTTTCTTTGTTCTTATTTTCACATTTCCATTCACCTCAACCCTATGATGTTTCTATTTCACATTCAGCTTCTCTCCACAAGCAATGTAGAGAATGTAGGGGTTGAATTTTTACTTCATAAATCATTGTTAGTCTCATCAGTTTTATTAAAGTCACGGTTTTATTATTATTCACATTAATAATATAATTAGTTGCTAATTCTATTAATATAATTGATTAGTGATGATGAAAATAAGAATCACATACAAATGATGAGGTTAAACTAACTTTGAAATGATTAATATTAATAATATTATCCATTTCAGCGTAAGTTTAACATTATCATTGCTGGGGTTTGCTTTTCTTAGGCTGCTGCCTGTGCAGCTAATTGCCACAATAGAGTTGGGGCTGGAAGCAAAAGATCAGAATTCAAATCATCTCATATACATCCTAACTATTCAAGCATATATAAATTCACCTAATCTATGTCTGCTTCAGTTTCCTCAACTATAAATCAGAGATTATAGAGTTTATCTCATTGTACTTTATTGTAAAGCTCAAATGAGATTGTATTTGTAAAAATGGTTAACTCCAAGTCTGGTATATTTTATGTGATTAATAAATCCTTCCTTCCTTCCTTCCTTCCTTCCTTCCTTCCTTCCTTCCTTCCTTCCTTCCTTCCTTCTCCCTTCCTCCCTTCCTTCCACAATGCCTCCAGGTCCCTTTGTTTTCCAAGAGTTATTCAGCCTAACCAACTATCTTGATCCACTCTTAATGATCAACAATTTGACAATCACATGTTTTTTTTGTTTGTTTGTTTCTTTTGTTTTGCTTTGTTTCTCAGAACCAGAACCTACATTTTGATCCAGGACTTGGCAAAGGAAAGGGAACAAGGGGATCATTACAGTCTGGATCATATTCTAAAATTTATGACTCCAAATTCTATGCTCCTTCCCTTTCCCCTCCTCAGTTGGAAAAAAAAAGCTCTATTTTCTTCCTGAAATTCCTAGAATAGTCTTCATATTCTGCTTTATTTATTGTTTTAAATTTTATCTCCTCTTTTAGATTATTAAAATCTTGAAGAGAAGGAACATATTTTACATAACTTTCTGTTTCTTATTAAGCACAAAGAAGAGACTCCTATACAATTGATGGTACTTGGTGAATAAATGAGAGATAAAAACAAGTTTGTTTAAGAAAAGCAATAATGCAATGCTAACATTACCATTTTCTAAGACTAGGACACGCAATTACTGCTAATTTATAATTAGTAGCAATTCCTCAATTTTCTTAATTTTATCAGAAACTGTGATTTGCAAATCACTTTTCTTTTACATGGCAAAAGGTAGGTTATAAATTTTTTAAAAATTCAAATAATCATAAATTTCAGTTCTGAGACTGCCAGCTGCATTATAATCAAATGAATAATAACTACTAAAGAACAATGCAAACAATAAAATTTCACAAAATTACAAGTATCCTCTCAGAAATCGTGAATAGGTATTATGTAATTAAAGTTTAAGGATTCAAGAATAAATGAAAGTATATTATATGTAGTAGATCCAATTAAATTCAAACAATCAATGATTTAACATTTAAATAGAATTATTTAATTCTTTTTCTTTCACAGAAAATACCTCCTGAAACATGGCTTATAATTTACAACCAGCATTTGAAATTCCTTGAGCATATAATCATTGACAATATTACAATGCCACCTTAGTATTTGTTTCCATTTAATCACTGAAATCTCAAGTAATAATATAAAGAATGTAATTAATGTTTTTGTATTCTCATCTCCTTAGTCTGTACCTGCCCAACACTTCTTCTCTATCAAAACACATCTCAAACTTTCATTGCTCTAATTTGGCTCAATTCAAAAAACATTTATAAGGTAACTACTATATGTAAGGTGACATGCTAAGAAGTGAGACTAAGGACTGGGAGAGGAAGTAAATATCTTTTAAGTACCTATTTGATTGTTAGTCACTACGCTAAGCACTTCACAACTAATATTGCATTTGTTTCTCACACACACTTTGTAAGGCAGGTGCTATTGTGATTCTTATTTTAAAAATAATGAAATTGAAACTGAGTGAGGTTAAGTGACTTAACCTAGGTCACATACATCTGAGACTGGTTTTTCAAACAGTTCTTATTGACTCAAGTCCCCATATTCTCTTCGCTGGTCTGCTGGCCTGTATCCTCTTGGGATTCATTAGTGTTCTATTCCAACCCCATAATTCCATCAATACATTTTTACAAATTATTCATTCAATGAAAAGTTAACATTTTAATACATCTCATTCCAGGAATATTTGCTGTCATAACTGTTATCTAAACTTTAACATATAGCATAATCTCTCATGTTCTTTAAAAGAGCACATAAAGTAGAAGGTTAATTAATGTTAATAAGGGTAGAGGAATAGTTTTGATGAGGGAACTGAAGGTATCATCTGATTATAATAAATGGTTTGACTAGAATCGCTGCAGTGATTCAAAGAATATCAACTTTTGTGTTGAAATGGAAAGAATGTTGGTTTTTTCCAACAGGAAATGAAGGTCCCTTTCAGTTCTATCATTATCTTTAAGACTATTGGCAAGATAACTAACTCACTTTTCAAGACCTCCATTAGAAGAGCGTTAGACTACATTATGTCTAAGGCTTTTTACTAAGTCTAATATTATTTGACTTTTAATCTAAAAAAATCATAGAAATGCACCACATTGAAACATAATTTTCTCCCAACTTCTTCTGGAAATAAATACTTAAAAAAAACTATTGCAAATGACTCATTTGTTTTTTTCCCCCATTTCTTTGGGTTGTTATTTGAATGAAATCTTGAATGCTGGAAAAAATGGGTTGCTAACTTGTAAAATCAGGACTGAAAACATCAATGAGTATTTTCCAAAATGCACAAGATTCAGGTTCCATTTGGAGGCATTCTTATATCCTGGTCTTTAGTCCTGTCCCCTTCAGAAAATTCTAAAATTTCAGTACCTGACAGCATCATCCATGCCAATATAAATAAGATCATAGAACCATAGCTCGAAGGAACCTCAGATATTATATCCTTAGGGGTTCTTACCCTGAGGCCATGAATTGTTGTGTTTATTTATAATATTTTGGTAACTGTACTTAACTTCCTTATTTTTCTTTGTAATCTTTTTTTTATTAAATTTAATTCATTTAAAATACTGATCTGGGATAGGGTCCGTAGGTTTCTGTAGACTACCAGAGTCCCATGAAATATACACACACACAATATTTAATCTGTTCTGGAACAACTTCTTCACTTATTTGGAATAAATTTAGGAAAGTCAAATACACATATACATATATGTGTACACACATGGATATGTACATTCGTGCATACATGCACACATGCATGCACATACAAATGTCTATATGCCTGAATGTAATTTTTGTTCTCACAATAACCCTGTAAGTTAGGTCCTATTATTAATTATTCCTATTTTACAGAAAAAGAAACTGAGGCAGGCAGAAGTCAAGTGACTTACCCAAGGATTCAACAATGACAAAGTGTCTGGAACTAAATTTGAACCTAAGTCTTCCTCCTGCCTCCTGGTCCAGGATTATTACTGCACCACTAATGACTTGCCCATTGCATGGACCAAATATGAGACAGAAGCAGGATTTAAACTTAAGTTCTCTATAGATCTACTTCTTTTTTCTGCTGTAGCACTGCCAACTCCATTTGCTAGCAGATAGTTCACAAAAGTGAAGAAGCAAAGTTTTGCTGAAAAAATCAATGCAAAATCAAATTGCACTTAGAATATGTGAAAAACAGACAGCCCCACATAAGCAGCCTTCCTTTAAAACAATCAATATATGTATATAATCCCAGTCACTTACAGTCCCAGAGTCAGTACCTTTCTAGCAGGCATTATCAGGTATGACTTCCATTATATTTCAGAATGGTGTCGATGATAATGATGATGACAATTGTGATAACATTCACAAGGCTCTTTAAGGTTTGTGTAGACTTTTAGAAATACAACTCATTTGATCTTCACAATAGCTCTGTGAGACAATATCCCCATAACACAGATGAGAACACTAAAGTAGAGAGAAATGAAATGATAATCAGTGACCCAACAAATAAATGTCTAAGGCTGAATATGAATTCAGAAATCCCTGACTTCAGATTCAGTGAGTTTCCTTTGAGATTCTACATTGCTGCTAACTCTCGCAACCGGCTGTTGTTCTTAATTATGTCTCCTAGCTGTTTTTGACAGGTGTCTTAAAGTATGACTCTCCTGGGTAGCCAGATGACATAGTGGATAGAGTGGTTGGCTTGGACTCAGAAGTACTTGGTTGAAGCAATCCTTAGTCACCTACTGGTTGTCAGACTCTGGGCAAGCTACTACCAGCTCAGACTATTTTCTATTTCCAAAAAAGGGTCATAATAACATGTACCACAGAGTATTGTGTGGATCGATTGAGGCAAAATATATAAAAGTGGTCTTCAAATCTTAAAGTATTATTTTTATTAATTCTATTATCCTTTATATCTTATATTCTCTTCATCAGATATCCCTCTAGTTTACAGAGAGGACTAAGTGTATTGCTCTCAGTTAGGCAAGGTCAAAACCCCCATCTAAGTTTTTCTGAGTCTTTGGTATTGAGTGTAGACTCTTCTGGCACAGAAGATATTCAAAGTTTTCTCTGTCTGCCAAGAGACATAGTTTTCCTCATGTCACACCTGCAGCAACACAGCCTTCTTCTTAATGAACTTAGTCCCCCTTGCTACTACAGCTGCTCTCATAAAAAGTAGTTTTTATTTTTATTTTTTAATTTTTCTCTATTTTTCCCCATGGGAGCAAAGGCCATCTTTCAGGAAGTCCCTGACATCATTTGGAGGTTCAGGTATAATAGCTACAAATTTTTATATCCTTTCTCCCTCTGACAACTGGGGTGTGGGGGTAGAAAGGCAGAGGGCACCCCATGGAAAAAGCACTTCCCAACTTGTTTCAGAGCCAAGAAAGCACTCTAATCTCCCAAAATATGTATCCTAATTACTGAAGTATTTCTCTTAGGCAACTCGATGGAGTTAGTTAAATCACCAGCTGCACCTGAGGTAGAGTGAGGAATTAGGATAAAATGAGATAACATATGCAAAATGTTTTGTAAACTTTAAAGTGTTATATAAGACATTCTTCTTATTATTACTAATGAAAATAGAAAAAACAATAAGAGCTAGTATTTATACAGTGCTTTGACGTTTGCAAAGTACTTTATAAATATCTCACTTTATCTTCATAATAATTCTGACAGTGATATTATACTCATTTTACAGATAAGGAAAAACCAACATTATCATCATAATCAACATAATAATTTTCATTACTGATATTGTATTATTATTATTATTATTATTATTATTATTATTATTATCCTGTTTCCTGATTTCCCAGAAAGCGTTTTGCAGGCAATGGAAAATATCTCCATACAAACTATACTACATGATCTTTAGTGTGGTGAATTACACACACACACACACACACACACACACACACACACACACACACACATACACACACATACACAAACAGAAAATAAGATCTCCCAATTTTCTTTTATTGGTGCAGCATGATTTCTGCTTTACTTTTATGAAATATTTGGTTTTGGAAAATATCTGTCTCTCCAGTCTTTAGATGTTGTTTGCATTATTTCACAGGCAGAAAATGGAATGAGAATTAATAGATAAACAAGGAATCCTGAGGAAGACTGGAAAATTAAGACTCAAGAAATGTTATGGCATTTCTGGCACTGACCTTAGTTCATTGAAATACAAATATTACCAATGACCTTTGTTGTTTATACTTACTTATGTTTAGTGTAATGTTTTTTTTTGTTTTTTGGGGCTTTTTTGCCAGGCAAATGGGGTTAAGTGGCTTGCCCAATGCCACACAGCTAGGTAATTGTTAAGTGTCTGAGATCGGATTTGAACCCAGGTACTCCTGACTCCAAGGCCGGTGCTTTATCCACTGCGCCACCTAGCTGCCCCTGTAATGTTTTTTTAAAAAATATTTTAAAACATTTCTGCCACTACTAATATTTTCTACTGACTATTAGAGTACCTACAAATAGATGGTGTGAGTCCAGTCTCATAAGCAGCAAGTCGCCGGATCTTTAGATTGGTAAAGGAATTTAGATAAATACTGAAATTTGGGGTGAGGTAGGCAGGAGAACTTAAGAGAAATGGATGTAGAAGAATCATTTTTAGAAATTCAGAGTGTGATAAATACATTCATGATCAGTTTTAAAAAACTACACTGGGGGAGTGGGGTGAGGGAAGTAAGATTGGGGGGAAAATTGTAAAAACTCAAATAAAACCTTTAATAAAAAAATGAAAAAAACTAAACTAACCAACCAATCAACCATCAATTCAACTAAAAAAGTATTAATTGCCTAGGTAGAATGCTATATATGAGCTGTAAGTTGAAGCACAAACTGAAACAAGGCCTGACTTCAAGAAACTTAGATTCTTTTGGGAGAATGTGTTGTAAGTATAACAAAAAATATGTAAAATAGGTAGAATGAAGATGTTTTAAATACATTCGGAGAAAAGTAGCATTAACAATAGACAGAATAAAGAAAGGTGCCTTTTGAGAGGAAGTATCTGAGTTGTTGCTTGTGAAAAGAATTCAAAATCGCATATTTTATAAAGACATAAATTTTCATTATTTGCCTTGCCTTTCTTTAAAGTTGAACAACATATGGCTTTAAAATCAAATCATGAAACTGTAATTAGATAGTAACCAGCACTACAGAGGTGAAGTTAGAGGACCTGAATGCTAGAGAACCTGTTGGACTACATGTATTGATCCTAATATTTAAAATGACTAATAAGTGTGTAGACAACATCTTTTCATTGGATTTGCATAGTTTGCTTTTGCAAAAAGATGATCATTGCCTGCTTTTCCCTCTGGTTTGAGAAAGGATGTTAAAAGGCTATTTAAGCTGAGGAAATGAAACATTACTTTTCAATGTGAGAAACTTAAAGCTTCAATTTCCCTCCAGCTATTTCTCCTAGTCCAGTACTTTGCACAAGTTTAAGGGGTGAATTTATTTCTGTGACAGGAAGACAATAAGACAAATGCTTTTGGTAAATCAAGTAAATGAAGATTTAAAAAATCTTAATTCACATTTAAGAGAAATTTACTTCCTAATGGGTCTTATATATTCATGAAACAGAACTACCTCAGGAACATCTACCTTACACTTGTGGTTTAATTGATTCCTAGGCTAATGGAAAGGGCAAAGCAATTAAATAGATGTTATTTTTGTCCCTTTCTTTAAAAAAAGGAAATTTATTTTCTTTATTATTCAATGTTTTGATTTTTTTTCCCCTTCTGATAAAGAAAGTCCTCTTTTAATGTCTAATCATGGCTGGACAATGACATGAAATTTTCAAAATCAACACTAGAAGAGTTTTTTTTCCTTGCTGAAAAATGCATGAGTTACAGTAGTAAATCCTTTAAATCATTGAATCTCAAAGATGTAAAGGACTTTGCATGCCCTCTAGTCTAAGCTTCTTTTATTTTTCCTAAAAATAAATGCCTAGAAACCCAAAGTCCACTAGTGTCATTTCAGGATGCCTTCATGCTGGGCTGGTGATCTATTTTTAAAATCCTGATTTGCTTTTATTTTTTTTGAGAGGGGGGGTGCAATTTAAGTAATCTTCAGACAGATACTTTAAGTATTATAATGCTTTGGTTTTTGCCTCCACTGAAGAATACTCAAAAGTTCTAGTCTTCTGCTCCCTTAGGATTTTCTTTCATAGAAACTTAAAATATGGCTCTGTTCAGCTTCTCACTGCCCCTTTTATATCATATTTGCAGTGAAGTATCTTCTAGATTCACTTTCTCTTCACATGCTCCACAGTCTGGTCAACCTTTTAACTGAGACAGCAGGATTTAAAATTGTTGTCACTGAATTTCCAAATGTGATTGCCCCCCCCCTTTTAATTTAAAGGCTTAGCTAATAATACAGACTATTCTCTTTACAGTCATATTCAACATGAATGACAGATATCTATATATTGAGATTATTTCCTTACTTAAATATGCTCTAACACATCCCCTAAATGACCAGATGGTAGCTGCTACTGCTTATGCTACAAGAAGAGATAAAATATAATCTAGTTTAGATTTCCCACTTTCAGCATTCTCCTTTATGAGTGTTTACTCTAGTCAGAAATCTTGCTTTTTTATCCCAGAAGCAAATGACTGCACATGCAAAAAAAAAAAAAAAAAAAAAAACCTTTGAGCAGCCTTTGTTCATGTCTAGTGAAATCTGTTCATGCTTTGATTTAAAGGAAGTATAAGTAGTCAGAGCACAGGTTGAAGGAGCACTCTCTATAAGAAGAAATATGGTTTTGTTAAGGAGAGTATTTAAACTCTCTTATTATCCACAAACTTCCTAATTACATTCCCTCCCACATAACACAATGTTAACTGGTACTCTGAACTATACATGTGGTTGGAGAACTGCAGATGGAGAAAATGAAAACTTATATCTTAATTAAACAGGCTGACTTTCTCCCCTAGGTACCCATGCCAATGTTGGCTTAAAATAGTGACAAAATAGAATATTTTAAGGAAAGAAATATTAAGATCCTACACTAATGAGCTATAACATATATCCCACATGTTTAATTTCTTTTTCTTTCTCTATAATGCTTTTTTGATCCTAATTCGGTTAATTGTCTTTGAAGGGAATTTGTCCAATTTTATAGATTGCAGACATCTTTACCATAGGATTCTATTCATGAAGAATGACTAAGATCATACCATTTAGAGATGGAATGATCCTGAGAACTCATCTTAATTGTGAATGCCAGAAACATGACCAACTGTGTAGCCATTTGAACTACTTGTGACATATAATCTTAAGTCTACAATTTCTTTGCAATGTCTCCCCTGATATTGTTGAGCTTCTGGGTTTATCTTGAGGAACAAAGAGCCCTGAATTAAACCTGACCTGGAAGTTAGAATGGGTTGAATTTTTAAAATAATAACCCATGACACCTCTCTAAGAATCTAATAAGGTGCAAATGAATTTTGGTTTGCATTAGTAGAGAAAGAACTCATACTTTAAATCACCTATTGACCCTAGGAAAGAAGCAGAGTTCAAAAGAAAAGAAAAACAGAGGCAGATTTTATTAGGGGGCAAGGTTAGGGACCATGGGAAGCTTTGTCATTTGATCAAAATGGTCCTGGGAGTCTAAAGTTGACTAGTCATTACATAAGGCCATGATATAAATTACACCTGGCCTTTGGAAATAAAGGATTTAAATGACATAAGGGATTGAGGGGAGGAAGGGAGGTCAAAAAACAGGCAGACATAAAAGTCTATTAGAGAGAAGCCAAAAAGAAAGTATGTTATTTCCCAATTTTACTTCAATACTTCCTTACAACTAAGGAATAGGAATGTTTGACCATGATGTTCTAATTTACAAGTATTAACATACTTTAGTTAGAGAAGATATATACATTAGTGCATAAATATTTTGACTAAGAACCAGGAAGATCTGGGTTCAAGATCTGGCTCTGACAAAAACTATACATATATTGTTGAGTAAACAAATTCTCATCTTAGTACTCTAGGAAATTATATAAAACTAAAATAAGCTCAATATACATTAGTAAAAAGAATTTCATTACCTGAGAGTTCCATACCAATGAAAGTAGAAATCCAGACCCCTTTATTTGGTTAAACCACAGAGCTAGCCATGTTCAGTGAATATACTAGATAGTGATCTTTACTAAGAGAGTTCTTTTCCACTCCTACTAATAATATCTTATAAAAGTGAGAAATGATTACTAAGAATTTTTATTTTTTATTTCAATTTTTATGTATTTTTCTCTCATCCATTTATATAA
This sequence comes from Macrotis lagotis, assembly GCF_037893015.1. Taxonomy (NCBI): domain Eukaryota; kingdom Metazoa; phylum Chordata; class Mammalia; order Peramelemorphia; family Peramelidae; genus Macrotis; species Macrotis lagotis. The sequence goes on from NC_133660.1 coordinate 75,576,682, forward strand.
TCGTTTTCAATATTTGTTTGCAAAATTGTAAGAAAGATTTTTCTTTCTTCTCCTTTCTTTTTTCCTCCTCCTCTCCCTCTTCTTTTTTCTGTTAATAACTTTTCTGCTAATATATGATTAACATGAATTGGATGCACTTTAACTCTAAGAAATGTAATAGAAAATTCTGACAGTCTTGGGTAATTGAATCAAAGTACCTTGACGCTATCCTTCACACTTCCTAAAGACATTCAGCTCTCTTCTGTATGCAGAGAGAGAACAGTCTCAATTCACTTTGAGTCTTAGATAACACAAGAGAAGTGAGCAAAAGGGAAGAAAGGCCAAGTGACTACTTAGCTATATACAGTGTAGTGGAAGAAGAACAAAGGAGAACCAATCACTTTTCCATCAACAAAGACTTTTGGGATTAAAGAAATCAAAATAATGAATCAATTTTTCTGATTAATTTTCCAATGAATGAGAATAACTAGTGAAGTGAACTTACTTCTTTTAAGAGCTAGTTCAACTTCCATGCTTGCTGTATTTTTCTTAGTTTATTAGAGGGAAGAAAGTCTTTGTATACAAATATCTTAATTATTAAAATTTTACTTGATTAGATTTTAATTTCATTTAGACTTGTCCTCCTTTAAGTCTTGAGTATGTGAGTATTGGGTAATTTGGATGGCTATAATATATCAAAAAAGTAAAGTTCATCATATAGTACCTTTTAAAGGATAATGTACATTTTCCCCCCTAAAATATCTCCAGTGATTTTAAAAGTACTTGTGTAATACATGTATTACTGAGAGAAGTAACAGCCAATGCATTAGTAGATGTAACTGCTTTAAATAAAGATGTTTACAAATATTTCCATGATTGACAGTTTATTGAATGGAAGACCATTTTATACTGTTAAGTGTGGTTTAAAAATCTCTTACCAACTTCTTAAGTACAAAGGAGTGAAAAGCAGGAATCTCAGAAAGTACTGTATCATCTGGAGATTCCTCAAAATACATAATTGACTTTCTCCAATAAATTCACTATTAGAAAACAGAATGCCTTAAAAAATCTGATTTTTTTTTATTTGATGTCAATGGATTTTAGGTGATACAGATTCTATCTGATTATTAAAATATATGTGCATATTAGAAAACATATATATATATGTGTGTGTGTGTGTGTGTGTGTGTGTTTCTTTTTGCTGTTCAGTCATTTCAGTCATGTCCAAATCTTCATAAGCTCATTTTGGGTTTTCTTGGCAAAGATTGGTTCGCCATATATGGTTAACGGTCTGGTTTACAAGGTATTATCTACAATGAAACAATGGAAGAAGTAAAATAGAGCAATCTACCTTAAATTAGAACTTAAAGGTGAGTCATACAATAGTATCTTACATTGCACAAGTTAAAGTTGGATGAGAATGCCTCTAAAATTAACAAACTTAATTATTTACTACTAATAAATAGTATCAAGCTAATAAGAACTTTCATTGAAAATTTAATCACTATGAATGTAGCTTTATTTAATACATTAGGTTTGGTAAAGTCTATGGGATAAAACTCAACATGCAATTCCTATGTTGGTCAATAAAGGAAGATGGAAAATATAAACATTGAGAGCTTGTCCTAAAATAATGCAGAAATCAAAGTTCAAATAGCCAGATATTTTCTGATATATATACTTTTCATACAGATTCTAGGCTTTCATTTCTACCTTAATTAGACCTGTGATTTTCTTGACATAAGGAACATCTAGTAAGAAAATTTCCTCTACCTCTTTAAGACATATTCTGAAAGCTAAGAGAGTCCTTGAACCTGGGTAGATCTTTGCTTTATCTGCCACAGATAAATATGTCTATAATTTTTATTATTTAAGAATAATTTATTCTGAACAAATGAAAGTCATCATTCACAATAATTTAAAGGCATTCTCTAAAAGTAATATAATACTATATTTCCAGATGTGTGTGCACATATATACATATAATATATGCATATATATATGTGCATGTGAATTGAAAATGTATGCATGTATATGAAAATACAAACATATTTATATGTATACATGTGTGATGTGAAATCTTCAAACTAATATAATGGCTGGAGAGTTGACCTAGGAGCCAGGCACACCTGACTTCAAGCTCTCCCTTGGATTTATCCTGGCTGTGAGATGCTGGGAAAATCTTTTAACCCTTTAGAGTTCTAGGCGACTCTCCTGGGTTATAATTTAAAGTGAAAGTGTCAACATACACTGGCAACAAAAGTGATGATAGCTAACTTTGTATGAATCAAGTGATTTATAAATAAATATTATCTCATTTTATTCCCTTAACAATCCTGGGAGGTAGGGGCTATTATAATCTATTTTACAGTTAAGGATATTGAGACAAATAGAGGTTAAGTAATTTGCCCAAGGTCCTTCAACTAGTATCTGAAGTCAAATTTGAGCTCAGGACTTTCTGATTCCAGAAGTTTTCTGTCCATTGTGTCATTTAGGAATTCCCTGTTCTAATGAAATCTTAAGTCTATACCATATTCTCAATTTTATCTATAAATATCTATGCAGGAATGGTTTATTTTTTGTCTCTTTTCCCAAGTATGTACTACAGGATTTGATAAACAGTATTTAATAAATACTTAATGATTGATTGTTTGCATGTAACTATCCAGGTTAGTTCCTCCAAGCCTAAGAAGAATTCTCAATTGCTGATGAGATTCTTATTTGGACTTACCTAATTTTAAGAACCAACCCTGAAACTCACCTCTAACCACTGTGGTCCTTGGAAATGAAAAGGTACAATGCAATGAGGATGTTGATTCATGTTAACTCAGTCTGTAGATGTAATTTTTAATATTGAGAAGAATCTTCAGTTCTTAAAATATGTATCTCAGTATTAAATTTTGAAAGAATGGAAATGATGTTAGTCTGACTGAACTTGTTCTTCATGAAACTGTGCCGAATTATAGAGATTGCAACTTCCTTTTTAAGTGCTAAAAAGAAATCCCCAGAATTTTGCCAGAAATTTAAGACAAGAAAGATTATTCTCCTGTAATTTGAAGAATATAACTTTTCATCTGTTCCTTTCTGTTTCTCTGTGTCTCTGTTTGATTCTCTCTAAAGAGAGTTAGATATAGTCTCTCAGGATATATAGTGCCTACGCATATGCATCCATATCATTGAAGTCTATCGTTTTCTACATATATAACGGTGAATCTATTAGGGGATCAATTCAAGTAATTGATCTTCATAGCTATTTTCCATAATTTAAATTCATTGCTTTTGTCATATTTCAAATACAAAGATAATTACCAAATCTAATGAGTTTACTGCAATTCAATTCTTTTCAATAATTAAAAACTAAATAATCCCATTTTAAAGGCAATCAAAATAAAAAATGACAAGCACAGTCTCTGCCCTCAAGATATTGTATATGGATTGACTGTATTGTTCAACCCTGAAGAAATTATCTATGGTGAAATTTTAAATCCATTAGAGAGTTTCAGTGCTTTAAACCATTGAAAGTTCTTTATTCTCTCTTCATATTCTATTTTATATTATTTTGTTATCTTCCTAATATTTACCCAAGTACATCAACATTTTTCTTCATGCCATATACAGATTTCATCCATCTCTTTGTTAGAAAATTAAAAATGTTTTCAGAAATAACCTTGAGAATTATAGAGAAGGGGCCACTAGGTAGTGCAGTGGATAGAGCACCAGCCCGGGAGTCAGGAGTACCTGAGTTCAAATCTGGTCTCAGACACTTAATTACCTAGCTGTATGGCCTTGGGCAAGCCACTTAACCCCATTTGCCTTGCAAAAACCTAAAAAAGAAAAGAATTATAGAGGTATGTTCCAAACATGTTTTACTAGAGTTACCCAGAACTGCTATTAAACTTAATCAGATAATCAGAATATCCAAAATGTGTCATCTATTAATGAAGGCACTCATCGATGTGTTCTTTCAGAGAATGTCAAACTTCATTCATTTCTACATAAAGTGTTCATTTGAGTAAATATCAAGTATTTTTATTATCAAGTACCTTTCCATACATAAATAACTTAAAAACAACTAATTATTTTAAAGAGAAGATTGACAGCCTGGGAAACTGTCTAATCTACCACACTGCAAACAAATAGAACTAAATATAATAAAATGCTTACTTTCCACTGTGCCATGTGCTAGGGATACAAAGAAAGGACAAAAAAAAAAACAGTCCCTGATCTCCAGAAGTTTATAGTTTATGAGACAGATGATAAAGAACAAGTAGATACTATATGTTTATATAGTTATATAGCATGTGTCCACATTCATATATGTATATGTGTTCATGCATATATAGGCACATGTGTCTATGTGTACTTGTGAAAATTGTAGCTAATCAAAAGAGAGAAGTGATTATCATTAAGGAAACTCATAACAGATTTTTAATAGAAGCTAAAATTTTAGCTAAGACTTGAAGGAAGTCAGGAAAATGTACCTGTTGCAGAATTTAAACTTAAGCCTTCTTGAGGATGAGACTGTCTAGTCTATATCCCAAACATAGCCCCCTGTCTTATTGTATGATGTATTAAATATAAAATATATATATATATATTAAATATGTATCTGTTTTGTGCACACAAAAAAATAATTTCATTACATACAGGACATAAGGTGGGAGGAAGGAAGGGATGGAAGGAAGGAGGCAGGGAGAGACAGACAGACACAGAGAGAAATTTGGAAAGAACCTCAAAAATCATTTATTGCAACCTCTTGACTTTAGAGATATTTAAAAAAAACACAGAGGCACTAAAAACAAAGGCACTTAATAGAAGTGAAATGATTTGCCTCAAAACCCCAGTTAATGTTGCTAAACTGCATAGATCTATTTCTCCATTTTGGCTAAGGCTTTATTCAATAACTGAACAAAAAAACTTTAAAAAATATTTTGAAATAGCATAAAATATGTCATAAACCCTGGATATTGTATGTCCTACTGCAATTGTGTAAGGTTATGTGAAAAGTAATAGTCAAAGAGAGATCTCTACTAATTAGAAAAGTACTTTTAATAAAGTATATGAATAAAGTTTGCTCTTAGAGCAGACTAGGCAAATGGTAATATTAATACTGTGACATTTATTGATAAAAGAATCAGATTGTTCTATTTTTGTTGGACAAAGTTTGGTAGATGAAGTTAATAATTTAATTGAAATGCTAAAAATTTCTGTGTTTGTGTTCATTTGTAAAATTAGAACTTTGAGAGTGGTTGAGTTTTTCTGTAGCTTAAAAGATAAATATGAATTTTCCAAATATGTTAATTTAATGAAAACTTTCTATATATTTAAAATAAATCAATGATGAAAGGATTAGAAAAGTTCCTAGAAAGGAATAGAAAAAAGATAAAAGGTGGGGGAATTAAGTTAAAATTTTGTTTCAAAACTTGTATGTCAGTATTGAGAGCAGGAAAAAGGAATCTTTGATCTGAAGGCTTCCTGTGATTACATCTTTTTTCACAAATTTATCTAAACAAATATAGATAGGGAGAATTCAGATTTTTATGCCGTTAGAGTCATAATTACATGGTTTGTACTCTGAGAGGAATGTACTGGAGCCACTCTTGGTCATCAAATAAAGAAAAATTTCCAATCTCTGATCTAGGGCCTCTGCATTTAATAAAACTACTTACTAAATGAATCTCAGTGGTAAAATTAATAATTTTAGAAGTTAATTTGGGTAATAGTTGTAGCATTTATTTCAAAATATTATTAATACATATTACCTCAGAGCAAGCAAACCAATAATATATATTGTAATAAACATTATTAATGAGCTTTTATTCTCAATAATTTTAGCACATTGCATACATAGGTAGCTACATATCATATACACACAAAGGTAGGCTCTCTCTCTCTCTATAAGTGTGTGTGTGTGTGTGTGTGTCTCTCTCATTTTATTGTCACACTTCTCATAGAGAAAGTTTACAATCACCACCTCTACTTTCTCACTACCCATTTACTTCTCAACCCAGTGCAAACTGGATTTGATTCACATTATATTCTTCCTAGTCACAAATATCTTTAGTTACACCGTTATTTTCATTTCTCATTTTCCTGAATTTCTTTGCATTGTTTGATATTGACTAACTCCTTCTTCTTGATACTCTTACCTTTCCTTATCTTTTATGAGACTATAAGTGCATTGCTCTGTATCAACCTATACCATTTTCTTCTTTATTTATTGGCCCTTCAACCTCTGCATGGGAGTGTTCCAGTACTTTTCAGTTTACTTATGATGAAATGGCTTAAATTTTCACATTTCTACTTTTGTCAACCTGATATGTTTATATATGTGTGAATTTCTGTTTGTAAGTCAAGTAGGTATAGTCAATAGATTACTATCTCTGGAGTCAGATCATCTGTGTTCAAATATTATCTAACAATCCATTGACTCTGTCAAGGGTAAGTCATTGAACTTCGAAGTATTGCCAGATGATTCTCTTAAGATAGATAATGGAAAAGTCTTAGAGATTCCAAGGAACTCATATTTGTATGTTTGTGTGTGTGTGTATGTGTGAATAGAGAGAGAGAGAGACACAGAGACAGAGAGAAAAAGAGACAGATAGACAGAGTAAAATAAAAGAGACAGAGACAGAGAACAAGATAATCACAGAGAGAAAAGTCTTCCAGGGGTCAAAGTTCCTAACTCCTTGATGAGAATTAGATGAACTAATGTTACATTCAGTTTCATAAATCCTGAAATACATTAACTATCTTCTTTCCCTTATTTCTCTGATTCTGCTGATGTCTTCAGTATCCAGTCAATCACTCATTCTCAAAGTCTAGTAGTTAACTGATTCTTCCCTTCTTTCAATCCCTATATCTAATAAGTTGCCATTGCAAATCAATCCTACCTCCATAAAATAATTTGAATCCTCCTCATTGCACAGCACTCTGTTTCTTTCGAATCATTCTAATATAAACCAATTATGCTTCACATCTAGATTACACAAAAGACTCCTAGGATACCTTTCTGCTTCAGGTATCTACCCTTCTGAGATATCACAATAATGCTTTATCTGGTAGTTAATTTAATAAAGGCCAATTAAACCATTCTCCCTGGTGTCTAAGCAATCCTCCTAATTTAAATCATTCCTCTCAAAAATGTCTAGTGCCTTTCTTTTCTGTTTAATCAAGCACAAATAGACTATACTTAAGACTTTCCATGATATAATTCTAACTTTCCTTTCCAAATTTCTCTTACTATTTCTGTCCATATAATCTATCTCGCAACCCAACTACACACTGTTTTTTTTTCCTGTCCCAAGCTGCCTTCTCCTCACTCTCTTTGCATTTGCTCATGCTGTCATCCTAGTCTCTAATAATAACTCCCTACTCTCTCTGTTGAATACTTTTCCTTCAAGACTTCATTTGGGGGGCAGCTAGGTGGCACAATGAATAGAACACCAGTTCTGGAGTCAGGAAGACCTGAGTTCAAATCCGAAATCAGACAATTAACGAATACCTAGTTGTGTGACCTTGTGTGGACAAGTCATTTAACCCCACTGCCTGGCAAAATCCAAAAATAAAAAAGTTTCATTTAGGTATACATGTCTTCAGGAAGCCTTCTTTGAACCCTGTCCCACTCCTTCCTCTCTCAAAGGAGAAGTGATATCATCCACCTCAAAATATTAATTTTGCTAGTTTCCAACCTTTCATTTGAATTTTACAGATTCTATCTTGTAACAAGTTTATGGTTTATCTACCCATTAGATTATATACTTCTTAAATATATGGACTATGTATTATTTTATATATTTTAGTGCATAAAACATAGCAGCTAATTGGTTAAAATGTTTTAGAGTTATTTAAATTGAATTATGTTTCATTAAGTTCTGCCTTGGTATTATGTAGGTATAAAATTTAGGTCCTAGTCATACCTCATATCTCTTGTGGTAGATTTTGGCATTAAACTTATCGAATTTTTATTTTATCCCATTAGACAGGTCAATGCTGACCATTTTAATACTGCCAACAACAGGTTTTATCCATCTCACCCAACTGATGACACTGAAATAATTATATCCCATGTGTGTGTGCTTTTATTCTACAAGTTTATCATGATATTTATGGGAGTTTTTCCTCCCTGGGTTTTAGTAGTTATATTTTAAAAAATCAGTTGACTCTCTGTTTCTTTAAACCAATCTGCCATATATTTTAACTAATCCATTATTATTACAAATACATTTTCAACTTATGTTTCTTTTTGTTATGTACAGTTTGAGATAATAAAATTTTAAAATATGGACACTGAAAAAAATGTATACATACCTATACCTTTACCGTTATGGATGTATATATGGTTCTGTCAATCTGTCACTCTTCACTAAGCACTGTTAATTATGAACTGTGTGCCCACCTCATATTTTATACTCTAATAAGGTAGATATGAAAAAAGAGAACACATGTAAATGTATATACATGTATGTACACACATGCATATGTATGTATGTGTAGATACATTTATATGTGTATGGTTCAGATGGGCTTGTTCATGTGGTTATAAACATATTATTTATTGAAAGCTAATTATTTCAATTGCATAAAGTTTAAGGGAATATGGAATTAAGAAGAGAAGGAAAGCATTTTTAAGCCATCCATTTAGGTTTAGCACCAAGCTTTTATAGCATAGTCTTTGATAGATCAATGTCTCTTACAATGCTAATGAATGGTTTTCAAGGGCACTAGTTTTTAGATATGATTGATGTTAAACCTAATTTTCTGTTTCTGTACTTAAACAAAGAATTTAGTCTATTAAAATGTACTACTAATTATCACTAAAGAGGAAATTACTTCTTCTGAGTGAATATCTCACAATATCTCACATTTAAAACATTTACTTCACAACCTAGTTTTTAAAACTGCCTACGCTTCTAGCACTAAACTAAGATAAAATTCATAATGCATTTTCTTATCACAAGCTGTGATGGATGATTATCTATAAGTAACATGCGAGCCTTTTAAAACTTATCAAAGTTTAAACCACATGGTCAATAAAAATGGAAAAATCTTGCTTTCATCCATTCATAAGTCCCCAGCCAATCATTTTGATACAATCTCTTAACTATATTTTATCAGCTGTCTACAAAGATTTCATTGTTCTTTGATGACTCATTTGACAAATCAAGATTATATTTCTTAATTTAACTTAAACAACTCTCATTTAAAAGTTATTAAACTATTTGAAGTCAACAGGACTCAAAATGATGTGTGTATTTCTTTCTGAAACTATATTAGATTAAAAATCCTTTTGGTACATTATAGTATTTAACTCAAATTACATGCTCTACAAATAATCTAATGGGGTAATATGAAAATAATTTAAATTTTAAAATGAAGAACAAAGTGGAAAAAGAATAATTTTTAAAAAAAGAATTAAGACAAGCATATTCATCAAGTATCATAGGATACAGTGGGAAAACTAGCCCAAGGGCTATTCAATTTAAAATGTTCCATAGGTGCTATTGGACCCCTGAAGCAAAATATAATAAGGGCTTGGTATCCCAATTAAAGCATTGGAAATGTCAGCAAGCTGAAGGGGGATGACTTTATATGCTTTCTGAGACAAGTGTGCTGGTAAGGCAGTTGTGGCATCAATTGCTTGGAAAGTTTTCAAGAATAATCAAATAGTGTTTTTCCAATTTTCACAAATTTTTGAGTTTTTTAATTCAATCCCCTAAAGAGTTATACTTGTCCAGTGCCCCTAAGAATTGATTATGAAATGAGAATGGACTAGATAATATAGAAATTATATTGCATCTCAAAGTTCATGAAAGGCTGAACTGATATGGTAGCCCCTTCAACAGTCTCATACATACCCCGATTCAGTCTTTAAAGAAAAGAGAAATCAGCCATATTATAGTGGATTAAAATCGTCTCCTCTCTCCAAAAGTACCATAACAGTGTAGCCTAATGCTGTTCCTATTTGTTGATTATATTAAAGGTCCATCTTTAACTAAAATGAAACAATACTTTCTGTGACATCCTTAAATGATCAAGAAAACATAAATCTTTATGACTAAAATATGTGTACATCATTTGTCTTGAAATTATTTTAATATTATTGGTTTTTTTAATGACCATTATGATCAGACACTTGATCTCTGATACACAGTATCTTCTGAGGATTTGTTTTGTGTTCATTAAAGTAACAAGCTCAGAGTCCATGAAACCAATTTCTATTATAGGAGAAATGAACCAAAATAATTCTAAAAAATGTGAATACCCCAGCTTTCCTCAGAAAAAGGAAAAGATGGAGGGCAAAGAAAAGTAGAAAAGCAAAGAAGATTTAAGAGCTACTTAGTAAGTAACTAATATTTGCCCAATTAGGCAAAAGACACAGAAGATATAATTATGAATAAGACACAACGCTTGCTTGTAACCTAATAAAGGAAATGTGATAGTTGTAAGAATAATTCATATTCTATTTTATATTATTTTGTTATCTTCCTAATATTTACCCAAGTACATCAACATTTTTCTTCATGCCATATACAGATTTCATCCATCTCTTTGTTAGAAAATTAAAAATGTTTTCAGAAATAACCTTGAGAATTATAGAGAAGGGGCCACTAGGTAGTGCAGTGGATAGAGCACCAGCCCGGGAGTCAGGAGTACCTGAGTTCAAATCTGGCCTCAGACAATAATTACCTAGCTGTGTGGCCTTGGGCAAGCCACTTAACCCCATTGCCTTGCAAAAACTAAAAAAATAAAATAAAATAAAATAAAATACAACGTTTCAGTTCACTTTGTTGTTGTCTTAATCCATTAGAATGTAGAAACTTTAAGGGCAGGGATTTCTTTTTTTGTTCCTGTGTTTTGGATACCCACTATTTATCATGGTACGCGAATATAAAAAGCATGCAACAAATGCTTGTTGCCTTCTTTTTCAAAGTCAAACAAAATAAGGACAATCTAAAGGAAGAAGTGTTCTAGTTTGGCTGGAGTTTAATGTAACTTTTGGTCATTAACTAAAGAAAAAGAAATCACAGATAGCATTTATCCACTTGTCCAGGGGTACACAACTAGTAAGGAATAAGAGGCTGGATGAAAGAGAGTTTGATTTTTTTCACAATGTCATTAAGAATATAGTCTTGGGGCAGCTAGGTGGCACAGTGGAGGGGCGGCTAGGTGGTGCAGTGGATAGAGCACCTGCCCTGGAGTCAGGAGTACCTGAGTTCAAATCCAGCCTCAGACACTTAATTATTACCTAGCTGCATGTCCTTGGGCAAGCCACTTAACCCCATTTGCCTTGCAAAAACCTAAGGGGAAAAAAAAAAAAAGAAAGAAATCAAACTAATGGTTGAGTGATGAAGATTTGTTGGCATAATACAGAAACTTATGAAAGTAATTTATAATCTGGTCAATTCCATCAAGTAGTAACTAAAAGCTTATCAATCAGTATAGATTATGAAAGGCAATGGTTGCATAAATTGAGCAAAAAAAAAATTTAAGAAATCAGATTTCTAGAAATGAACAGAAAAGTTCATTATCCTTCATAAACTAAGACAGAACAAATCACTGAATTACAAACATAGACCCTAAAACATATAAGATAATTCAGCAAATGAATTTTAGTAGGACCACAGCATCATTACAGTGAAAAAAAGTTATTTAGCAAAATTGTTCATATATAATATTTTTCTGGTTTTATTTATAAATAATTTTACTTTATTAAATATTTTCCAATTACTTCTAAAGAATTAACAATCATTTTTTTTAAATATAGAACTTTACAATATCTATCTCTCTTTTCTTTCATCCCCCTCCTTAGAAAGGAGACAATTTGATTTTGATTATAAATACGATGTCATGCAAATCATTTCCATATTATCCATGTTAAAAAAGGAAAAAAAATAAAAATAAAAAAGATATTTAATTATGCATCAGTTTTTTATATGGAAGAGGATAACTTAATGCCTCATTTATCCTTGGGATCATTTGTCTCAGATCACTGTCATGATCAAAGTAGTGAAGTTGATCATCCTTAAAATATTGTTGCTACCACGTACAATTTTCTCCTGGTTCTTCTCATTTCACTTTGATGAGTTCACAGAAGTCTTCCCAGATTTTTCTGAAACTATCCTATTTATGACTTCTTATAGTAAAATATATGTGTGTATACACACACACACACACACACACACACACACACACACACACATATATATCACAATTATATTCTATAACTTATTTAGCCAACATAGACATTCCTTTGATTTCCAGTTCTTACCAATACAAAACATCTACTGAAAATATTTTTTTTTCTATAAATAGGTGCTTTTCCCTTTCCTTCAACCTCTTTGGACTATAGTGGTATTGCTTGGTTACAAGATATACATAGTTTATATAGAACTTTGGATATAATAGCAAATCGTTCTCTGGAAAGTAGACAGTTAACAATTCTACCAACAACGCATTAGTGTCCTAATTTTGCTACAATCCCTCTAGCATTTGTCATTTTCCTTTTCTATCATGCTAGTCATTCTTAGAGGTATGATATGGCATCTCAGAATGATTATTTGCATTTCTCTAATCAACAGTTATTTAGAACATTTTTATCTGAGTAATGAGATTTTTTTTTTAGTATCACCCAGAATTCTTGTTAAGCATGTATCCAATTCTCTTTTTTTTCTTTCCTTTGAATCAAAGATATTTTGATTTCATTTGCAATCCTAAGGGATGTGATCTCAGAACAGATGTGGTCATTGCTTTCTTGGTTTGCACTCTGGTACTTATCCAGGAATGCCCCTGAATCTTTTAGGATTGCAATCAATATTGCTCCTCAGGGTGCTTTTCCCTTGGGACCAGAAACAATTCTTTTCCTCTGGATTCCTGATCTCTAAAGCTAGAAGTGACACTGTCCCTCAAAGGCATTTCCTCCACCAAAAGTGCTCCCCTTCTCCCTTGTACTATAACCCAGAATTGGGCATAGGTAAATAGAGTTATGAAAGAGCTATCCCTCAGGCTTCTTACTATGTTTCAACTTAAATTACTCCTTTCTGCCCTTGAACTGTAACCTAGAATTGGCTTAGATAGGTAATGGAGTTTTCAGTGTCTGGTTCTGCATCCAGTTCCAGCACAAGAGCACCCTGCATTCTCTTTCTTTTCAGATGACACTTTCCAAACCATCTCTGGCCTGATGATTCCTGCAGCTGCTGCTGCTTCTATTGCCATCACCTAGTTCCATCACTGATATTTCATCCATGTGGAATTTGGGCTAACCTCTACCCCGTGTCTCTCTTTTTTGGCCTCCTAAATTGTCTTGGGCTAGAAGAATGATTCACCCTGACCTTTTATTGGTTCTGCCATTTCAGAATTCTCAACATTTCAGAAGGTTGAGAGAACTAAGCTGATTGATTTTCTACTCTGCCATCTTGGTTCCACTCCAAGAAGTTTCTTCCCCCACCCCATATATAACATTGTCCATTTAAAAATGTTAACAGGTTTCCATATTTAAAAAAAGATCATAAATTCCAAACTACATGGAAAAATAATCTTTTAAAAAATCAAGACAATAAATGAAAACAAGTTGATAAATGAAGATAAGTTGCATATCACCTTTATTGTCCTGCTTGTTATTGAAGTTTTTAAAGATATTTTCAGTGTACTTTTTGAAGATAAATTTATATTCTAATGTTTTAATTTAGTTACAAATAGTGATTACTTTATCTACTTGACCAATAGAATACTCAGCAGAGAGTATGAAGTATTAATAGTAAGATAACAACTTTTCCAAAGACAATTTTATTTGAACTTCATAGAAAATAGAACAAAATACTATTACTATTACTACTGCTACTTCTATTGCTACTTCTATCACTACTAGTACTACTACTACTACTACTACCCATAATCACAGCAATAATGCTAACAAAAATTTCAAAAGAGCTTTAACATTCCCAAAGTATTTTTTTGTGATTTTTCTTGTATAGGGGTGTTTTTTTGGTCAATGCATACACTGCCTTCTATATACTTTAAATATCAAACTCAAATCAAATCATGCTTTTTTTGTGTTCTTGTCAGGATTTGCCAAAATGTTCTGTCTTTGGTCTTCATTCAAATGCTGTGATCCACAAGTAATCATTTCTTAAAAAAAAAAAAAAAAAGAGAGAGTTCCCAGTTTTGATCATATCCTGGTGACTGTCACTTAAATGCAGACTTTATTTAGCTAACCTCTCTTGTAACTGAAGGCTATAATTACACAGTAGGTTGTTATTAAAATTTTGTCAGGAAAGTTTTGCACGTGCCTTAAAATACTGTGACTGCAAAAATATTCTGATAAATTCACATTCACTGGTGAGGCTTTTATTATCTTTAAAATTATAAGGAAAATTTCAGAGATGCAAGAGCAATATAATATAAGAAGCAAGGAGAGGAAAAGTGTTTATAAGAAATTGCCCTTCCCCCCCCAAATTCACATTTTATAAAATGATTAAATATGCAAAGTAAGAATTAATAAACAGAATACAGATGTAGAAGCAGGGTGTTAATATGGGGTACCTTACCTAGGAGCAGCTCAAGGCGCTTTTATAAACATTAGCATTTGAATGAGTATTAATTTGCACAACATCTGGTTCTTTGCATTCCTGTTTTCACCATCCTATTTTAGGACTTTATCACCCAGATTAAGGATAATATCTTTACTAGCCCTTTTACCTTCAGACATCTTCATATTCATTCTCCACATCACCTTGAAATTAATCTTCCTAAAATGATCATTTTGATTGTGCTAAACATACATATGCTTCAAAACATTCAATGACAACCTATTATATTTTTCTTATGTCTCAAAGGTCTATGGCCCTAAAGATCCTTCAGTATTTCAATAGCAAATATGTATATTAAGGTAGGTTTTTTAGGGGGTGGAGGGGAAGTGGGAAATGGTGGATGACAGAAATCTGTATCTCTGTTTTCATAAACTTGGGAAATTTCCTAGATAGAAACTCCCTCAACCAATTCCCCTAAATAATTTGCTCATAACATAATCTTAGAGAGTTGCTGGGAGATCTGAAAGTTTAAGCAGTTTTCCAATGATTGCACAACCAGTATGTACTAGTGTCAGAAGCAGAACTTGACCACAGATTTTCCCAAATCAAAAGTTGCCATTCGTTTCCCAACATGATGCTGCTTCTGATCCAGCTTTATCTCCCATTATACCACAATGGACACTAACTCTATCCAATATAGACTACTCATTTCCTGTTAATCATATCATATTATCATGTTATAAAGTAATGTAATTCCTCTCCAACTTCTTTAAATCTTTTTTTTTTCCAATCCAAATTCTCTCTACCCTTGTATCTATGTTCAAAAATTGCCTCTTTCCCTGATAACTATAAAGGATATCAGAGACATTCAGAGCATGAAGGCTATATGGTTCAATAAAAAAGGGATGTACTTGGAGTCAAAGAACCTGGGTTCATTCTCTATTACCTTGTTTACCACTTTTATGATTCTAAGCTGGCCATTGGATTTCCTCAGGCCTTAACTTTATGAGTTGTAAAATGAGGAAGGGCTGTAGAAAATGACCTTAAAGATTCCTTCCACTTCTAAATTTATAATCCAGTGATTTATCCGCCTCATTTTAAAGATAAGAAATCTAAAGCCTAAAGAGCTTAACTAGTTTGCCAAAGTTCCAGTAGAGCATTAGTCACAAATCTAGCATGGAAGCCTAGGTTTTCTGACTGGTGTTCTATCCACTAGTCTTAGCAGAAGTGCTTATAAGGTGATGAATAAAATGTTTATTTAATCAATGTTTATAGTTGATTGACTTTACCACTCTATTCAGTCTGAGAGAATCTGACAATAGTGGAGAGTTGGGCCCAATGGGATATCAGAACAGAGGAAAAACTATATGAACTCAATAAAATTAGGCAGGTTCCCAGTCAAAACCAAACCAATGAGATTGAGATTGTGAATCTGAAGATTTTTCAGTGGAGTGTCCTGTAGACCTCTGGATTATTTCATCAGCTCACCAAGGACTTGGTCACTTACCTTAGATACATATCTAGGCTTCATCTTTTCAGTTAGTCTCACTTAGTAATTACTGTGCTAAATTTGGGGGTAATAAAGAAAAGCAAAGACAGACCCCTTCACTCAAGGAGTTGACATTCTAGCAGTGGAGACAATTCAAATCACTAGGTTCATACAAAATATACATAGTAGATGGAAGGTAATCTAAGAAAAAGTACCAGAATTCTGGTGAGGAGTACTGGAGCTGCTTCAAAGTGGCTCATGATAGCCAATTGTTAAATGGTCAGTGTGAGAACTTTATGGTAGGGATGATAGAGTGCTACTGAAGCTTCTTGAGCAAGGGATTAGAATAGTTAAAATCTTGCTTTAGACCTATCAATATGGCAGGCTCAAATGGTGATGTCCATTAGAGTGAAAATAAGAGAAGAGATTGGGAAATGAGAATCAGATGTATGAGAACTTTAAAGTAATATGAAGAAGCTACATATACCATCTTCCTTATAATTTTTATGATTATTACATATATCCTTATAATCTCTTCCAGTGATATAATTTATATATGGAATGTCTTCTGAGAATGCTTCTTCCACTTATGCAGATCAGCAAGTATCTCTAAAATAATAACCTTAAGGTGTTTTTAGATCATGGTGTCAAAGCTGATAAGGTAACAAGTCAGAAATAATATTTGAATTCAGGTCTTCCTGGCTGCATGGCTGATTATCTAATTCATAATAATCCCTCATATAACATTTTGCAGTTTGCATGGATCTTTGTTCATAACAACTTTGTGAACTAGGCAGTGCAGATTCTACGATCACTGTTTAATAAATGACAAAAGTGAGTCTCACACTAATGTGATCATTTGTCTATGGTATGTCACTTGAAAGTGAGGGACAGAGCTGGTATTCAAAACATAGGCTCTCTGACTCTTCATTTTTTTTCAGTACATCATCTCTAAATGATCTAATGTCATCATTGTATAAGGTAAAGGGAAATGAAGCTAATTTAGAAGATTTTCTCCTCACTTCCCATTATTTCCTCCTTTTTATGAATATCACTTATACTCTAGGGTACAACTGACAAGGGGAAAAGTAACCTATAATCTTATCATTCTGAATTTTTTTTTCTGATTGTGCCAGTATTTACCACTTTGAAACGCTAGATATTTATAAAACTATATCTGTGATGTGCACTGTATTTCAGAGAGTTTTAAGAAATAGAGCACTTAGCCACCTTTGTGAAAATGCTTTATTTGAATTTTAAAAAGAAGACATTAATAAACATTTCTTTTGGAAGTATTAAATGTCAGGCAAAAAGTAGAAAACTTTAGGTTGTGTTTTTAGGCACTGTTGCTTATAATTTAAACATATTTAATAACTTTTATCCAGTTTTATGAATGTCACATTTTTAAACTATTCTTTGAAACATATAATTGTCTTTGTTAATGTTTTCACAGTTTTATATATATTGAATGGAATGAAGTATTGTGGCATTAAAAGTAAGAATAATCTTGAATCATACCAAAAAATGTAAGAGTTGATGCCTGCTTAGGAATACAAGGGTACAAGGGTATAAAACTTTTATTCTTTCCTCTGAATAGCTTTAATTGGCTTAGAACTGTTCCCTTTGGGAATCTTTAAGACAAATTACTTTGCAAAAAACACAAGAGAGTCTGCTGAGACCAGCTGACAGTGAGGTAATAGGGAAGCCCCATGAGGGTCATTCAATGGTTCTGTGGGTAAAAACTCTAAGACAGGAAGGTGGCTGGAAACTATTCCCCTAGATGCGCTTAGATGAAACATCTTGTTTATAGGCATGACTGTGCATAGAGAGTCATACCAGCTGCAGAAAATTCACACCATCTGACGGAACATAGTCCTATCCCTTAGAGTGTAAATAAACTAACTCAAGATTGCTAGCAAATCTGGACCTTCCAGATGGCCCCAGCAGATTTTTAAATGATAATATGAGGAACCTACTGTTATTTAGGGTATTTTAATTTCATCTCTGGGCCATATTTTCACTTGTGCACATAATTTATATGCTACCTAGACAGTGTTTTTAAGTTTATTATGTTGCCCATTCACATGGCATAGAAGTCTAAAAGTAGATTAAGCCTGATTGCTTCCTAGGAGTAGATTTTCTGAGTAGGTATCAGCTCTTTCTGGTCACTAGGGCATTGAAGAATTGGAGGCATGAACAAAGTCCTGCTCTTCAGATACATACCTTGTTACTGAAAGTTATTTTATCATTCAACATCACTATTCATTCTTGGAAAGAAATGAAGAAATAATGAAGACTGAGCAGAATTATACATTTTGGCAAAAGATGTTGTAAAGACAGAAAAAGACCATTATCACTAGACTATGATTTTTTGGCTTTATTTTGGGGGTTTACCCTTTTTATTAATAGCAGAAATTATTTTCTATCATAAATTATATTATCATGAGAATATAATCTCAGCACACATATATATAGAGAGAGATAGAGAGATAGAAATATATAGATATATATAGATATATTTGTATATACATATTTTTTACAAATCTTTTTAAAACATGGGTGCTTTCTAGAATGATTAAATGCTAATCTGGATAGTTAGATGGTACAGTGGATAGAGCACTGGTCTTGGAGTCAGGAGGATAGGAGTTCAAATCCGGCCTCAGACACTTGTCTCTTACTAGCTGTGTAACCTTGGTTAAGTCACTTAACCCTTATTGCCTCATATCCAGGACCATCTGTAGTCATCCTGATTCATATCTGGAGGAGAAAGTGAGGTGTTGACTTAGCACAGCACCCTTCACTCAAATCCAATTCATGTAATTGTCATATATCACCTTCTTGGTCTTGTGTTCTTCAAAAATGAAGTACAAATATCATCATCATCATCATCATCATTATTATTATTATTAAGTTCTAATCTACCAAGATTTCAGACTAGTACAACAGAAAAACTACTATATTTGGAGTGAAAGGTTATACATTCACATTCATCATTTGACAATAAATACTGTGATGATAACCTTCCCAAATCTCAGTTTGTTCAACTGTAAAACAGTGTAGTAGAAAAGCAAATAGTTCTACTGAGATTCCCTCCATTTTTTTAAGACAATTCATTTGACCAATTTAAACTTCCTTTTTTAGAAACTGTATATTTTAACTGATATTTTTCTTTAAAAAGATATTTCAGTTCACTTAATGCATATGATTACCTCCTATAGAATTAAATATATACATACATATATATATATATATATATATATATATATATATATATATATACACACACACACGTGTGTGTGTGTGTGTATTTGGGTGTGGTATGCATTCAGGTGTATTTGTGTGTGTGAGATTGTCTTTTGGAGGTAGGGATGACAGGAAACAAGGGTCTACAATTAGTGAAAATTTGATTAAAAATGAAATTTACTTTCCATTCCCCTTCAAAGAAACAGGTTGCAAGCATTTACATAGGCTCAAAAGAAATTGCTTAAAAGTAAGAAGATAATCCATATTTCTAAAGGAAATTCTTCATAAACAACTTACTGTGTTGATAAAATCTCAGGTCCAGTTTAATCAACATAGCTCTAAAATCTAACAAAGAATTGAACAGTAAAGGAAAAGACTTTCCTTGTCATTAGCAATACTCTATTCAAGAACAATGAAATGCATTTCCTATTCCTTCAAAAAATCTCCAGTTCAGATATAAAAATAGAAAAATAACTAATTGGAAATGTTAATTAAATAATTCTTCTTAAATCATACTCTGAGATTAGATTAGTTAAAGGCTATTATTTATTTCCATTATTATGTTCATAAAGTAACTTTGTGATTTGATAGAAAAAGAACTTCCATTGTACAAGTCCTTAAAAAGAAATATTTAAAAACAGATTTTGAGTAATAAGAATATTTATATTAAATATTGACATTATTAAATATTGACATATTATATTAAATATTAAATATTGACAAAATCTTTCAGCTATAGCTTGACAGATGTCTAAATTCATTTAGAAGACTTTATGTCAATGTGTCCTAGAATATCATTTGAGTTCTAGAAGAAGGAAGAAAAAAGATCCTAAGATGTATTTGACCCTTTTCTAATGTTGGGTAATGTTTCTAATGGGAATGTTATTGGCATTTTTGCATATTTTCTTTTCAGGCAGCCTTGTTTTACATTTTAATGCAATATGTAATTCATTTCAAATCAAAAGACTGACATGTAAAGTCAACATATGAATATTCTGATTCTGTTGAAAGGGGTTTTTCACTGCCTATCTGTTCATCTCATCCTTAGCTTTCAAAACATTATACAGTATTTAATTGTGATAATGAAACATAGTAAGTAATAGATAAAGAATCAGGAGCAGGATAACAGATCTAGGATTTTCCTGCTTCATAAATCTGCACTTGATTCCATAATATATGTGGATATTATTTTAAAAGAAATTCCTAATCTAAAGGAAATGTCTCATTTTTAAACCTGGTTTATGAATTTCTAAGCTAATAAAAAGCATAAGAACTTTAAAATATATTAGATAGGGAAAAATACACAGTTATATCTTATAATTTTGTCTTATAGAGGTTTCATCAACTTCTTCATCTTCAGAAATTGACTTTGTTAATTTGATACTTCCCTGAGAAGGGTGGGAATTTGCCCATTAGAACTATTTTTGACTTTCCTGGCAAGCTTGAGTTTGGCACAGTTTAAGATACAACAAAAATAAATAAATAATTTCTCTACATTTTTTGAAATCATTGAAAAGTTTTCCAAATTGAGCTCATTTCATGTGTGTGTGCCCACATGCACATAAATGTGTCTCTGTATATATGCATATGTGTATGCATTTATGCATGTATGTGTGTTTGTATATTGATATACTTATATCCATATGTAGCACTTTAATTGAACCCATTTTAATTCCATTTTAAAAAATCAAATCCTTTTTTAACCAAGAAGTAATTTCATTTTATTTTAGCTGAAAGAAACTATGACAATTGAGTTCCTATT
The DNA here is from genome assembly GCF_037893015.1 of Macrotis lagotis. NCBI lineage: Eukaryota > Metazoa > Chordata > Mammalia > Peramelemorphia > Peramelidae > Macrotis > Macrotis lagotis. The sequence continues at coordinate 75,597,683 of NC_133660.1, forward strand.
GACAAACTTCCAGTTCTGTTTAATTGTCCATGTTATACAATTTATTATAATCTAGAAACAGGCAGTAAATGTGACATAGTGGAATGAAATGTGTATTTAAGGCCAAAAGAACTAGATTCAAGTCAATCTGCTACCCTTTCACTATTTGTGTGACCTTGGGAAAGCAACTAATTTCTCTGAGCCAAGATTTCCTCATCTGCAAAATACAGTGTAGTTTTCAACCTCAATCTACAACCTTATAAATGGCAGTTAGGAGAGCTGTCTTCTAAGCCAGGTTCTGAAATAGTTTTCAACCCCTTTGTATCTCATTTCTCCCATCTACAAAACAAAGATATTTGATTAGATCAGAAGTTACCAAAGTGTAATTCATGGTCTCTGGAGGTTTGCAAGACACTTTCAATGACTGGGAAACCAAAATTATTTTCTTTATAATATGTAGACATTATTTGCCCATAAAATACCCTTACCATTTTCAAGTTCATTTCTATTTGATTATAACTATCTATCTATCTATCTATCTATCTATCTATCTATCTATCTATCTATCTATCTATAACTGTATCTAGAAAGATAAATATATAGATACAGATATAGAGACATATTTATTTATAAACATATATATGTCTACTAAACCTATAGATAAACATATATATGTAAATATATGTTTACTAAAATGTGGAAACAGTTTGGATACGGGTCAAATGAAAAAATCTTTCTATGAAGTTTATTTGATAAGTACTTGGTATTCAAACCACATAAACAATAAATATTTAGATGACATCACCAATAATAATGCAATGTATTGTTCATATATACATACACATATGTATATATGAACAAAGAGTTCTCAAAGGAATAATTGCAAAAACTTTCATCAACTTCATGAAAAATACTCCACATTATCAATAATAATAAAAATGACAATCAAATGAAGCATCAGATCCTGGCAAAGATGACAAAAATAGAAATAGGTAATGATGTAGGGATCATAGGTACAATGATACATTGTTGGTTTGGCTGTAAAATGTTGTAACCATTTTGGAAAGTAATTTGAAGCTATGCAAATAAAGTGATGAAAATGTCTTATTTAAATGAGAGATTCATGTTATCCCAAAGAAGCCATCATTAATACAAACATCATCATGTTCACCAAAAAATTTATACTAGTACTTTTTTGTGACAGCAATGAATTAGAAACAAAATAGATCCCTTCAATTGTGGACTGGATAAAGAAATGCCAGTACATGAATATACTGTAATATTACTGTCCTGTTATCATGTACATATATACATTTATAAACATACCTGTGTACATATATATGTGTATATGTGTGAGATAAATAAAAATAGCGATTGAAGTAATTCAAGTCAAGAAAACAATATAGAAAATAATAACCTTACTGGAAAGAACAGCCACACACTAAAAATATCAAATGTGAATTAACAAATTATTGAGATCAAATATAACTTGAATGAAGAGATATAAAAAGATATTCCAACTCACCTCTTTTGGATATGAGAGTTCCATTGGTGTTAGATGTTGGACTTGCTTTCACACTATTTCATTGTATTGATCAATTTGGCTGATGTTTTTTCTTTTCAAAATATGTATGCACACACACACACACACACACACACACACACACACATATATTTAGATATATAAATTTAAAAGAGAACGATGCCCATCAATTGAGGAATAGCTGAACAGATTGCTAAGGAATACTATTGTGGCCATAAGTAATTATGAGTTAGATGATTTTAGAAAAAAAAAAGAAAGACTTTCATGAAATAATAAAGAGTGAAAGGAACAAAATCAAGAGAACATTTTATACAGTATCAGAAATTCTGCTTTAAATATGATTTTGGGAGCAGAACCAAGACATTGTACACATTAGCAAAGACACTGTGAGTTGATCAACTATGATGGATTCAGCTTCTCTCAGCAATTCAGAGATGTAGGACAACCCTGGGAGATCTGTTATGGAAATGCCTACATGTACAGATAAACAAAAACAAAAACAAAAGCAAAAATACCCACAGAATCTGAATGAACACTATGTTCGCTTTTTTAAAAATTTCTCTTAAATTTTTCTTCCTGTCCCATGTTTTTCTTTCTTTTCCCTCAGTCTAATTCCTCATACACAAACATAAATGAATATGTACAATGTTCACTGGACTGTTCTCCATTGAGGCAAGGTGGGGATGGAGGAAGAAAATTGTGTAACTTATGAATATGCAAATGAATGAATGATGAAAAACTTTTATAAGGTGCAATTGGAAAAATAAAATAAAATATCAATAAAATGATACTATCTGTATCCAAAGAAAGAACTGGTGAAAAGAATTATGTCTAGAATATGTTTGCATATATGTACATACACATATGCATGCATATATTTACATATAATACACAAGCAGATGTATATATTTGTGTGTGCATACACATAAACATACACCTATCTATATCTAAAAGTAGCCATGATGGGGAAGGGGAGAGAATGAGTGGGCAAGAATTTTTTTTTAATTACACAAAAATTTTACTGTGTATTTAAAAGAAATAGTAAGTTATGCATAGGGGTTTTGCAGTTTTATATACAGCCATCATTTTATTGTTATGAAATACATTATAAAATGATTATTTTCATTCATAAATTAAACATAAAATTTTAAAGAGCATAATTGGTTCTGAGACTAAAAAGTTCATCTCAAACTAATCTATAGGGCAATTTATAAATATATATAAATACAAATCATTTATTGACTGAGACAAAGAAAAATAAAATTCATTTTTTTATTTTTTAATTTCAACAAATTCTTAAGAAGTTCTAATAAAAGTGTCTGCTTGATAGATACAAAAAGAGAACCAACTAACAATCCTTTAATTTTCTATATCAAGTAAGGTACAAAATGGAGTGACAGATGCTTACCATATGAATTCTCTAGTATAATGGAATAAGTTCTGGGTAAAGAAAAAAACAAATTTAGAATCATGGTGGGGAGTCTCTTGAATCTTATTTTTGTATGATATTCTATTGACTACATCAAGTTTTATACATTATGGAAATTCACGGACATTTTCAGACAACACCTTAGTAAATCACAGAGGGAAAGCCAATTTGATAAGTATTGCTTACTGACCAGACCATGATATTCAGGTATATGTGTAGTCTACTGATTTAGTGCAATGACTCTTAAGGGTTCATGGAAGGCTAAAAAGTTATAGCATAATGTCATCAAATTCATATATACAACAAGGCATTGTCATTTTAATATTTATTTAGCCCTAACAAAATGCCTCACTGTTACAAATCTCAAACATACCTTTTGTGGACTGAATAGTGTTTTCATTATAGCTATCATTATTGTAAAACAGGGAATGGACCTGTTCCAGAAGGCATTAAATTATTTTCAACTGTATTGGCTATTATTAATTAAAGGTAAATTATCTTTATGGACTTAATTATTTCACATTGTTATAACAATGTTATCTGCAATTGTTGGCTATTAACTTTAGTTTAATAAGTTTTTGGACATCAAAAACTAAGTCCTCATAACTAAAAACACTGAGAACCAATGATTTAATCCTTCAGTACATTTTTAATAGGCATTGTGATACAGTAGGAAAATAATAATATACAAAGACTCAGAGGTCTTAAAATATTTTCTCTAAAGCTTGTAATCATTGGATTTCATTCTCCTATACATTAGTTTCTACTCTGCAATTTTATGGGGTTGAACCATAAGACCTCTATAGTTTCTTCCATGTCAATTTCTATGATTCAAATATCCTGTTAGATAGAAAACTGAATCTAGAACTGACAAAGGAGTCTGATTTCTCTTCGAGATAAAAATGTATTTTAAATGATTCTAGAGAGATCCCAGACAAAAGATGTTGTCAATATCAGAAGTATTTTTTTTTTTGTTTGGGGGGACAAGAAATGGGTTTAAGTGACTTGTCCAAGGTTACACAGCCAGGCAATTATTAAGTATCTGAGGCCACATTTGGACTCAGGTCCTACTGATTCCAGGGCCAGCATTCTAGCCACTGTGCTGCCAAGCTGCCCCCAGAATTCTTAAAATGAGGAAACATGGCTGCAAATACTGGAATATCACAATTTTTTGAAGAATCAAATTGTAAGAAACCCAAACAACAATTGAGAGATGAATGAAGAGACCCATTTAGGAATCAGGAAGATATCCTCCTAACTCATAAATGGGTTTGAGGCCTGTCAGTTACCCATAACCTGGTTTAGCACATCTGCCAAGATAGTTTATGAGAGTGTGGTTAATGTACATGCTACAGCTTCTTGGAGTCACAGGTGAGAAATGAGTGACAAGTAGAACCCAAAGGTAGAACAGCAACCCTGAAAGGGCTCACACTGAACCTTTTACATGCATTCTAGTAGTGTCATTGGGTCAAAGAGTATGTACTTTAGTCATTTTTTGGAATATAGTTCCAAAATGCTTTGCAGAATTTTTGGGCCAATTCTTAGCTCTACTCTGTGTGTCAATTTTCCCACAGCTGCTCCAACATTTGCAATTTTCCATTTTTTAAAAATTTACCAATTCTAGGAAACTCTTGAAAGGATTGCAATCTGATCAGACACAGAGTACACAAACATAGTGAAATTACCAATCTTTCAGAGAAGAAAATAGTAAAAATAAGATTCTTAAGGTATAATAAGATTACTTGAAGGGTCAAGACACTTTCTAATAGAGTGCTTTATTATCATTCAAACCACTTTAACAGGATGATTAAAAACAGTCTGCCTGAATACCTACCCTTTCCCTTATATCCATTCTATCAAAAGGAAAAAAAATTGTGTAGGCATAACAACTCCTTTCCTATTTCAGCTAGATAGCTCCTAAAATTGAAGGCTGCATCTATAATAATTAGTTAGACATCAATCACTGTCTACTTACATTTTATTTGAACAATAACTTGCTCATGATATGGAGACACAAAATTAAATTTAAAACAATATTATATTCAGTAGGTTTTACCCTTCTGCTTATTAGAATGCTTTATCATGAATCCATATGTATATTATCATAAAATATTCTATTTTTGAAACTTGTATTGAGTCCTCCATTTAATTCAAGACCACTTAATACTTAACCGGAGAGTGACTGAATGAAATATAACACCTGGTGGCCAATAATACACATGAAGCTTTATAAAATATGAATGTCCCTTTTTCACAATTCACACATTATTCTTAGTAAATAGAAGGTTTTTTTTTCTTTCCATCACTTCCAGATGGTGACTCTCCATCAGATTTACTAAACTAGAGTTTTAAATACATGCACTCTGGCATAATATTCCCAAGGTATTCTCTTCTTCATCTTTTCATTTTCTAATTTCCATCCCTTTCAGGTGGAAATCACTTCAGTAAAAGGGATAATTGCTTGTGCTTTGCAGTGTTGAAGTGTTTGCCTCAGGTTATGGCAGTCTCTAAAATTAAGACAGACAAAATAAAAATACCCTAACTTTCCTCTACTCCTGTTTTTTAAAGCATTCTTTCAAGATATTTCTCATGTTATCATCTTCAGTGAAATGCAAAGTTTCCTTTCTTTGAAGACTGTTTTAATTTAGTTTTTGTATTTTATTTCTTTTTATCCCCATTACTCTTTATCATTAACCTGCTCCCAAGGAAAACTGTAGCTTGATGTTCAAAATTTAGAACTGCAACAAATAATTTCCTGTTAAAATATAATAAGGTATAAATTATTTTAAGCATATTTATAATTACATTTTTAAATTTCATTTTCCTTAATTATATATTTTTCTTATTCTTTTTCATTCAATTTAACAAAAATTATTTCTTGAGCACCTACTATATGTGAAGTGTAATAGAATACATGAAGAATAAAATATAATTCCTACCTTCTTGAAGGTTATAAACAAATAATTTTAATAGTCAGTTAACAAGTGTCAGTCAATGGTCACTGTATGTTAAAACGGTGATAAGAGAAAGACTTACAAAGAAAGGACAAAAGTTTCTGTCCTGAAGGAACTGGCATCCTACAAGTATTTTATAACACAAGGTATAACATGATGTAAGAGATATAGAGTAAGTATGAAGTATGGACTGAGAAATATTTTCTACAATTAATCTGTACTATGTCAGTGCTGACTATGTCAAGTAATTAACTTTTGAGCTGGCCTTACTTTAACACAGAACCCTATTCCATTGTCCTAGGTATTGAGATGAGGTCAATGAACTTTTTAGTAAAGTACCTTGTCTCTTCCTAGCTGTAACTCCCTAAATCCCTGCCCCCAGGAACAAGACAGGCCTCTATCAGCAACAATGGATTCCTGCCCCAACCTGACAGGATTAAGACTTTAAATTACTGCCCCTCAACTGCATGTCCTTAATTTCCTCTCTTCTGCTCTCTGAGCCACAATACCTCATCTACATAGCCCCTTTATTTCTATTGCCTGAATTATTGTCCACATCAATGTATACCTAATTGCCTCATATATCTGCACCTTTAAAACTCACCCTCTATTTGCTTAAACTATTCTGGGTTACTTTCTTCCTTAGGGAGGTTAGTCCTTTCTGGGGTAGCATGATCCCCCAACTAACCTTTCTTGACCTCATGACTGCTGCTGCTGCCACTGCCAATCCTGTTCTCTCTCTTCTTTAGGTCCTGCTAAAGACAACAATACCCAAATAAACATTTTTGTTTCTAAATTCTCCTGGATCAGAGTTGACATTTTAGGTAAATTCTTTGATGTTTGCTCCAAACCCTGAGACCTTTAACTGACCATACATTTTCTGCAACAAGTAGAATTAACCACCATCTGAGGCTCTATATCAAATTTGCTTCCTCACAGAAAAAATAATTTGAGATAGAATCTGTTATTGGGGAAGAGGGATAATTTGCTCTGTTGTTATTGTTCAATTATGTCTTATTCTTCGCCCCCTTTTGGGCTTTTCTTGGCAGATTCTTGAGTGGTTTGCCATTTCTTTCTTGAGCTTATTTTATTGATGAGAAGGCAAAAGGGTTAAGTGACTTTCCCAGGCTCACACAACTATTAAGTGTCTGAGGCCAGATTTGAAATCATTACTTCCTGAATCTAGGCCTAACTGTATCCCTTTACCATCTAGCTTCCTCAATAGATAGCTTCTTATTCCTGGTCAAAACCAGATGTCACACTCTTGGATCTCTTTTCAGTTGTCATAGGTTTCTGCTGTTTTAAGTATTGAGTCTGAATCCAGAACTAAATGGTTTTATGATGATATCTCAATCAACCTCCCAAATATGCTTACATGGATCAAATCTGTACTGAATAAAGATATTCATGAACAACAAGAAATTCTGCTTTATCTATACTTTTAAAAATTCACTAGCTTACTAACCCCATTTTCATGATCCAGAAAATGATTGGTTGCCAGGTGAGGAATGGGGTGGAGTTATGAGAGTGAGAAAGATGAAAAATGATTACCAAAGATCTTAGGATGCATAAGAAAATGCCTGGTAAAAGATGAATTGAACTTAGAAAAGATTGATTTTATTACTAATCATAATAAAAAAATTCAAATGTATTTAGCTCATCAAAATTTACATGATGTTTTCTTACTGACAACTCTGGAAATTGCTATAATAATTTATTTATTTACTAAAATGAGGAAACCAAGGCTTAAGTAACTAGATATCTAGACCAAGATACTCTCATCTGAGTGTTACTAATAATAGTAGTGATTGTGATGCAGGGAATCATGGATACAATAAAAATTGTAACAAATTGGAAATAAATTTTGTAATCTTTTGTTTGCACTTTTAAAATCTTGTAATCCAATTGATTCTCCTAACTCTGTTAAAACACTTCACCTTGATCTCCAGTCTGACCTTGGCCATATTCTCACTGGTAAAGCAAGCTAGATTAAGCAGGAGCACAAAAATTCTTTTAAGACCACCCAGACCAGATTCATACTCTCCAGTGCAAGACCCCTGGCCACTTCCAAAAGGCAAAATCTCCAAAGAAGAATTTGGACAACTCCCAAGACACCAGTTTTTCTCAAGGTCCCTGAGGGGGCATTTAAGGAGATTCTGCTACTAAGTAGCTACTGTTATTCCTCTTCTTCCCTTTGATCTTTCAGAGAGTTAATCTAGCTGCTGGCTAATTTGCATTACTAAAATCTTTAATTTTTCTTAACTTTATCTCTTTCCTTGTGTAGCAAGGACTCCTTAATAAATCTCTTTTTTGCTGTTTACAGGGGCATTCCAGATTCATGATTCCTCACCAAGTTCCTGCAACAATACTGTGTCTATCAGTGCATCATGAATGTCTGAAACTTATTCAATAAGCAATAAAAACTAAATTCTGGATTAATAGTTTAAATAGTTCTAAAATATGGTCCACATTTTTGATTTCTTTAAAATCCTACATATTCATTCAGGTTGGACAAAGTAGAAACACAGCATTTTATCAGTAACAATAGCCTTGGCCTCAAAATCCATTTCTAATCCATTTCCATTTCTAGATCATACTCCAATACTTTTAAGCTCCTAAAATTCCTGGCTTCCTTGTGTCATAGACCTTCTTCAGCAGTCTGAAGAGCCATGAATCCTTTTTTTCAGAATATTGTTTTTAAAAACATGAAATAAAATATATAGTTACAAAGGAAATCAATTATTTTGAAATGGTGTTCAAAATATATATATGTGAAATGTTCACAATACCCAGATAAAAGAATTCCTGTTCTAGATTCAAATCCTACAGAAGGCTTTGTTTAGTCACCCTGGTACTAGTATTTCCCTTGCCACTAACTTTACCTCACCTTTTAATAAAAAAGCAATATAGTTCCTAAAGTATACTAAATACTACTGAATAACTATGAATGAAGAATGTGGAAATATGTCATTGGTTGTGTTCTGTTCCTTGCCTTACTTGGTTTACATGCATTTCTTTATTAGGAAAAAGGGTTCACATTGGTGATGTCTGTGGCAGAGAGAACAGAGGCATTACAAGGGAATGACTATAAGAGAAAAATAGAAGGGAATATTGAAATACAATAAGCAGGACATAATAGACCAGAAATAGCACTTAAATACCAACATACATTTTTGAATCTTAATTATTTTTAAATGATACTTTCTAATTAATTATCCAAATTTCCTAAATGTATTATAATTATATTGATGTGAATGCCCAGAAAAATATATTCCATGTAGAGAATTATGAATGCAAAAAATTTACAGAAACAAATTCTGTAATCTTAAATGCTGTTAAATCTTGTTAAATGGGCAGCGAGTCTTTGATCTTGAGATGCAAATTGACTTCTATTGTTTCATTGTTCAATGCAAAATTTGTATCCTATCTCCTCATTCCCAACCCCCCAGCTTCCAACCTTCCACCTGATTTTAGTCACTAAAGAGGAAGGGATTTTCCCTTTTATTCTCAGTGCCCAGATAAGGGGCAAAGCTATAAAACCTGAGCTGAACCTCCTCTCCCTTGGGTGGTCCTCTCTGCCCCATTTCACTCTCTTTCTGACTGTCTTTCCTTATCTCCCTCTCTCTGTCTCAGCCTCTGTCTGCCAAGCAACCCTTTTGTTATTCACCCTGTCCTAAAGTACTTGTTGACCCTTCTCAAGGAAAAGTTTTTAACCTGTTTACTTTGCTATATTTCAATCCTGAGCAGTTTTAACAGCCCAGAGAGCACACAAATTCTTTTGCTTTTCAGTGGCCCCCAAATTCCTATAGTTATCTGATTACACCAAGATCCCATTGGCAACATATTGACATACTTTAACACTGACCTTAGTACACTCAAATTTGTTGATGGATAAGTGAATTGATCCAAGCATCCTGAAAAGAAAAAGAAATTTTGCAAAAGAAGTGAATGAAATGCTCATAGCCTTGACTGATATTCCACTGGTAAGGCAAATAATCAAAGGAGGTTAATGAAAAAAAACTCAAATGTCTCATCTACAGCAAATAGATAAAGCAAGTTTGATGACCATTTTAGGGAAAATGAAACAAATTTTGTTTTATTAATATAATGGAATTACTGTGTTATTATATATGGTGGATTACAGAGAAAAATGGAAGAAGTTTGTTAAATAATACATATAAAGGTAGCAGAACCAGAAAAGCAATACAAATGATTATAGCAATAGAAATAGTAAGAACAAATTAAACTGAATATTTTGAAATTACAATGACCAAGTAAAACCCAGTACAGTGATTTGAGAACATATTTTCCTCTTTCATTTGTAGAAGTATAGTAGACTATGCATATTAACATTATAGATTTCATCAGACTTTTGATTTTCCCCTCTTCTTTATTCTTTGATATAAATGATGGCTCTCTGCAAAATGGAAAAGGAAGTAGTATTGGGCAATTAGGAGATGAAACATCAAAATCCCCCCCCAAAATTTTTTTTCTATAAATGTATACAAAATAGTTCATTACAAGGATTGTTTCATAAGATACCTTATAAAAAGTTTGGCATAAAAATGTATATATGTCATATCTAATAAGCACTTTACAAACACAAGTTCATACTGAGGATTAATGATGACATCCATCAAAATCACTTTATGATTTTTATGCTTTCTACTTCATTCTCAAAGAAGACTACGATATCAGGGAGGTCATACCATGACATGCACATGAATTGGATTTGAGTGAGGAGGTCCTGGGTTAAGTCATCAGCCTCACTTTCTCCTCCAGAGCCATCTAGATCCAGTGGTCAGATATGGAGCAGAACAACTGGAGATGATACTTGTAAGGCAATAAGGGTTAAGAGACTTGCCCAAGGTTACACAGTTAGTAAGTGGCAAGTGTCTGTGGCGGGATTTTTACTCCTGAATTGAATTCAAGGCCAGTGCTCTATTCATTGCATCATCCTAGCTGCCCTTTATAGTCACTTTATAGAAAGATAGACAATCTTCATATAGTTATCTAATATGTTCCTCTCATATATTTTCTAAATTTTCTAAATTCTATTTGAAATTCTTAAAATTCTTAAATAATTAGGGTGACAGTGTGGTGATACAAAAAATTCATATTACAGAGAAAAAAGAAAATATAATTTTCACCCTGCCTGTGTCAGTCATGTATTAAATAGATTTCAGTATTAGCATTACCTCATTATACCGTCCTTATTCATCTCCTCCCTGCTAACCAAAATATTCAAAGTGAGGTGATTTCACTGTTATCAAATCATAATTGAACTTTCCAGTCTACATAATTTACTTGTTTATTAGCATACATCTTAGTATTTTATATTTCTTTTACTAATCACTGCTCATTTTTATCAGCTATAAAATAATATAGAACTCACTTTATCAATCTCATTGTTCCTTTAGGGTTCTTTTATGTAAAGGCCTTTTAACCTAAATTTTAGCTAAAGGAAAATTTATGGACTGGATACATACATACACACACACACACACACACACACACACATATACACACTTCAATGGTACCATCTACAGATGCAAAAATAAGAATACAAGTCTCCATAAAAGAAGACTAAGTCAATTTCCTGAAGCTACTTGTTTAGATTAAGTGCTTAGTAAAAGTAAGAGAAAATTTCCAGTGGGCCAAAAATTAAAAAAAAAAAACCCTTCTCATGCAAATAAAAAATTGATAAGAAATTAAAATTTATTTCCCTCTGCTGAGTATTTAATATTTGACTTAATCAGAGCTGTAGCCTACCCACTGTCTTGGGCATTTGGGAATTGAAAGAGCAAGGCAGAACTGTTAGTACATATTGATTCTGGTGCCAGGTCTGTAATTAATTAAGTCACATAATCTTATAAATCCCTTGAACTGTGTGAGCCTCAACTACCATGTGCATAAAATGGGCATAGTAAAAACTTGCTTCATCCCAAAGATTCTTATAAGAATCAGAAGAAATAATCTTATGTAAAAATACTTTTAAAATCCAATTTCTTTACAAATATAATTGCTATTATATTGAGAATACTTCACAAAAATATAGGGGGGGGGGGTTCTCACTGTTAGTTTTTGCCAGTTGGATTGAAAATGTGTTAATCTTCCTAGAGTTTATACTAATCAGAGACAAAAAATACCAGAGCCTTGGCCTAAGAAATATCAAAGCAATTATGCTAACACATTTAATGATATTTCTCTAGGTCTGAGATTTCTGATAACCATCACTGGGGGTTCTGCTTTCCCCCAAAATGGGGGGGGGGGATTTTCATTCTTAAATAGTCTTGTCCATAGTTGTGATCTGAAATTTCACTTTTGGCTAGTCCTTTCAAAGAAGAGTGGGGGGGCGGGGCAAGCTGCAGAAAAGGGAGAGGAAACCCAAGATGGGGTGGGAGAGGAGATTCCGTTATATTACAATGAGGAGAGTCTAAAGACCTTTAAGGTAAAGGTATATGTGGAGGACCTATAGATTAGAAGGTAAACCTTTGATTTATTTAATTATTAAGGGAGTCACCTCTAAGCATCCTTTTCAAATGTTAAATTGACTTGATTTCCAGGATATCTTTAAGAATAGGTGAATTTCTAACTTTTGTGTTACAGAAATACTAGTTTAAAACAAAATATATAATATTACTATTCAAAATAGAGTTAAGATTTATATTTTTCCATATCATGAAAGATTAATGCTGTTTTTCAATCTAGGCTACCAAAAAATGGATCTAATAAGTCTTGAAAGAGATATTTTAGAAATTCTATTTAATTCTATTAAAATGTATTTATTTAAATTCAGAATTGAATGACCAACTGACCTTAATATGTTAGGTATATAAATGGAATTACAGTTCAAGTAACAACTTTATTTTTAAATAGAAGATGTACTTTCAGGAAGCATTAAAAAAATTAAACTAAACAAAGCTACTGAAGGTGTGGTATTTGTTATATCTGATGACATATGGGAGGAGCAGATGTGTTTATATTTAATCCACCATGCAAATTGGTTTCTGCCAAGTGCTTAAAACTCAAAAGCAAGTGTACCTAAAATTTGTTTAAGAAATTGTGACTCTTTCACTTAAAGATTTTTACTAAGTTTAGGTTATATTGGAAATTACTTTTACTTGTAATCTCTGATCAAGCTTTAGGCATTTAGAGGCATATGGAAATTTTTCTTTCCTGTCACTATACTTTTTTCTTTTTGATTCATTGTTTACATTTCTGAGTTATAAGAGATCTTGAAGGTTACCTAATCCAAGCCTCTTATTCTCTAGATTAGGGAAGTGAAGGTCAGAGGGTAAAGTGAATTGTCATAGAATTTTATCACACTACCTATTTGAATACAGTAGAGGCATTTGGTTGAAGTAGAAATAATATTGGAGATAGAAGAGCTGGGTTCAAATTCCAGTTGTGTTACTTCTGATCTGGGTCATCTTAGAATTCTTTCTTTAGATGAAAAACTAGTTTCTGAAATGATTTCATTACTTGTCCCTATTATGAAAATACTGCTGCCAGTACTGAAACCTGCCAACTACAATTCACAATCAGTTCTCATGTTTTTCCTTTGGGTGTCTTTCTTCAGTTTAGTTTTTATTACTTTAAAATGTGGAGTGGTTCAATAATTGATATGCTTTTGTTTCCTCTAACAGGAATCTTTTCTATCACTTTCCTCCATTGGATCTCAGTTTCCTCATCTGTAAAATGAGACCTTCAAACTAGTAACTTCCCACATCCCTTTTAGTATTGTCTGTAGGAAAGCAATGCTATGGAGATGATGCCACTTACGTTTGCAGTATCCATATGATGCATAAAACTATAAAATCTTAAGGTTTAAAAGAAACCTCCAAGCTCATCCTATCTCTTCTACAGCAGAGCAGGCTTTTTCTCTAAAATATGTTTGACAAAGAGTCATTCAGTGATGGGCTTGAAGGCTAAGGTGATTAGGAAATTATTGCTTCATATACCAGTTTAGCAATTACTTCTGCACAACTCTATTTTTAAAGCGATTCTCCTAAATATAGGAAAGTCTGTATGGTCTAGTAAATAGAATACTGAAATGAATGGCAAGAAACTTAAGTTTGAATTACCTTTCATTTATATGATACAATGAAAAAAAATTACTTAGATTCTGAGTCTCAGTTTCTATCTGTTAAAAGAGGATAACATTGACACATTCAGTGTTCTGCTTGAAAGTACTTTTTAAATCTTAAAATACTATCTAAATGTGAGCTACTATGTTTTTGTCCTTACCTAAAACTAAATTTTTTCCTCTTTAACTTATGCCCATTATGTCTAGTCTCCTGTGGGACCAAGTCAAACAGTTCAATGCCTCTTTTGCATGATGATTTTCCAGTTACTTGAAGACCTCATTCACTAAGATGTCTTTTGTCTTCACTAAACAGACCCATTTCCTTCCATCCATGCTATGGCATTGTTTTTATTACTCTAATTAGCATTTTAACCCTTCTCTGAAACTGCTTTGCCAATATCTTTCCTGTAATGTCAAGTCCAGAAATGAAGAGGGAATTTTAGATGGTGCCTAAACATTACAATGACTAACTTTCCTGGTTCCGGATACTATGCATAAATGGATATGCATCTGTCTAAGAGAGGGCTGTCTGACATTACTTTTTTAAAGTTTTACTGAAATAATTGACAATATATTTTGATTTGCCATTTTAGTGAGAGCTCAGTGGTAGCTCAACTTCGTTTACCAAAGCATTTAATAAACCCACAGGTGGGCATATTTCAAACAGTCCTGGTCTAAGAGATACTACACTTTTTAGAGTTGTGACATTTCACTGATGTTTTGCACTGAGTTTGTGATCCATTAACACAAGATGAAATTTCTTCTTTTTAATATGAATCATTTCTTAACCATATCTTTCTTATCTTGTGTTAATGTGATTTATGGAACCCAAATCAAGGACTTTTTAACATTTATCTTATTAAAATTCATTAGCTTTATACCTTCATTCTGGTAGATGAAGGCTTTCTTTTCTTTTCTTTTCTTTTCTTTTTTATATTTTGGTCTTCTACTCTATTTCATCCTTCTATCCCCTTGATAAAATTTCCACGAATAAGTAATACAAGGTGATCCAAAAGTCTTGGTGCATTTTCAAACTATGAAACAAACTATTCATAGCTTTAAGTTTTCATAGTTTTAAGCAAAGAAAGTATTAGACTTTTTACTTTTTTTAATTTTTTAATTTATAAGTGTTTTTTAAAGAAGTACATTAAGATTTTTGGGACAATCTGTCTTATACAAATCTTTAAAATCTCTTGAAACAATTACTCATCAGTAGAAGCATTTGAGTTTGTATTACCAAAAACATATATTGTATTCATGCCATTCTTGAGGTCAAGGAATGGCTTGGTTTTTCCTTGTATGTATGAAATCCAACATTAGTTTTCATACAAATAAGGTTTTTAAATAGTGTTTGATGAGTTTGGTGGAGGTTAAGTTTTATAACATATATGGGTGTATATATATATATATATATATATATATAAATATTATACATATGTGTATTATATATATATATATATATATATATATATATATATGGATGTTGATTTGCTTCTATATATGTTGTTAGGCCTAATTTGTTTGTAATTCTACATTCTCATCATTCAAACTTTCTTCTATCATAGTTCACAAAGTGAAGTATTTAAATACTTCAGTATTTAAAAAAATACCATTTCCTAAAATATTATGGCTTATAATACTGTCTAAATATTTATTGTAAAGAATACCTTGAAGTTAATGATGCTGATCAAATGATTCTAAAAGTTCAAAGGAACATCTTTATTATATGTCTCCAAGACTCATAAAATAAAAGTTAATTAATAAAAAGTCACAATATCTAATCTTTAGAGAACACTTTCATATTGCAGAGTTTTATCTAATTTTATCCTCATCGCCATTCTGAAATTATTATCTCTCCATTTTACAGTTGAAGAAATTGAAGCAAACAGAGCTTAAATAGCTTGCCCAAGTCAGAGAGTTAATAAGTGTTTGGGATGAGATTAGAACTCAGTTCTTCCTGAATACATATCTAGGCCTATAACTTCGATTAATAAGGCAAACAAACAAAAAAAAAAGAAAATGCACAATAAAAGGTAGACTGTATTATATGCAAATATTAATATAATTAATAATGCAGGAATTCAGAAAATTGAGATCTTATTTAATACTGAAAAAGGTTTCATTAAAAGTTTAGGGAGATAGATTATAGAAGACTTTTCATATTTCCTTTCAGGCATCTGGGATCATTAAAAGATCAATTAGAAGGAAGTAATAGAAATGGGTTAGCAGTTGGGCGATCTGAATTGATAAGCATCTGGGAATAAGCAGTGAGGTAGAAAAAAGGTAGGTAATAGATGGGCAATAGAAACATAAAGGATGAAATTAATGCAAGATATTTTACAGTGGAAGAATCCACAGGCCATGGTAACTGAATGAATTTGGAAAGAGGAAAGAAAGAAGTCAAAGATCATTCACTCCCAGACTGCTGAGAGAAATAAGGAAGTCTGAAATGGTCCTATGTTCTCTTTTAGATATATTGAGTATTGAACAAGCACTCAGATAGCAAGTTGGATAGAAACTTAAATGACAGGTCAGGGCTAAAAATGTAGATTTCAGAGTTATCTCATATGTGAAGCCATGAGTCTGAAAAAGATCTATGAATGAGATTTCAGCTTAATGAAAATCAAAGTTGTTATTTGATATGTCTGCCTTCGAGATAAGTAGTGAAACTTGCAGCAGCAGTCAAAGCTAGTGATAGATATATCTAGTCCAGAAGTGCCCATTGGTTTCTGACCAATAAAAAGTTATTTTTTTGCTTGTGAATTACCACTATATCCTAGGAAAATCAAAAAAAAATTATAATCACACAATCTCAGTTGGAAGGAGATTCAATAAAAATTGAATCAAAACTATATCTGAATTGGAATCTCTTCTATAATATCCCTACTGAGTAGCCAATCAGACTTTGGCTGAAGGGGAATACTCTGCCTTTTTGGATAACACATATCTCTATTTTTGACAGCTCCAATCTTTAGAACATTTTCCCTCTTTCTATAGAATATGACCAATATTCATGTTGTTCATTTATTTCAGTCAAGTCAGACTTTTCATGATTCCATTTGGGGTTTTCTTGGCAAACATACTAAAGTGTTTATCTATTTCCGTCTCCAGTTCATTTTACAGATGAGGAACTGAAGCAAATAGGATTAAGTGACTTGATCAGTATCCAACAACTAGTAAGTGTCTGAGGTCAGATTTGAACTCATGAAGAGGGTCTTCCTGATTCCAGGTTCCACACTCTATTCACTCTCCCATTGGGTTCTCCCTGTAATCAATCAATCATTAGTCAATCATAAAGCACTTAGCACTATAGCTACTTAGCAATGTATCAGGCACATGGCAAAAACTGCATAAATGTTAACTGTTATTGTTATCAATATCATTATTGATATCATTATATAATTATATATCATTTAAAATTCCAGCAACTTATGTTAATATTTATAAAATTTAAAAATAATTTTAAAAACTATTAGTGTTCTCTACCTTCTTTCTGCCACCCTGCTCCTGTCATTGCAAAGGCAAAGGAGACAAAGAATATTTTGTACTTTACATATTTCTTGGTTTGCTATTCATTACCAATTAATTAGCCTCTTTGCTTGTCTGTGCTTTGCTAGACTGATTTCTGAAATCAGACTCAATCTCTTATTGAGTCCATACCTATCCCTCTTGACATGATAAAGACTTCTACCACAATGACACCACAATGACAAAGCAAAGAATATAACAATAGCAATAAAAGAATGGATATATTACTGGAGGAAGTGAATTGTATTCATCATGATATTATTACATGAAGTTTCTGAAGCCAGAAGAAAAAAAAAATCATTCCAGATCAATGAAAAGGTGGTTCACAGATATTTCTTAGAAACACAAATAAAGGAGTTGATGGGAGTTGGTCTATTCTGGTGCCCCAAATCAATAAGAAATTAATTTTCTTGAGGAAATTTAGTTATCTCATATTGAAATTCATATGGAATTATTTGTAAAATGTCACTCTGGAAATAGTTGCATCTTATATACCAACAATTGCTGCAGAGGATGAAGAAAAGAAAGTCTACAACAAAATGAGAAAAATCTTCAAAATTTAAAAAAATATATGTTTCAATTCTTGTGGCCTAAAGGTGGTGATATAATAGGCAAAGAAATCAAGAAATACTTGGGAAATTATGAATCAAAAATAAGGAATAAGAGAGGTCAAAGATATGCTAACTATATAGAGATCTCCTACCTAAATATAGAATACTTCTTTTCTAAAAATACAAATTAGAAAGTGCCTCTCAAGAAGGAGAACATTGAGTAACATTATACACACACACACCCAAAACACACAGAACTGTTCATATTTTATATAAAATAAATGCCATGATATTCAGATTAGGAGTCATACCTGAATTAGTTATCCATTTACATTCAAATAACCAAATTGTTAGAGCACAAACTAAAATTAGTAGAAAGAATAAAGTATATGAGATATAGGAGGCAGTCAAAACTCTGAATGGGTTTGGAAGTAGTAAGAGTTATAAAGAATACAATATTTTTTAAAAAGAATAATATGAATTAAATTTTTTTAATTAAGGAAAAATTCAAAAACTTATTCAGTAAACCCATAACTTATTTCACCAAGTGAAAAAAAAACATGACAATCAAAGGCAACACTAGTTTAGAATATAAATTTATTTGTGAAAACTTACATAAAATTGGGCTGAAGGATAATTCTCTGTTTTTTCTCACAATGAAAAAATGGAGAAGAAAAAAACACCTTAAAGAAAACTTGGTGAGCGATAGACCTAAACAAAGTCATACTGATTGCATTGTTGCTGATGTGAAGAAAAATACAAAAAAATAAATTAGGCAAGATTTTAATGTTTTTCATCATCAATAATAGGAAAGTCTATCAAGTTTGGACTCTAGCATCTCTAAAGTCATGGTCCTGGATGTAATGGTAGAGAAGACAAAAATTTTATTGCAGAGAACAAAGATGGGAAAAACAGTTTAATTAGATTAAATGCACATAGAGGTGATCTATGCATGAGATTTATGAAGGCCCATTCCCTAAACAATCCAATCAATACTTCTAATGCATGTGTATATTTGTTTCACAAAACTTTGCAAGAAGACACAAGGTCATGGAGCAGTAGTTAGTGTTGTGGTAGTATTTTGTGTGGGCATATGTATGAGTACACAGAGAAAATAGTGGGGGTGTTATGGTGATGGGATCCTGAGATTGGCAATCAATGGAGTTGAAGATATCTCAGGCTGTATTTTCACTACAAGGAAAAACCTTCTGAATGCCAAATCTTTGACATAAAATTCAATCTTTCCAGCTTTAAGTACTGTCTACATGCATGTTCCCCTTTGTTGATGACATTGTGAATATATGTTGACTCCAGCAATATTCTAGTAGATGTGATGAGACCAAAGCAAAGTACTGAAGGAATGACTTTCTTTGATCTTAACACTATGACTCTTTAAGTGTCACTTAAGATTGAATTATCTTTTTTAAACTTCCTTTTCACAATCAACACTCATTTAGAGTTTGGAGTGAATGTTAGAAATGTAGCTATTTTTGTTTTTAATGGAAAGAGGCCTCAGAGGTCATCCTAGTCTAACTCATTCATTTTATGGATAAAGAAATTGAGGCACAATGTCTTTCAGTAATTTTCTCAAAGTCCTAAAGTGGTGGAAAAATGATTTTAAACTCAAATCCTCTAAACCAAGTCCACCCTTCTAAACCACACTATGAGTTCTTACATTTCTTTGAAAAATCTTGCTCTGAATAACAGTTACTTTTTGGTATATATTACGGACTAGTTATGCACACTATAAAGTTATATTTTATCAATAAAGAATTTAATTTGCTTTATATGGTACATTATATCCCTCAGTTCAGCAGAATCTCATTCCTCAAAAGAATAGTGTTTTCTACTTAAATAACCAAAGCTCCGTTTGGTGTTTGCTCTTGTGAATTTCAGACATGTGATTCATAACTCATAGAAGTGGGGAAAGGGGGTGCAACAGAGAACTAGAAGGCCCCAAGATCTTTATCAGCTGTAACTAAAATTGAAGCAATATAGAAAGCTCTCTCTAATGTTAAATATCAAATCAGAAATAGATTTTTTTTTTGTCAATAGAAATGACACCAAGGAAGATGTATTTAAATCTGCTTTGTATCTTAAGACCTGGTCTTTTCCTCAAATAGTAAGATTCAGGCATTCTATATTTCTATAATAAATTTTAAAAAAACCGATCTGGCATTCTGCTAAACACTAACCACAGAACAAAAGTTAAACACATTGTTCCTGATCAGAAGGAAGTCATGTTATAAAGGAGATAATATGATATATCTATATATACATATATATGTGTGTATATGTGCATACATAAATACATGTACATTTATATGCATATATATACACATAAATATATACACACATAAACCTACGTACAAATATATATAATGGAAAGTGATCTTAGAAGGAAGGATTAATAGAGGGACAAGGGAGGGGTGAGAACTATTCCTGAATAAAGTAGAATTTAAACTTGAATATTGAAAAATAGCCAGGGAAGCTAGTGGGCAGAGTTGAAAAGGGTGATTATTTCAGACATAGAAGGCAGCAAGAAACATGGAGTCTGGGGATGGACTGTTTTATGTAAGAAATAGCAAAAGTCAGTTGTTACTAGATTGTAGAATTATATAAAGGTAGTTAAGTTTAACAAAAATGGAAATGTAGGAAGGGGTCAGGTTCTGAAAAATTTTATTTTTTTCATTCAATTCTTTTTCATTTAACACAATGGGGTCAAGTGACTTGCCCAAGGTCACACAGCTAGGCCATTATTAAGTGACTAAGCCTGAATTTGAACTCAGGTCCTCCTGACTCCAGGGCTGATGCTCCACCTAGTTGCCCCCTGAAAATTTTTAGATACTAAAAAGATGGCTTTAAATTTTATCTGAAAGACAGATAAAAGGCAGTGATTGGAGTCTACTGGTTAGGGAAGTGACAGGGTCAGAGTTGCATTTTTAGAAATACCCTTGTGGCAGATGACTGGAAAATTGAAGGAAAATCATTCAGAAGGTTATTACAATAGAATAGGAATGATGTGATGAGAGCTAAATTAGTGAAGAGAAGGGGAGGTATAATAAAGATGTTAAGAAGGTTCTAACAAGTCTTGGCTACAAATTTGATATTTGAAGGTAGAAGTGAGGGTGAGAGGAATTAAGAATGAAATCTAAAAGACAACTCCAATAAGTTTTGTACCTCTATTAGAATATGAACTGCTTGAGAGAAGAATTTTTCTATTAGTTTCCCCAGAACTTAGCAGAGAGCTTTGCACGTATATCAAATACTTAATATAGAAGGCTTTTTAATTCATAACTTCACCCATTCATTTACTGGCATGATCCAATCTTCTCATTTTAAAGATGAAGTAAGTAGCTTAAATGATATTATCCAACCCAGCAAGAGCCTAGGCAATCTTTCCATCATTACATAATGTTCTACTACTAGAATGCCAACAGAAAAACAGTACTTAACAAAGGTTTAGAAATGAATTGAAAGAAAATATGAGATCCCAATTTTCTAATTCTCAAATAATGGATCAAAATTTAAGAGATTAACTTAAGCCATACCTATCACACAACTGGGTTGCCTTCACTGGTCCCAAGAATTGTTTGCTCATAACACTTGAATAACTGACCATGCCATGACAATGTCTGCAATGAAAATTGAATTGTGATTCTAACTGGAATCTTAAGAAGGAATATGTCTACCATCAAGCATTCTTCAAGAAGAATGTAAATTAAATGCTTATCTTCATTTAATTCATGCAAAATGATTTAACAATCATAGACCTAACACCATAATGATGGTTCACCAACTAAGAAAATAATGATATTGAAACATGTAGAATCATATTATATGTCTTACTGATATATTAAAATTTTCTAACCATTAATTATCAATTTAAATGAAGTAAATGATCCCTAAGGCATCTTCCAATTCGAAACTGTATGAATTCATTCAACTATGAATTCTACTTCTCACAATTGGAACTTTGATTTTGAAATGTTGAAATATGTGTTCTCTATTTCATTTATTTTTCTGGAAAATAGTTTTATATATAGAAATTATCTGGGACTCTTCCCCCATTTTAAAGATGAGAAAATTGGAGCCCCCAAAATTAAAGTCATGGCCACAGATCTCACAGTTGGTAAATGGCAGACTGAGGAAGTGAATGCAGATCTTTTGATTCATGTTGCCTCCTAAAATTTTGCAACTTTCACACAAATGTCCTGTTTCCTGATCTCTGTGTCTATTATCTGATTATCATGTATGACCTGAGTCATCATAAGGCAACTGAGTACTATTACTTAGGGTTATAAGGTTAACTGAGAGAATAAATTTCTAGTATTATCATTCATGAGCCCCCCCCCCCCAAATAAACTTACCTCTCACTGTTCATTAGACAGTAGACAACCAGTTTTAGAAAGGGTATTTTCTAAGATATCACAGTAAAAAAGGTAGTTATAAATCATCTTCACCAAAAGTTAGTCATATATAAAAACACACATAATTTTTTAGAGAGCACTGGCTAGTACTGAATCAATTCCTGGTTCTGAAAGTCTTTTCTTGAGTACCTAGCTATCACTTTCTCTGCTACTAGGGGTCATTTTCTTTAAAGTTGTTTCCCCTCAATGGTGGCATTCTTTCTGAATTCATTTGATTATGATTTTGTTCTCTGGGTATCTCTTCTTCTGGGTTTAGGTATCTCCTCTCTTGTGTTATAATCTGTTTTTCCTTGATGTATTTTTTCTACTGTTAGTTGTAAGCCTTAAATCCTGGTGGTCTTTTCTTACCAGTGATATTGAAAAATAGGAGAGATAGGAGGAAAAATGGGGAAAAATTCACTAGCAATACTTCTGGAGACCAATCTGGACTAATTTCTAAAGTTCTTCTATTATTTGAAGCCCCCAGAGGTACTGTTTGGTTAAGTATGTATTTTAGCTTTTTGCTATAATTACACATTATGGATATTGATTGCTTCTGTAACTCAATCAAAGGTACATTCTCATTTGATAAGGGTATCAGGTGTGCTGACATTCAGTCATTTCAGTCATGTAAAATTTTGTGTGTTCCCATTTGGGGTTTTCTTAGCAAATATCCTAGAATGGTTTACCATTTCCTTCTTCAATCAGTACAGAGCATCTTAATAATTAAGGTGGGAGAGTGGATATAATATAATATAATATGTATATCATAATTATAGATAATAGATAATGGAGAGAAAGTTTTATAATATTTTAAACATGTTCAAGTGATTTTGCCCATGTACTTTTTTATTTATTGTGGCAATCAAAAATGCGTTTAATTAGAGGGCTTTGGTTTAGGAATATTTTGGGTTAAAAACTGTGAGAGAAAACATGTGTGGAGGCATTTTCTTATTTTGAATCTGTTTCTACCTCCTGGTTCTAAACAAATGACAAGATAGGGAATTTCTTCTGTTTTGCTTTTAATTTAAATGGAAAGTGATAGTGAGAGAAGTCATAGCTGTCAACAGTGAGAACAAGGGTAGAACACTTACTCTGCTGTATTGCTTTATATTGTATTTTGAATTTAAATGTCAAAAAAAAATCAAACCTAGTACCTTTGGTGCCAATGCTAAGTCTGGAGTTTGTGTGTCTGATCTTAGTATTGCCAACTTTTCTTCATTAGTTTCTTCCCTGGGCTTTCTGACTTCTCTGAGTCTTTCTTGGGGTGGGGGTTCTACTCTTGTTATCTCTAGACTCAGAGACTCTCAGACAGCTTTGCCTCTGGCTGTTTGCTGACCAAGCTGAGAAGTTGGAGCATTTTGCCTCTGTTGCCCTGGCTATGCTGTTGGCTCCTTTTCATATTTCCCATAGCTTCTGGTTGATGTTCAGGGGAAAAAACAAAATAAAAAAGATCATTTATTGTAATTTCTCATTATTAATGGTTAATTTAGTGTGAATTTTAAATTTTTTTACTGGATTACATGGAAGGTGGTTGGTCTGCTTCAGTTCAGACAATAAATAAATTATAGAAGTATATAAGAAGCACCAATAGGAATTGGGTGATCTATTATTCCTCTGCCCTACTCTACACACACATACATTTTTTTTTATAATTTGAAGCAAGGAATAAATTAAAATTATCTTCTGTTTTCATAATTTATTTTTTATGTGACTTTATCATCTATTAACTAGAAATATGATCTATTAATCAAAAGGCATCAAGATATAATGGATAGAAGGTAAGCCTCTGAATTGGGTTTTCATCTGACATACTATGTGACCGACCATGCATGTATTTTTTAAAAACTTTTTTAGTGCCCAGGGTAACTCTAGTATCTTCAGTTACAGATGAATTATTGATCTACATTTGTGGAAAAAGTTTCCTACACTGATGAAAGAACAATTCTAGATTGACACCCTAACAAATAAATGGGAAAAATAAGTTTTTATTTATTTTCTTTAAATAACTAGCAGATTTTTAGCTAAAACTTCTACAAGTCTCTGATAAAATTCGACAAACAAATACTTGTTTGTTGAATTAAAATATAACTAAGACATTTGAATTAAAATACAACTAGGACATTTCCTATCCATAGTTCATATTCATCCCCCCCCCATGATGAGGTTAAATAAAACATGCCTATTTCGCAATTCAGGTTCTTTACAACAAACAATATATTAATCAAAATTTCTTTTTTTATCCTAAGCAGGGCCTAGAGTGACATTGTTTATTTGATTAATTGATATCAGATAATGGATTTAAATCAGGAAAATTCAAGGAATAACATATTTGTTGTTAGAAGTCCAGAAAAAAATATATATCTTTCTCCCTTATTCCCACAAAACTATCACATGTATTTTGAATCCATTTTTCTTTTTGAAATGAGTGCCTTTACCATACCATCACTCTTTTTTTTCCATTTCTTTTTTTTTGCAACGCAATGGGGTCAAGTGGCTTGCCCAAGGTCACACAGCTAGGTAATTATTAAGTGTGTCTGAGGCCAGATTTGAACTCAGGTACTCCTGACTCCAGGGCTGGTGCTCTATCCACTGTACCACCTAGCCACCCCAATAAAATCACTCTTTAAGTAGATAGATCATTTATATATTCAGATTAGAAGGGCTTGAATGTTACAAATAGAGAGTCAGACCCAGAGTCAGGAAGAACTAAGTTCATATTTGGCCTCAGAACTTGCCTATAACCTTGGTAAGTCACTGAAAAGTCTATTTGCCTCAGTTTCCTCATCTATCCACTTATCTCCCCCATACCTTAACTTTCCATTTAAATAACATTGACAAGAAGACTTTTGCACTGTCACTTTACCCACACTGTCTCTGTTCTTTCATCTCCAAAATTATTTATTCCCTTTTTGTTTATGATGCATTTATTAAATGTCACATATAAGGAACTATGTTTAGTACTGAGAGACACAAAGAAATAAGACATTTGTTGTTCACAATTGAACTAGGGTTCAAGCTTGAGCACACAAATGAATATGGGATAAAGTAGAGCACACCAAGTGTTTGAAAAAGTTTGTCCACTGACTAGCTCTCCACACAATTTACATCATAAAAAAATTAAGTAATTTGAATTTCATAGCCCTACTCCAATGTATCAGTTACAACTTTCTAGGAAAGAAAATAGTGGTAACAAAGTTATATAAAAGTGAACAAAATTTGAAATCAAGAGATCATTATTCAAATTTTGGTTTTAAGATTTGTTGATTGTCCTGTGTTCTCAAAGAAGATAAGAACATCAGGAATGGGATCTCAAGACATGTAAGTGAATTAGATTTAAGTAAAGAAGAACTGTGCAAAATCACCAACCTCACTTTTTCCTCTGTAGTTAATTAGGTTCAATGGATATGGACCAAGATGAGTGGAGATGGTCCTGGATGCTGTGGGAGACCCTAGTCTTTTTAAGCTAAGGTCTTTAAACACAGTGTGACTGAAACAACTCTATTCAGTGATTAAGGCTAAATAAAAAAGAGAGAAAGCAAAGAATGAGCTCTTTAATACTTTGGGCGGTGAGGTGGGGGGCCGGATTCAGTCTAAGAGGGGAAGATCCACAGGATTTCTGACTAAACAGAAACAGCTATTTACATCCCCTCTGCTTCAATCAGGACCCAAGCAATGACCTAGAAGGACTTGGTCTGAGACCTATTGTTGCATTATTCTGAGCCTCATGTAGTCTGTTCAAAATCCTTCAGTGGCTTCCCGACTGACTCTAGTTCTAGTTAAATCATGTGACTACATTTCCCCAAGATGTTCTTGGGTTCCATCTCATGTCTCTCTGTGTTCACATAAAGGAGCCCTCATGTCTGGAGTGTACTCTCTCTTTTGATTGACTTCTAAGAATCCTTTTCCTCTTTCAAGGCTCAGCTCATGGGCCATGCATGTGTCATTTCATCTATAGAGAGTTCCCTGATACCCACAAGCTGCTAGGGATCTTTTTCTCCTCGATTTCATTTCTGCTATACATATTATATGTACACAATATATTCCCCTATTCCCATTAAAGCTCCTTGAGGACAGAATCTTATGTTTTTGTATGCTCAGCAGCAAGTGTACAGATGTATACTAGGAAAAACTTAAATAATTGTTAATTTATTCTCTACTTTATCTTAATTTATCTGCCTGTGTCAAAAGTGTTCCTTTTTTTTTTTTTAAATCTTAAACCTTTATTCCGGTCAATTGTTCTCATCTTTCTTCTTATCCAGATAATTTTCTACTTCAATCTTTTTCTTTTCCTTGTTGGTGTCTCTTTCTCTGACCTCTTTTCTCTGCATTCAAGTTGTTGTCAATCAAATCCATCCATCAAAAGATAAATTCTTACTTTAATATCAAACACTTTAGTGACCTCTCTACATTTTCTTGGCAATCAGTCTTAGTAAATAAAGCAGAAGTACTGGCTTCATTTTGTAATTTTCCTTTTTAAATATAGATTCCATATGATTCCATTTTATTTCTAGTCTCTTTACTAATTTTACTTTATATAATTAAAAAAAACCCTCAAAACACTTTGGTTCAAATCCAAAAGCTCCTTTTGCAAGCTACTGATATTATTAATTTCTACACTGACATCATTTCTGACCCTCCTTTGTTTTATTATTCTGTTATTCTGGCATTTCCTAGAATTCTTTAAGCTTTTTAACTCTTCCAGTATCTTTTCTTTACATTTCCTCATTTTGTTTTTATCCTCTCCCTTTTGTAGCCAGAGTAGAGAAATAGTAATTCCAGTTGAGTATCTATCTATTGTTTTAAGGATTAGAATACTTTAAAGTGAAATATAAATGTTAGAAAATATTTTCTTTTAAATTTATAAGGTATGGCAAAGGATTGGAAATTGAGGGGATGCCCATCAATTGGGGAATGGCTAAACAAGTTATGGTACAAGAATATTAAGGAATACTATTGTTCTGTAAGAAACCATAAAGGGTCAGACTCTAGAGAAGAATGGAATGATTCACAGGATCTAATGCTGAGTGAAGGGAGTAGAGCCAAGACAACAATGTACACATCAACAACAACATTATAAGATGAATAACCGTGATGGAAGCAGTATCCCTTGGCAGTTGAGAGAGCTAGGACAATAGCATTTGACTGGTTATGAACTATATTATCCCCAACCAGAGGAAGAAAAAGCACAACAAAACAAAATACAGGAAAAATAAACCCTTCCAAATCTGATGAACACTTTATAAAAATTATCGTATATGTATCTCTTTCCCTTAATCCTAATTCCTCATGCCAAAAATTATTAATTTCTAAACATGTTTAATAAAATATGTATGTAAAACACTAACCTGACTGTTCCCTGCTGAAGGGAGTGGGGTGGGAAGGGAGGGTGGAAGGAATTTTTGTAACTTGGAAATATGCATGTAAATATGTATGAAAATAAATACATTTTAAAAAAAATTATAAGGTGAAAGAGATATGTTTTATCAAACAATGAGGAATTCTAAAACAAAAGTGTTACTTGATAGTAGGATATAAGAAAAACATGGAAAAGTTGTAAGTAAAAATACTGCTGGACTTGAAATCAGAAATGTTGTATTTGAATTCAAACACTACATTTTAATATCTACATATCCATGGACAAGTTATTTACTGCCTGTGACTCAGTTTCTTGATATATGAAATTTGGGTTATATTCTTTACACTATTAGCTTTTTAATTTGTTGTGGAGAAAAATGAGACTATAAATAAGAAAGCATTTAACAAACATAAAACATTATACAAATATCAGGAAAAAAAATTTCTATGAGCAAAATGTTAAATAAGGAATTTTGACCTCTAAGAACAATAATAACCAACCATTTCTTGAATTTATGGTTGAATTTCAGCAATAATAAAAGCAGTGAGGCTGAAAAGAGACGACTATGTCACCTATTTTCAAATTTTTTTTTGTATTATGAAACCACTTTAAATTATTACTATCAGTGATGATAATAATGATGACAATTTAGAGGTGAATCTAACATTTATATAGAATCTATAATGCACCAAGCACTGTGAAAATATTTTACAAATATTATCTCATTTGATCTTTACAACAACTCTTGAAAGTGGGTAATATAATAATTCCACTTTTACAGATAAGGAAACAGAGGCAAACTGGTTAAATGATTTATCCAGGGTTACACAGATAGCAAGGGTCAGAAGTCAAATTTGAACTCAGGTTTCCCTAACTCCAGATGCAGGACTCTATCCATTGTACCACCTAGAACCTAGCATTTCACTTCCCCAATTTATCTCCATTATTAGTCCTATATTTTAGCAGTGTATAGAGTAGTCTAATGCAAATATTTTCCATTAGACTCCATGACAATAGTTTGTTAAGCTGAACAGGATAGAGCAATAGACCAATAGTAATCATACATGGTGTACTGACACAATGGACCCATACTTCTTGTATATCCTCATACTCCATTATTGATTACATAACAGTTCTTTCTTAGAGTCAAAAATTCCTTAATTTGTCAATCAAAAAAATGGTAATATTCAAGGGTGGGTGGGGGCGGGAGGTAACTATTTTCAAGTTTAGCAAATAAAACCTTGGATTTGGGAAGACCAGAGTTCTAATTCTGCCTTATTAGCTATGTGAGTCTGTGTATGTGTCTTAGCTTCTCTAAACCTCAATTTTCTCATCTCTAAGATAAGAATACTTAGAGTAGTTACCTCATGAGGTCATTGAGAGCACTAAATAGGACAAGCTATGTAAAACACTGTGCATACTTAAAGGCAATATACTGATGTTATTTACTGATAACAAATTATCACTAATTACTTCTTAAATCAATCAATAATCAGCACCTTTCATGAATATTGAATAAAAAGTTGCCCTACTAAGTATACTTCAAATAAATTTCCATTTGGAATATCTATATTATTCTTTTAAAAGTGAAATGGTGTTGTGTATGATTTTTTTTTTTGGTATAAAAATAGGGGGGTTTTTTGGACAAAGGAATTTTGATTCAAAATTGCTCATAAAACTTCTCATCTTAGCAATCAAGTTAAAACTAGAGGAAATGACTTGCCATCGTCAGCAGGATACCATTATATTAAATTCAATCAAATGTTCTATTTACACACTTCAATCCTCAATAAAATCTAGTTTTATTATTCCAGCCCTATAATCTTCAGTGAAATGGAATAAGTGTATTTCACCAAAGCTGGAGTGCTCTGTTATGTTAATCAGTGAGACAAAGCTGGGGAAATAGGGTGGGCAAGTGAGTTCAATTTTTGCTTGAATTTGTTTTTCTAGCTTGCTTTATGATGTTAATTAATTTCTATATATTCTATCTAATGATCTTGATTATGTAAACTTTATATAGCATAAAAGAAAATGTTTATTATTTTTAATCAATACTTATAATTTCTATAAGTAAGCTAAGAAGCAGAAATATTCACAAATCACTTTTCTCCAAATTGATAAGAAGCAGTTCTGGGGAGGAGAAAAAAATCATCCAACTAAAGACTTCTAGGAAAAAAAAATACTAAGTAAGTTTAAGTGTTAGAATTTAAGGGAAAAATAAAACTTGAAAAGGAAGTTATTCAAATGAGAATACTAAACAGAGAAATAAAATAATTGAACCATTATCAAATTAAGTAACATTTGCCAGGGCTTCTAGCATACTTGGGCATCAACATAGAGTCTAACTGATTTTGTTAAAATATGTATTGTTAAACAAATAGTGATTTACCCTAGTTTACTCAGATAGGTACTAGCAGATGTGGTACTAGAACTCAAGTTTCCATTTTGATATTATCACAAGTTTATTCATAGACAAAGTAGTAATTAAAAAAGAAAGAGAAGATATAGGCATACCACAAGGTAGCTATAGTCTTATGCTGATAAAAACTGGTAGTGCATCTCTAAGTAACCCCTGGTGCCTAAGAAAGTTGTATATTGTGCATTGGTGTGAAATGGAGCTACATAGTCCAAAGCCTAATAGCATTTTCATATGCTAATGTTTGCCAGTGATATTTTCTGGAACAATTAACTAGTGCCCCACTTCAGGATTTACATTACATTTGTGTGAGGAATTTTATAATTACCAAACCTTTTATGAATTTTAATCTCTTTTGATCTTTATAGTTAGCCTATGAGGTGAAGTGTTCAAGAATTATATTTTACAGATGAGTAAACCAAAGGAGGTTGTGGTTAAAATATTGTTTAATATTACCTAATAAGTAGTAAAAAGCCAGGATAGAATCCAGGTCCTCTGATTTCAAATCCAATTTTGCTTTGTTAGTTTTGTTTCCCCATAATACAATGGTGTTGCATAACAAGAAGCTACATGATAAATGCATTTCATAAGAAATTGAAGGTTATTGGCACATTAAGCCAAATTGATTTTTTAAAAATTGTCACATAAGATTTCAAATGACAGAAATTCAATGTTGTACTAATTCCCCTCTAATATTTTTCATAATACTAGAGCTTCATGCTCATGAATTTGAATACATATATGCATATACACATGCATATATATGTATGTGTATATATATATATCAATTATAAGAGTATAGGTATATACCTGTATGAATATCTCTTTATATACAATAGAAAGATATGCATATATCTAAATTAAAATGCAGATTTTTTTTATTTATGTCTATCTATTTAGCCATTTTCACCTGTTTCCATATCTTTGTCTATAGGTATATAAATAGAAACTCGTTATATGAAATCTATAAACAGATAATATATGTGTGTTTTATATCTATATGCAAATAATACTTATAGATAATAAAATAATACAACATGCAATTAATTCATATATAAAATATGTGTAAATATGGAAAGATAAAGATATATATATCTGCATATATGAAGAGAGAAAGACAGAGAGAAAAAAGGGAGTGAGAGGGAGAGTGAATGAAAATGGCACAGCAGAACTATAGCATTTTTTATACCCGTCAGTCAGACATTTTTCTCTAATGTTGAACAGTGCAAACAGAAAGTATCATGGACCATTTCAGTTCATAATTTCTTTTAATTTTGTTTTCCTATTAAGTTTGAAAGTAGAATACATAAAATAAATGATGGCAAGATATGTTTCATTCTATCCATTTTATACACAGTTTAAATGTACATAGTTTAATAAAGACTTTTTGCCTTTCTGATATCTGTTAAGCTATACAGAAAAGACTATAAAAATTAACCATTCATTATGAATTAATGCCCATTGACTAGTTTAAGTTTGTTATCTGAGGGCTGTTATGATATCAGTTCATAGAAGTTGAGTTCATTAATATATTTCATTGTCCCTATTATTCCTCAAGTCATTAAAAAAATAGTGAATACTTTAAGAATAAAAGTATAAATACACATAATACCTACATAAAAGATTTATAACCTTTGCCTTTGTTTAACAGGATCCCAAACTGTGCATACTGCAAAAGGGACATGCTGCTGCTGAAGTGATTCTTGGGAACAATGAAATATACAATCTGCAAGCAGAAAAATCTTATCAAAATGAAAATAGTTTTTCAACTGAACCCTAGAAAAACTTCAAATACTTTGAAGTCTCAGCAGAAACAATTACAGTAAATATCTTGTAAGTTCCGTGAGATGACTTTGGTAAATAATATACTAACCCCTGATGATGTGACTTAAACCTGGATGACCAAGGGATGTTCAATAGTAGTGGGACAGTTTCATTCCTTGAACATTCCCCCAGTATTTTTTCCTTATTAATCTGAATGTTGTGCCAAATCACATGCACATACACACAACAACAGCAACAACTGAAAGGCAGTGTAGTATAAGAGAAAGGACATGTACATACCTTAATTAATACATACTTTACTGTTATAAAACAAAAAGGTTCATGATCTGAGCCTTCAGGGTGTCATAATCTTTTTGCTGTTGGAGGGTCTTGCCTTGATTTTTCTTGACTGCTGACTGATCAGGGCGATGATTGCTAAAGTTTAGGGTGACTATGGCAGTTTCTTAAAATAGACAACAATGGAGTTTTCCATTTTGACTGACTCACTTGAACACTTAAAGAACATCATAAGGTTATAAATGTCCTAACTTTAATATTATTGCGTCTCAGAGAATCAAGGGAGAGAGTTGGGGAAATGGCTGCTCCTTTGTTGGAACAATGAGAAGACACAATATTTATTGATCAAATTCACTGACATAAATACCATATCTCCCCATTATAAGAACTTCATGCTCTTATTTAGGGTCTAAAAACTGGAAGCATCTTATACAGTGGTTGTAGATTCTTTTACTTGCATTTCTTGTCTGTTGTCTTTGCACTCATTGTTTCATATTTGTTACCGATATATTAGGTTCTGCCCAGAAAAGATTTTCATACAGTGCTGAGTTCAAGTTAAAAAAGAGCCAGTTTGCAAAACTGAATGGAAATGGTGCTGCTGAAAATAATTTTGGTTCTCCTTCCAACTGAGAAAACAATCTGAGACTGGTTATGGGAAGAAGAAACCCTACTGAAAACACCCCAGCAAAGGAAGGTCATGAGAAGCAAGTCAGTGAAATGGCCTGAGTTAGAGAGGGAATTGAAGCACTGGATTGAAGAGCAAATGGCCAGTGGAATTCTTGTGCCCACAAAGATTGTTCAAAAGGAGACCAGAAAAATTGCTGTTAAAAAAGAAATGTCTGATTTCCAAGGTGGACACAATTGGTGCTTCAAGTTCATGAAAGAGAAAGAACCAAGCTTGTGCCCAGCACCAGACTTGCCCAAAAGATGCCTGAAAACTATGAGCATAAGGTTCTTGAATTTTATGATGAATAAAATTTGTTCAATAAAGTTCAATAAATTTATGTAATACATTTTTATTTCAAATTTTGGGCCTGAAAATTAAGGTGCATCTTATACATGTGGAAATATGGTAGGTGTGGTACATGGAGCTCTCCAAACAATTAAAATAGTAATATCATAGATCAATGATCACAGATCATTATAAAAGATATAACAATAATGAAAAAAGTTTGAAATAGTAGCAAAATGGGACACATAGACATGATGAGCATATGCTGTTAGAAAAATGCTACCTATAGCATTATATACTCATTGTTGCCATAAAACTTTAGTTTCTATAAAAACCACCAACAACACAATATATGCAAAGTACAATGAAGTGAAAAGCAATACAATGAGGTATTGCTTGTACATGCACGTACAAACATGTATATTTATGTACATTTATAAGCAATGTGAGATAGGCATAGGATACAGTTAGCCTTTGGGCAGAAAAGAATACCTGAGTACAAGTTCTGTCTCTACCCATGATTCAATCATCATCATTGGTCAGGTCACTGAACCATTGAGAGTCCTCAGGGAAACCTTAAATGTACAACCTTTGGCACAATGCTGCTCTGCATCTTTGTTGGGAGTTTCTTCAACAGGAATTATCATAATAAATAAAATCACAGATCTCATAATCCACTTACAACCATTCCCTCCCCCACCAAAAAAAACCCCTAAACTACACACAGAATAATCATAAAGATAGTAAAGATAATGAAGATAAGGAAAAAAAAGAGAAAAGAAGAATTCATTGGAGGTGAAACCCAAAACTAGTTGGCTCTAGGGACAACAAAATAGGGATCCGTTGTTCCCTTCTTTTATCTGCACTAGTTAAAAAAAAGAAAAATTTAGCAAGGGTCAAGAAGTCTCACCAAAGATCTCTGACTGATTGGGGTCAATTTCCTTGGGAAGATACATATTCCAAAAAGAATATACAAAGATTCCCTCTATATCTGAAAATACAATAAAAAGAACAGTAAATAATCTTTATTTATTGTTTTAGTTTCCTTGACTAACTTACTAAAGGGAGCAGTCAGGGAAGGGAACTGGGTCAAAATTAGCAGCAGCAAAGCTGTAAGATATTGTTCTAGTTTTCAAGGATATGGCAGGGAAAGTTTGCTTATTGTCCATCAATAAAACTTGGACAGGTATAGGAAAAAAAAATGAACTGGCCCAGAGTTAAGGAAGAGGAGATCTGGAAAATCAATTTTGAGAAACCGGGCAGGGCGTTGAATATTATGGACCACTTCACCACCAAGAAAGCTCGTTTCTGAAACACCAATAATCTCCCAGTGACATCATGTGGCTGTAAATTATGAATTATCATGATCTCAGAAGAGTAAAAATATCAGGTAACTCAAAGGTCAATTGAAAGCTGTATGTGGAAGATGGAAGCAAGCTGGAACATGTTATCAAGAATTACATGAATATGAAAACTGGCATAAAACCCCTTGGGAAAATATAAAATTAAAATAAGAAATGTGTTTTAAGGTTTGTAAAGCACATTATGTAGTATGCTATTTCATTTGGTCCTCACAACAACTCTGTAAAAGTAGGTACAATTATCCTCATTTTACAAATAATTGAAACAGTTAAGTTACTTTCTCAGGGTCACACAGGTAGAAAGTCTCTAAAGCAACTTTTCAACTCAGGACTTCCTGGTTCCAAGTCCAATGTTCTATCCACAATGTTACTTTGCACTGCTTATGAGAAAGGGAGTGATAACAGTAACAAGTATACTTGTTTGGAGACAAAGACCCTCAGTTCAAATCTCTATTTTGTCATCTTTATGACTTAGGGTAAGTCACCACATATCTATGAGACCTTGGTTTTCTCAGCTCTAAGTAAGAATGAAGCTATTGAAAATCTTAGGTTCATTGTAGTTCTAAATCTATAATCATTTGATAATAAATGTATTAATAATGATGATGATAAAAATAGCTAGAATAGGGGTGGCTAGGTGGCATAGTGGATAAAGCACCAGCCTTGGAGTCAGGAGTACCTGGGTTCAAATCTGGTCTCAGACACTTAATAATGACCTAGCTGTGTGGCCTTGGGCAAGTCACTTAACCCCATTTGCCTTGCAAAAACCTAAAAAAAATAGCTAGAATGCATATACCTGCTTATATTTTGTAAGATTTTTATAAATATTAATGTTTTTGATCTTCACAATAATCCTATCCCAAGATATTAAAAGAATCAGAGGAAGAAGACTATTCTTTAAGACAATTAATCTCTGAGGGGCTTACAACAGATTTTACACAAGAATCATGGAATTGGAAGGTCAGGAGATACTATATTTTTTGCTCAGGTGGGTAGTGCTTTATTTTCAGTAAAATTATTCACATATTTGAGTTTCTAAGAATATTATCGCTCTCATTAAAAAACCAGATATTGGGTGCCCTCTTCCATAGTTCTCCATATTCTTTTATGACTTCTGGAAGCTCATTCTAGATTTTCCAAACATATTTCATTTTGTGTCTGTGGCCCCAGGAAAGATTGAAGTGTGATATTGAGGCTGATTTTCATGTATGACTGGCAAATTCAATTTCATTATTTTATCTCCTGTCTCTCAAAAACAATGTGCTAAATAAAAAGATTTACCTTTAAATGGGAATTGCTTATTATTATATTACATTTATAGTCAGTTAACAACCATCATAGGAGAGATGTTTTTTGAATTTAACTGGCATCATAGGACATTATTGCCTATAAATATTTTCTAGAAAATTGTTGTCATGGCACATTCATGTAAAGTACTATAATTATTAACTATCATCTCCTCACAGAAGTCCTCAGATAACTGATCGTGTTGGGTGGATAGCATCCAACATAGGAAATTATGTTCTAAAGCTGGCCAACTACTTTGCAAAAATCATATCTAGTTTGCACCTCACAATAACCTTCTGAATAGGTACCAATTTAAAAACATGAGAAAACTAAAATAGAGAATAGTCAAGTGACTTTCTCTAGGTCATGACAGCTGAGGTAGAATTCAAACTTAATCTTGATGTCAGGCCAAGAATTTTATCCAATGTGTTGCTTCCTCAAAAGGACTCATAATCACATTATATTTTATGTGTTGTATCTCCTAATAGAAAAGAACATTCATTTGGGGCAGTCATGCATGGCAGTTTTTTTCCCTTTTAATCCTGTGCATCTCACATAGAGACATGAAAATAGGAAAAAGGAAGGGGGCGAGGAAAGAGGCATTTATAAAGTGCCTAATATGTGACTGGCACTGAACTAGGTGCTTTATAAATATCAATTCATTATCTCATGGGGGGACTCAGGGATCCAGATTCTAATACCATCTTACATAACTTTGCATTGGTTTACCAGGAGATATTAGATGAGAACTTTTAGTGACTAAAAACCTTCAGTAAGGTGTTGAAGGACTATGATATGCATCGAAACAGGAAACAGCTATATGAATAAAATTTGCAGACCAGAAAATGGAAGAAGTTTCTAATCAAAAAGCAAAAGAAGATATAGGGAATTTGCACTTAACATTTATGTTCAATTGATTTAAGAGGCAAATTGGTGGAGTGGATAGAGATCTGGCCTCTGAGACCTAAATTCAAATGTTGCCTCTAACATATTCAGGCTTTAACCCTGGACAAAACCTTTACATCTCAGTGTCTTCAGACAACTCTAAGATTCTATATTAAGGTACTGATCTCTATTGACAGGAAATTATTCACCAGGCACTTTCTAATCTAATGAAATTGCAAGTCTTGTTCAAATAAATATACAAGTAAAAAAAAGTATGTACAAATACTTGGGTTTCAGGGATCAGAGGGAATAGTTACTGAAGATGGCTAAAAAAAGTTCATTTGCTTCAGTTATTTCTGATTCTTCATGACCCCATTTGGGATTTTCTTCACAAAGATATCAGAGTGATTTATCATTTCCTTCATCAGTTCGTTTTACAAATGTGCAAACTGAGCCAAACATAGTTAAGTGACTTGACCAGAGTCATAAAACTATTATTTGATGTCATTTTTAAATTCAAAAAGATGAATTTACCTAATCTTTAGGTCCGGCACTATCCACATTGGAATCAGGAGGACCTGGGTTCAAATCTGCCCTCAGACATTTATAAGTTTTGAACCATGGAAAAGTCATTTAATTCCTTTTGCCTCAGTTTTCTCAGCTGTAAAATGAAGCAAATAAATTTGGTATCTCTGTTAAGAAAACCCAAAAAAGGATCACAAAGAGTTGGACATGAGTGAAAAAACTCAAAAACAATGAAGAAAATGTTTTCCAAAAATGATACTTTCAGGATCAAAATAAAGAAACCTAAATAATTTTAAGGATATAGGCTCATACGTTGTAAGATCTGCATAGTCCATAATGAGTCAGAATTTAACAGGTAATAAATATCTTCAAATTTTTTTGATTTGCCCTTCAATTTGTGACAATGTGTTATAGTAGAAAAGAAATACTTTTGAATTTGGAGATGGGAGACCTTTATTTGACTCCTGCTATTTATGACTCCTGTGACTTTGGTCAAATCACTTTGGCTAGTATGAACTTAATTTTGTTAGCAGTAAAACTGATAAAGTTGGACTAGAAGATCTCCTAGGGACATTCCAACTCCAAACCCTATGATTTCACATTTTGCAAAAATGTAGTTAAACGATATTGTTCATTTATCCTTATGTGTTCTTCAGTCTTTATCATCTTTGTAGCACTTTTGATGGAACTCTAGCCTTCCTTAAATTTCTTTCACTGTATTCTTTGAAACTCACACGATCTATCCTGAGGATAGTCTGGGGTAAAGTCACCAACATTTGGTAGCCACATCCACAGGGACACAACAAAAAAATTTATAAATCCCAATAAAGTAGTTTCAAAATAATATAAATATGATTGAAGTAATGATTTTAGGAATAAAATAATGTTAAATTATCGGACCAAGAGAATATAAGAAACAGTGATCCTTGTTCTTAATTGTCAAATGCCTTATAAATCTCAGAAAGTAAATGACAAAACAAAACTCAGGATCAAATATAAAGTTGAATAATTATAATGTTTAGATAAAGGAGATTATTCAAGATTTTAAAATAAATCATAAGCATTATCTCAAAGATAGTTTAAACAGTAGTTCTCTAGACCTATTAAAATTAATAGGGAAACTATTCTCTACTACTTTGTGTCCAAGTTTTGAAATTATTTAAATAATAACACATATAAAATACTATTGTGCAATGGATAGAATATAGTACTTGGAATCAGAAAAACTTCATCTTCATGAGTTCAAATCCAGTCTTTACTAGATGTATGATCCTGGGCAAATCACTTAACCCTATTTGCCTCAGTTTCTCATCTGTAAAATGACCTGGAAAATCAAGTAAAAGTCCTTCAATTGGGGAATGGCTTAGCAAACTGTGGTATATGTATGTCATGGAACACTATTGTTCCATTAGAAACAAGGAGGGACACTAATACAGGGAAGCCTGGAGGGATTTGCATGAACTGATTCTGAGTGAGATGAGCAGAACCAAAAAAACACTGTACACCCTATCAGCAACATGGGCGTGATGATCAACCTTAATGGACTTGCTCATTCCATCAGTGTAACAACCAGGGATAATTTTGGGCTGTCTGCATTGGAGAAGACCATCTGTATCCAGATAAAGAGCCATGGAGTTTGAACAAATTTCAAGGACTGTTCCCTTTAATTTAGGGAAAAAACCCAGATATCTTATTGTCTGATCTTGTTATCTCTTATACTTTTTGTTTCATCCTTAAGGATGTGATTTCTCTCTCATCACACTCAATTTGGATCAATGTACAACATGGAAACAAAATAAAGACTGACAGATTGCTTTCCATGGGGGGTGTGGGTGGGGGGAGGAAAGTAAGACTGGGAGAAAAATTGTAAAACTCAAAACTCAAATAAAATCTTAAAAAAAAAACAAAAAAAAAATAAAATGACCTGGAAAAGGAAATGGCAAATCACTCCAGTATCTTTGCCAAGAAAAACCACAAAATGGGGTGAAAAAAAGTCAGACATGATGGAAAAGACTCAGCAACAACATAAAATACTTAGAAAGGCATGTAAATCACTGTCCTCCCAATATTTTTAGGGCAGGAGTACATGTTATAATTATTTCCATTTTATTGATGAGGCCACTAAATCTCTGAGACATTGTGAATTGCCTATGAAGCAAGAAGTAACCTGAGGTAATATTTGATTTAGATTTGATTTGAGGCAAGATTCTTGTTTAGGGTAAAGTGCTCATCCAATCTGACTCTAAGTATGCAAAGAGCATCCTTTAAACTGGAAGGTCAAGGATAATAACTGTCCTACCTTATACCTGAACCAAAGAATTATGATGAAGATTTGTTGCTTCTAAAAGCATAAACTCTGAAGAAACTGTTTAGCACCTAAATTGTAAGTCCAAATATTCAAGAAAATCTTTTTTTATCTCTATATGTATAAATATCTCCAAAGTCTTATAATATTTTAATTAATGAAATCTGAAGTAGTAAATACAGAAAAGAGATAACCTTTAACCAAAATATATTCATAAGTGTTTTGTTGTTACTGACCATTCTAATCCTAAAGAGAGTAATATACTTTTCTTTTTAGGTTTTTTTTTTTTTGCAAGGCAAATGAGATTAAGTGGCTTGCCTAAGGCCACACAGCTAGGTAATTATTAAGGGTCTGAGACCAGATTTGAACCCAGGTACTCCTGACTCCAGGGCAGGTGCTTTATGCACTGCGCCACCTAGCCGCCCCGAGTAATATACTTTTTAATAATAGAATGTCATTTTTAGTCATTCAATTTGAAATCTATTCTCAGGCACTCGAAACAATGAATGTGTGAGTGTGTGTGTGTGTGTGTGTGTGTGTGTGTGTGTGTGTGTGTGTGTGTGACAGAGAGAGAGAGAGAGAGAGAGAGAGAGAGAGAGAGAGAGAGAGAAACAGAGAGACAGAAACACAGAGACACAGAGACACAGACACAGATACAGATAGAGAAACATACACACACTCACACATATACACAGAGACATAGAGAGAGAGAGAGAGAGAGAGAGAGAGAGAGAGAGAGAGAGACTGAAAGAGAGAGACCTAGAGACAGAGAAAGACAGAGATAAAGAGAAAATGTAATAGTGGGATTGTTTTGGCAATACTTAAATAACCATAGTGATGCAGATAGTATCCTATCCATGTTATTGTCCATCTTCTCCTGCATGTTTTCCAATGTGGGTTCTTAAAGTGCTCTTGAGAATCCAAGGATGATACCATTATAGAATGAGGTCATATCTTTGGTATCTTTGCCTAAATTTCCACATTGCCTGTAGCCCACAGAGGATTATTGAATTTCTTATGTGAAATTTCTTACATGGTACCCTATAAAAGCTCAAAATATGAATATGCTCCCCAAAACCTATCTAAAGAGATGCCTTTTGTAATATATGTAGGGTGACATTTTTGAATATTTTTTACTGAGTGACAAGGTAAGTAGATCACTGGACCTGAAGTCAGGACCTGAGTTCAAATATTATCTCATACACTAAGAAACTGTGTGTTACTCTGGTCAAGTCAATTAACCTTGTGGTCTCAGTTTCCTCAGTTTTCAAAATGTGGATAATAATAATAATAGCACCTCACCTAACTCCTGTTAGACAGTTGTGATGATAGGATATTATTTCTACACTATTTTGCAAAGGCTAAAATATTATAAGAATAACTATTATTATTGTTATAATAATTATAATTATTATTATAATTACACATTACCTTATTATATTCATCACCAAAAAAAGCCACACTAGAAAACTGTGAAGTTAGAACATGATGTATAGTAATCATTGCTTGGCAGATAAGAAAACTGAGGAACTATTTAAGATCTCAAACCAAATGAATAAAACATATGAGTGTAACAAAAAATAGCTCAGATTTATAAAGTATACATCAAATCAAAAGAGAGTGTGGTTCAGTAGAAAGAGTACTGGATTTGTGATTAGAGGATTTAGATTTAAGATTATTATCTGCTACATGTTACCTATATGACTATAGGTGAGTTGTTTCATCTCTGTATTTTCCATTTTTTTTTACTGTAAAGAGTTAGGCGGCTGGAATCACCATTCCCTTTATGACCCTTCCATATATAAATTATTACTCCTATAAACCTCATGTAACTCAATGAGATAAACAGTACAAGTCTTATACCTATTTTACTGGAAACTGTGAATAAAGGGAAAATGTTTTGCCATAGGTTACATGGGTAACAAGTGGTCCATCTTTTCACTCCTCTATAATGACTTATTAGATGTGTCATAGAGCTTCCAATTTCTATCCCAATCATCTTTAGGCAGATTAGGTCTAAAATGGAGGTCCTAATTCAGAGAAGAAAAAAAATGTAGACTAATGTATACATTATAACCACTGTAATGCTACATTATTATTATATGGTATTATTACTAATGTCTATCTAAGGCATATAGAACCTATTAACAGCTCCTTTTGGGTAAAAGTTAAATATTTTTCACCGAGCATGATGACAGACCTTTCAGAAATAAATTTGACTAATGGGCTTTGCTTGTTTGCTCTCTATATTTAAAGAACAATAAGACAAAAATTAATAAAAAATAACCTGAATGAGGCATCCAATTTGATGATTAGATATCCTGAGGAGGGTTGGACCTGTTCAGGGATATAAATGAAAATTATTATATAATAATGGGAAATCATGGAAATTGTATAGCTTGAAAGAATAGAGACAATGTCTTCCAGGGAAAATTACAAATCCACCTGAGTATATAAATAATTCAAAATCTAAAGAACTGCAAAATGGTTAGCCCTAAAAAACCAAGAGTTGGATATAAGAATCAATTTAAACATTAAAAAGAGAAGCTGCAATTTTTAATGAGACTATACTCTATTTAAGAGAGCAAGATTCATGGTGAAAGGATGTACATTAAAATCTTGAAGTTACCTTCCAACTCTAGATCTAGGATTTCAAAAACCTAAGTCACTTTGCCTCTTTGAGACTCTTAGCTTATCTGCAAAATGAGAAGAATGAACTAATTGACTTCTTACTAGGTCCTTCAGTTCTAAACTTGCAATCCTGAATTTTAGTTTATATATTTACCAATCTTTTAATCTAATTATGTGTGTTCATTTCATATCTAAATCCTGCTATCAGACATTAGATTATTAGTCATTTTATTTAACGATGGAAAAATCCCTAAGTAAATGTTAAGGAAATAATCCAGCATTGCAAAATATTTCATCAGCAAATACACAAATGCAACACAATGGTTTTTGAAATAACCAATCTTTTCAATCTGGAAGGTTTCCTTCAAAAAAGAATATGGTCTTTGTCAATAAAAGAACTCTTGAAATGCAATAACATACCTTCTAGAACAAATTCATTTAGAATGGTATTATCTACTATTTGTCTTATTCTATATTGCCATTTTCCACTAAATGCTAATAAGTGTTCGCTGTTGAAGAAGTTTACATTTAACATCTGTCACTTGCATCCAGTAACAGCACCTACAGGGAACTGTCAGAGAGACTGTTATTCTCCTCTGAAACACTAGCAAATCTGTCTCACATCATTTACATACAGATTGTTATAGGCATTCATCATTTCATTATGCTGACTACTTCACTATTCTGATATGTAATGTCTCTTTAATGAGCCTCAAAAAATACAATATTCTTTGATTTATGCCTGCTTAACTGAAAAATTATACAAATTGACAAAAAAGACTCATCATGCATTTTCATTTTTTTCTTCTACCTTACACTTATTTTTAATAGTGACTCAGGAGTGAAGACCATGCTTCTTTGCCAAAAGAAATTATCCAACTTTGACTTGCCACATTTTAGTATCTTTCTAGTTTTATGTGCATTTTTTAAGTTTCATAGCCAAACAGTGCCAGGATAAAAGGAAAGAAATTAAAATTGATTTCCCCTTTCTCCCCCAGCTCCTGTACCGTCCACCCCCAGGAAATATATGTATTGGACAACTTCTTTTACTATTACTATAAGTATGACAAGTCTTCCTTTGTTACAATGAAGACTGTTTCTATACTATTCATGCACTAGTAACTCATAAAAGAGATAATTTCCATATTCTAGAAAATCACACCTTGCTTTATATTCTGTGAGCAATGGTGATATCACACTTAGGGTTTCAATAACCAACTGCATTTTCTAGTAATGAATTAAAGCTGATACCTGAATAATTGAGAAGAATTTGACAAATATGGTTCTTTTTAAATTTGTTTCTCTTACAGCGCAATAAATATTACCTCCATTTAAGACATTTGATAATAGAATTATAGCTTGAAGAAACTTCAAGGATCATTTAATTCAAAACAGTTGGGCAGCTATGCAGTACAGTGGATAGAGTCAAGAATTGGAGTCAGGAAATGACCTGGATTCAATATGGCCTCAGACACTTACTGGTTATATGACCCTGGAGAAATACTTAACTTATTTGCCTCAATTTCCTCATCTGTCAAAGAGCTGGAGAAGAAAAATGGCAAACCACTCCAATTGTTTTGTTAAGAAAACCACAAATGAGTCACAATGAAGTCACAAAGAGTCAGACATGAGTGAAATGACTGAACAACAAAAATCCAAGACAAATTATAAATAAGGATACTGAGACACAGGGTGGATAAGTGAATTCCCCTAGGGTCACACATGATAGAGCCAGAATATGCACTCTAGTCCACATTTAGTACCACATTTAGCATTCTTTCCACTGTACCACAATTCTCTAATCATATGGCCTGAAGAAATAGTGTGTCTATGTTCCCCCAAATTATGCCCATAAGAATCTAATTACCCT
Organism: Macrotis lagotis; assembly: GCF_037893015.1. Classification (NCBI taxonomy): domain Eukaryota; kingdom Metazoa; phylum Chordata; class Mammalia; order Peramelemorphia; family Peramelidae; genus Macrotis; species Macrotis lagotis. The sequence goes on from NC_133660.1 coordinate 75,641,817, forward strand.
CACCAAGCTGGTAAGGAAAATTAATGTCATGTGATTATGTTAATAACCATTTATTTTTGGTTTTTTTCGCTTTTTTCCCTTTTTTTCACAAGACTCCAATTTTAAAAACATCAGATAGTCGCTAAAGGATTGACCATGACCTAGCAATATGAGCATACCTAGCCCTCAAGATATCTGCTCATCAAACTAGTTAGAACTAGGCTCACCCAAATGGAACCCTGTTCTATTTACTCACAAATAGGATCCAGTTTGAGTTAGATCTGCCCCCGCCCCCCACAGGGAGTATTAGCTTTGTCCTTGCTCCATTAAAATGTGGGGTAAACTGGTCTACAAAGAAGGAAAAAAGTTGTAAAAACCTGATTAAAATTCACAATCCTGGGAGTCAGAGAGAGGTATAATTGGCCACATCTGAGTACCAATCACTGCACCCCACCATAAGGGGAGGAGCTAAGAACCCTTAGCCTACCTCCTCATTAAAACATCTACCTATTAGGATTGCCAGGTAATGTCTCCATGATGCACAGGAGAATTAGAAGGAAGATACTTCTAGGTATAAAGAATCTATAAGTTATTACTCCTCTATTTGGTACAAATGAGTGTATGCCATTTGCCTATCTATAGAACACTGGCTCTGGAGTCAGGAGAACCTAAGTTCAAATCTAGCCTCAGACACTTTATAATTAGTTGTATGACCTTGGGCAAATCACTTTATTCCATTGCCTTGCAAAAACTAAAAATAAGTAAATAGATAGATAGCTGGATGATGATAGATAGATAGAAAGGTAGATAGATAATCAAATAAAGAGATAGATAAATAATGTTTTGTATAGAAAAATGGCATTTAAAAATTTGTTAAAATTTTCCTTTGACACTGGAAAGGTTTAAAATACAGTGTCAATGATGGACAACATGTCTATTGTCTAAAGGCCAACCTAGCAAAATTTGGAAAGGGTTGTACTAAAGTTGTCCATATAGTACTAAATTTATCAGGCACAACAATCCTCTAAAATTATGTTACAATGAGGTTGTACAATCTATAGAGTTAGATTCAGAGTCAAGAAAATTTGAGTTCAATGATTCCTTCAGATACTTACTTGTTGTGTGACCCTAGATAAAGTCCCTAGCTCAGTTTCTTATCTATAAAATGGGGATGAGAATAATAACACCTACCTGACAAAGTAGGGGATCAAATGCAATAAAATACATAGAGTATTTCTTAAATATCAAAACAGTATATAAATTCTAGTCATTGTTATTATTTTGGAAAGAAGGTAGAGATATATGCCCATGTTACTAGTATTCACTTTCTGTAAAGTTACATTTCAATGAATAGTTAATCACAACAGACTTACAAAATATGACTAATATCTATTTATAAAATCAAGACTCAAATAAAAGATGAAAACACTGGAGAATAATTTAAAAAATAGGAAAAGAGATTTGCCTCTGAAGAAATGAAGATGGAAGGAGGGAACCTAAGGTATCTTCCTCTCCTTTTCAGATCCTGCTCCCTTCCTCTCTGAATCATTTTGATCTTTCTTCCACACAAATGTACTAGAGGTATTAAGAATGTTCACTGTATCTTAAAAAAGTAGCAAGAAGATATTGTTTGGACACTGAAATTCAGTGCTCTTGCAGAGATCAGTGAAAATCTGCTTTTCCTGTAAGGAACTTTCTTGAAAAAATGTAGTGAAAAAAATGCAAAAATATATACAGAAAAAAAAAATCAACCCCCAAATTGAAGTGATCTCCTTTAGATATATTGTAAATCTCATTACAAAGAATATAAATAGGCTACTGTCTAATCCTAATTCACAGACTAACTCATAAATCACGAGAAAGACATATAAAAATAGAATTAAATTAGGACTTGACTTCCATAGATTTGGAATAAGATCACCAAAAGTTTTGCCTTTGGTAGTTCATACAAAATCATCTGTAGCTTTCATCAGCTCAGACCACACCATTCCACAATAATGTGATAAAGACCAACCAAAAAACAACAAAGTGCCGGGTTTCAAGTGTAATGAAAATAAACTTATGCTTCAGTAAAAAATACATTTGCAAATAGCAGTGGGCTCTGCTGAATAAATTATAGCTTAGTTTTTAAAGATCCAGATAGGCGGGGGCAGCTAAGTGGGGCAGCTAGGTGGTGCAGTGGATAGAGCACTGGCCCTGGAGTCAGGAGGACCTGAACTCAAATGTAGCCTCAGACACTTAATAATTATCTAGCTGTGTGATCTTGGGCAAGTCATTTAATCTCATTGCCTTGCCCCCCAAAAAAATCACACACACAAAATAAATTTAAAAAACTTTTTAGAATATGGAAACCTATCCCTTACACATAAATGGATATAATCAATAAATATTATTTGGACACTGAAATTCAGTAAAAGTCTGCTCTAACATGTTCAAAAGAGAACTCAAATCCCTTCAAATTAATTTTCAGGTGATAATGGTAGAGATCAAATTTCATGCTTCATAGTTTTATACAAACAACAACCTTAGTCCCTGCCCTCAAGGGACTTACCACCTCTGGTTTTCTGAGGAAGGAGAGAAGAGAATATAAAATGTAAATAGATAATTACATGCAAAATATATTCAAAGTAATACAAAGTGATTTCAAGGTGTAGAGAGCATTAATAATTCAGAAGAGCAGGAGAATTCTCTTGGAGCTTTAAAAGAAGCTAGGGAATGTAAGAAGCACAGTAACAGGGGAGAACGTTCCAGACTGGCAAGATTTGGAGATGGGAGAATTCAAAGCTAACTTAAAAGAACAGAGAGTAGGCCATTGTGACTGGACCAGAAATTTGTTAAAGAGTGTAAGATGAAATAAGGCTAAAAGTAGGTAGGAGCTAGACTGGGAAGGATTTAACCAGCTTGAGAATTTTTCCATTTTATCCCAGGGACAGGAGGGAGAAATAAGATTTTTTGAATGAGTGCTTTAATCAGATAAAGCAATAGAGGAAAAAAATCATGAAATATGAAATAGAAATGCCTGAAATTTCATGAGTTTCAAATATGTGAAGTAATTACATATTTACATCTAACAGTCATAGAGCCACAAGTAGAACCCATAGCTTATGCTCTAGGTCTGGTACTTTTCCAGCATACTACACTATTTTTCAAACTTGTATCAGTAACTGGGATGAAGCAAAGTGCTAAATGATATAAAGTGTAAGTACATGTTGGATGATAGTCAGCATTCAAAGACATGTGATTAAAGTCATAAGTTAAATCTAATGAGATGAAAAAATAATAGGCATGTTTTCTTTGAAATGAGATAATATATACAAAATTTGTAAATTTTAAAGCACTGTATAAATAAAATGATTATTTAAAAAATAAGGTTTGCAAACAGAGTAGAGATGGGAACTCATAGGAAATGTTTTGGTGTTTTAGGTGACTGAAGACCTATTATGACTTAACAGTGTGGATTAGCCAATAAAAAGTGAGTGATTTGCTAGGTTGTATTCAAATGATAAGATCACAGACCTAAAAATGGAAGAATTATTACTAATTAGTCCAGTGGTTTAAAACAGAGAGAAATGGATTCCGTTGGACCATATATTGACTTAGATAACCACAAATTAACATTATTTTATGGTATTGTACTTTTTATTTATTTTGGTAAACGTTGTCCTATTATAGTGCAATCTTGTTTGGGAGGCACTTGGTTTTGCAGCTCCCTGCATGCTATAATCTAATACCTCTGATTAATCCATTACCATGAGGGATGAATCAGCAAACAGGATGGGCAAATCAGGGTTTGATTTATTTATTTTTGCTGATTGCCTAGACTTCAAAAAATAATGGTTAAAAAAAATAGACAATTCAGATTAAACTTAGATGTATGCTATGGGCACAGTTTTTTCCTGGACAAATAAAAGGTAAACATTTACCAACACTCCTAGATGACCACACTTTTTAACAGATTAGGAAGCTTAAAAAAGGATAGCATCCATAATGAAGAAAGTGATAGTTCTACTGTTTTCTGTCCTAGTCAAACTGTGGAATTTTATTCAAATGAGGGCAATAGGAAGGACAAGTTAAAGAGAATTTGGAAGAAACTGGACATAAAACAAGTACTGGGAGTCCAGGTTCTGTGAGCATCCCTTAGATGCAGTGGGGATATTGATAGAGAAAAGACTTGGGGGACTGAAGATTTAACTGTCTTCATGTATCTAATAGATACCATGCTGAAGGGATTAGATTTGTATAGTTTTATTTCACTGGACAGAACTAGAATCAAAGTGGTGAAGGTGAAAAGTGGCTAATATAGACCCAATTTAGTGCTGATTTAAAAAGGAAAAGTGCTACCTAAAGAACTGATGAATTTTTCAATCACAAGAAATTTTAAGAGATCCTGGAAATCCAACCAACTGCAACATTACAGAAAAGGGATTTGGAACAATTACAGATCAGACTAAATGAGATGTCCCTCTCTCTTGGAAGATATTCTCTTAACTTGGAAACTCAGATGCATCTGAATCCTTTCTCTCAAGAGTTCCAGACAAGTGGTGATGATGAGTGAAGCAAAGGAAACTAAATAGTTTCACTCCTTCTGTAGCTTGAGTTTTCCAGCTGGTGCCCCTATTTCTACCTCTTTATTTCTTAGCTATGGGTCAATTGATAATACTTAATATTTTCTTGAGAGAACCTATTAAATTGACATTAACATTTACTTTGCTCTTCAAGACCTGAAAGAATTGAAAAATATTTTTAACAGCTACAGCAGCAGCTGTCTGGACATATGCTTGTATGGAACAGCACATCTGAGTGCATGATATGTAGAAACAATTAAACGTGAAAATGGTCAAGGTAAAAATCCCCCCAAAATAATGACTCCATAACTTTGCTATTGATTATCAGGATACCTCATCTCTCATTATCTATTTATTTTTTTGCGAGGCAATGGAGTCAAGTGGCTTGCCCAAGTCCACACAGCTAGGTAATTATTGAGTGTCTGAGGCTGGATTTGAACTCAGGTACTCCTGACTCCAGGGCCGGTGCTCTATCCACTGCACCACCTAGCTGCCCCCATCTCTTGTTATTTTTTTAAAAGCCCCCCCCACACACACACACACATAGATGAGGCACAAACTGAAAAACTGGTGATCTCCGATTTTACCCTTGTCTACTTTGACCAATCTTGTAAGTAGATATACTTCCTATTTTTTAAAATAGTGATTCAACTCAGGGTTCTGTTCAGTAAATCTCCCTCCCCAGACATATCCTGCCTATAAAATACTCTGAAAAAAGTATGAAGTACTTTTGAGCTCAAAACGATAAATGCAGCATTACAGATTGTCCTTTAAGAACCAGCTGTTTATACATGAACTGTTCCTTTTCAAATTTCATATTATTTTTAGTTTGTGAAAATTCTGTAGAAGTTATTTTTCTTCTTAAGAAAAGTCATAAGAAATGGTCTGCAAATGCAAAGACAAATACTGTGAATAGAAATTTGAATAAAGCTACAAAAATCTGTAAATTTTGAACAGCTGTACCTCTGAAATACAAACAAACCTCTTCTTCATTATGACATTTATTTTGATTTGGTTCCTGGGAATCTTGCTGAATACTATGACCACTAGAGGGCTTCCACATTTTGCCTTAAGAATGAACATTATACTTATATCGGGTTACCTCTCTGTGCTAATGAACAGTAGTAACGTCATGCTTTGGTGATATTTATTAATCTCCCAACTACTTACATTTACAGAAGAAATATGTTAGAACATAATAAAGTGGAGACATGAAAGGATATGGATTCACTTCATTCTTAGCTATGAATAAACCCACAGATTCTGCTTCTTTACTCATTAGGTCTTATTATACATTGAAAATCATTTTTTTGAATTTGTTACTATCCATATGGTCCTGTAGAATGGCCTGGGACATTTTTAGGAGGAGTTGAATTGGATCAAAATATGCTTCCTATTTCATCCAAAAAGTTGCTTTGGTACATAAACTCATTAACATTGGTTTCATACTCAGGGGGGGAAAAAAGACTTAAAATCATTACCAGAATAGAAAGGAGGTTTTACACTCATTGCAAACTGCCAATACCCCTTATACAATTTAAGAAATTATATAAGTGTAATATATAGATACACATTTTAAAAAAATGCTTTTTAATAGTGCAGGAAGATCCTCATCTTTTTTAAGTTTGATTTTGTGACTTACTATAGCACTAACTTGGTTTTGAGTGAATTCCATGATTAAAATTCACAGGAAATATACAAATTGTTATCTAACAACAAAAGGGAGTAAAGATATTAGACACTAAAATAAAGGATTTCTACTGACTACTTTAAAATAAAATAATCAGATCTTTTTGTACTGAAACTTTAATAAACATGTTTATAAAACATATTTCTGAAAGAAGATAGGAAAATATTATCATTTCAAGAATGAACCAATCACAAATGATTATTTTATGTTTTTCTCTTCAACCAGAGATTTCTAAACTATTCCTGTTATATTTTCAGAACACTTGGTTTCATTTCATATATTATGTTAAGAGTATTCCATTAAATAAAGGCAAATTTAATATTATCACTTACAAAGGTTTTCAGGTGTTAAAAAAAAGTAAGAAACAAAGGGATATATTTGACCCACTCTATGGAAATGTCCAAACCTAAATAGATCTGAATTCCTTTGAAGCCTTTTGGTATCAAATTTCAAACTCTCAGATAATCCTTTTGTCTGGAAGACAAAAAAAAAAAAGTCCAGGTCCTATCTCTTAGGTCACAAAATCTTTGATTGAATCAGAATACATTGAAAAAAAGAATAGCTTCTGAAGGAAATTCAAACTGTTACTCTTCATGATAGAAAAACACAACCAAAAGGAAAGCAAAATTATAGTAGATATACCAGTTAGAACCCTTTTGCAATATCAACAACTACTTTTATTTTAAATTCTTTAATGAAATCATTTTTTATGGTGAAGACCTAAAATTTCCTATAGCAAATCCCCCATTTCCCCCCTCATTATGATAAACTTCTATAGCAAACAACAGAGTGGTTCAGTTCTTCAGTCTTTCAGAGTAGAAAGTACTCTTTTTTTTTTGAAAGTACTCTTAAGGTTCTCGAGCAACTTTAGTCTGAGCAAACTTCTCATTCTAACTTGGCATTCAAATCATCAGTATAATTCTAAATTTTTAAAACACTGAAAAGGGAATTACTTTCAAGCTTTTGGCACGTAGGAGTCTCTTATTCATTTGATCATAGTGGCTGGAGAATATTGATTAGGTATAGAAAATATGTCACAGTTATTTTCATGATATTCAAATTGTTTTTAATTTCATATAAGAAAGTTATTATGGTTCCCAGCAAAAAGAATTCATTTTGTAAGTAATCACTTTGGCAAGTAATGTTGCTTACCCCAAGTTTATTCTAAACATTTTTATACATAATCTTTTTCATTTGTCAGGAAATTGAATATGTTGTCCTAAAAAGCTCAGTGCAATCTTAAGCTTTAATAGCTTAAGGAAAATTAATCAGTTTTAATGACTTAAAAACTATCCTTGCTGGGACTCCCTTTACAGCAGGAAAAACCTTTAGCTTTTGAATAACTTCTTCAAATAACTTTTCTCTTTGCAATCTATGACTCAGGAGTCTTCAAATCTACCTTGCTGTCACTTATTTTCAAGTACCACAAAAGTGGACTCTGTCTAATCAAGCATCAGAGCAATATAAAAATTATTTTTATTTCACTTTACTTACAGTGAGCTGCTTCTCCAACTTTTCTCAGTGTTTCAGCAGGAACATTCTACACACCCGAAGAAAATTCAGAGGGTAAATTGCTCAATTCTCCTTTCTTCTTTCCACGATCTGCTCTCACTTCATACAATTCTTTAAAGAATAAAAAAAGTAAGTTCAATATGGAAGAAAATAAACGATCCCACAATTTCTTATATGATATAAGATAGCACTTGTTATAACTTGTATAGTTACATATAAACTGTTCTAAACCAAAAGCAAAAACAGCATTCACTGAAGAAACCAGTAGATTTTCCCAGACAGTAAGTATAACCCTGAATACATATGCCATGAGTTGGTATAAAAATAGATTTCATTGAAAGTCATACAAATATTTGTCAAAAATTATCAAGTCTACTAAATTTATAACTGATTAAAGATGTGTATTTTACAAAGGTAATTAATCAGACAATAAATATTTATTAATACATAGCTTATTATGTGTCAGATAATGTGTACAAGGGCCAAGGATACCAAAAGGGGCAAAGACAGTCCTTGCCCTCTCAAATGGGCAAGACAACATACAACAATATTAGATAGATGGATAGAAATAGAGGGATAGATACACATATATGTATATAAAGTTAAGTTATATGTAAGGTAATTTAAAAATAAGAGAAAAGGCACCAGAATACAGAAGAGATAGGAAACATTTATCATAAAAGAAAAAATTTTATTTGGAACTTATAGGAAGAGAGATACGTCAGTGGATTGAATCGAAGAGGAAAGCATTCCAGGAATGGGAAAAGCCAGGAAAATACCTGAAACTTAAAGAGGATAGGTTTCATTTGTGGAATAGTCAGGAGGCTAATGTTAGATTGAAGAGTTCATATTGGGGTATAGGTCATAAAAAAATTGAAAATGAAAGAAGTTTTGAAGTACTTCAAGCATCAGAGAACAAACGTTGTATTTGAGCCTGGAAGTAATCATGTCATGAGTTGAGTGAGGAGAGACAAGGGGCAGGCAGACCCTCCTGGCATGCCTTTTGGTAGAAGGTGATATGGGTTTGCACCAGAATGATAGCAGTGTCAGAGAAAAAGACAAAGCATATTTGAGAGATGTTGAAAATATGAAGTTGACAAGCATTGGAAACAAATTAGATGGGGAGTGGGGTGAGTAAAATATATGAAGATATGTGCGCATATATATATATATGTGTATATATATATATATATATATATACACATATATATATATATATATGGAAAACTGGGTGGCACAGTAGATAAAGTTCCACAAAAACTGGAGTTAGGAAGACTACTCTTCCTTAGTTCAAATATGGCCATATTCAACTACTAGTTGTGTGACCTTGGGCAAGTTTTTTAATCCTCTTTGCATCGGTTTTCTCATCTGTAAAATGAGCTGAAAAAAAGAAATGACAAACCTCTCTACTATATTTGCCAAGAAAAAGTTAGTCATGATTGAAAAAATGATAAAACAACACCATACAGGCAATTTGTTAAACACACATGTATATTTCTTATACAAAATATATATCTAAAAGTCATGTGTTGAGGGATAGTTGTTTCATGGTTATTTCTGCTCTGAGAGCAATTGTGAGGCTTTCCTTTCTTAATCTTTCTAAATTTTTTTTATTTTTTACAAATTTATTTAATTATTTTCATCCATATGTACATGCATATTTCCAAATAACAAAAATTTCCCTTCACACTCCTTTCCCACCCCCTCCCCCTCAGCAAGGAATAGTCAGGTTAGTATTTTACATATATATTTTGTTAAATATGCTTAGAAATTAGTAATTTTTGGCATGAGGAATTAGGATTAAGGGAAGGAAATACATAAGAGATTTTTTTTTTTTTAGGTTTTTGCAAGGCAAATGGGGTTAAGTGGTTTGCACAAGGACACACAGTCAGGTAATTATTAAGTGTCTGAGGCTGCATTTGAGCTCAGGTCCTCCTGACTCCAGGGTCAGTGTGCTATCTATTGTACCACCTAGCTGCCTCATGAGAGATAATTTTTATAAAGTGTTCATTAGATTTGTAAGGGTTGGTTTTTTTCTGTGTGTTTTGTTCTGTTTTGTTTTTCTTCCTCTGGTTTGGGATAATTATAGTCCATAAAGAGTCAAATGTAGTTGTCCTAGCTCTCTGGAGTACAAAGAGGAACTGCTTCCACCAAGGTTGTTCATTTCATAATGTTGTTGTTGATGTGTACATTGATTGTTCTCTTGGTTCTCCTTTTACTCAGCATCAGATCCTGCAAGTCCTTCCATGATTCACTAAAGTTTGCCCCTTTATGATTTCTTATAAAGCAATAGTATTCCATAGTATTCATGTATCATAACTTGTTTAGCCATTGATGGGCATCCCTTCAATTTCCTTTTTTAGCATATCAATAGGCATTAGGATGGAGTGTAAATATTCAGGGCTCAAGCAAAATAGAGTTAATTGCTCCTATAAAGGATATCAGATGATGGGGATATGTTATATTTTAAACAAGTTAAATTTTTAAATTTAAAAATTTGCTAAAAACAAAACAATATATATATATATATGCATACATATGTCCATAATCCACATATACATATATAATGGTTTACTTTCAAAACTTTTGCATAAGAGTAAATTGTGTAAATTAACCATTATATATGCACATATTTATTGTGTGTATGTATGTGTATGTAGCTATATAATTATAGGTATATAATGAAAGAGTTGACCCAGGTAAGCTCTCTAAGTCTAAAAAGTGTGGAGCAAGTGCCAGTCTCTATTGGAAATTACTACTGGCCTTCGATGGCAATGAAATTGTTGGTCCAGTCCCATATTCCATATGCCGTCTTTCACAATTTGACATTTATTTATTTATTTATTTTGCCAAAGCAGTCTTAGGGAACACTCATGCTTAGTGGGCAGGTTGAAGACAAAGAAAGTAATAAGGAATAATCAGAGTGGTGCAGGGAATAACAATAGAGTTCAGCACACATGAAGTCAAGGGATAAGAAAGAACTCAGAAGAGTGTACTCTGCAGTGTTAAAGGTTGCTAAGAAGTCAAAGAGAATGATTCTATGAAGACTTTTGAAAGAGTAGTTTCAGTAAAACGATCAATTACAATGAATGAGAGAACAATTGAATGCAATTACCTATAGATTGCCAATACTTTAGAAGGTTGCTGGTGATGGATGGAAGGAGAGCTTGAAAGACAGTGAACAAAACTGGAAGATTTTGTTGTTGATGTTGCTGACTTTTTTTTTAGAATAGGGGAAATGAAAATGGAGAGAGAGAGAGAGAGAAAGAGAGAGAGAGAGAGAGAGAGAGAGAGAGAGAGAGAGAGAGAGAGAGAGAGAGATACAGAGATAAGGAGAGGGGAAGAAAGAGGGACTATTGTATAAATGTCACTTATTGTATTTCCTCATGTATAAGATGCACCTTGATTTTTGGCCTGAAATCTGAAAAAAATGTATTATAAAATATGTTATTGAACTCAAGTTTTATTCATCATAAAATTCATACAGCTCCTCATTACTGTCAAAACTCCCATCCATTAGCTCATCCTCTTCCATGCTTGATGATGAATCACTGTCTTAGGAGAGACTCTGACTACTCTTCTGCCTGTTCTCTGGCCTGAAGTTGACCACAAGCACTCCCTGGCAAGTCTGGTACATGGATGCATGCTTAGTCCATTTCTTTTCTTGAACCTGAAGCACCAATTGTCTCCTTTGAAATCAGTCACTTCTTTTTCATTAGCTATTCTTCTGGCCTTCTACTCAATCATCTTTGTGGACAAAAGAATTCCAATGGCCCTTTGCCCTGCACGTCATTGCTTCAATTCCCTAACTCAGACCATTTTGCTGACTCACTTCTCATAGTCTTTTTCTTCTGGGGTGTTTTCAACCAAGTTTCTTCTTCCTGTAGTCAGAGGACCAGACTGACATTCAGCAGCAGGATTTCCATTCACTTTTGCAAATTGGATCATTTTAAACTTGAACACTATAGAAAAATCTTTTCTGAGTCATTTCTGGGCAGAACATGGCAAAATGTAACCTAATTTAATGGTAACAAATGTGAACCAATGAACACAAAGTCAACAAGCAGAAAAAGCAGGAAATGCAAGTAAAAAAAAAACTACAACCACTGTATAAGATGCTCCCAGTTTTTAAAACCCAAAATTTTTCCAAAAAGGGTGTGTCTTAAACATGGGGAAGTAGGATAGCTACAGTCATTTCTAGACTATGTGTTCCCTGACCATAGGAATAAGGGCTTTCTAGTCTTTATATTTCGCCTGCCCCTGTGCTGAGATAATAGATATGTAAATAAAAAAAAAAAAAACTATGGGAAAGAGGCAAGGGAGAAGGAGAGGGAAAAAAAGAGGTGTTAGGAGAAAGGAATAAAGAGAAACAGAGAGATAAAAAAGGAAAGTGGGCGGCTAGGTGGCGTAGTGGATAAAGCACCGGCCTTGGAGTCAGGAGTACCTGGGTTCAAATCCAGTTTCAGACATTTAATAATTACCTAGCTGTGTGGCCTTGGGTAAGCCACTTAACCCCATTTGCCTTACAAAAACCTAAAAAAAAAGAGAGAGATAAAAAAGGAAAAAGAAGTAGAAAGATTAAAGATTCCCTGAGAAAGAAGAATTACTGGTAGGAAATGAAAGCCTGCCTGCCTACCTAACAGTGACATAGAATGATTGGATTAATTGAATGATTGAGTACAGTCATCTAATGTGCCATGCAAAGATTATCATACTGAAGTATGGAATATTAGAATGAGGATTAACTTTAGAGATCATCCATTTTGACCCCTGAATGTTTCACATTTAAGGCTCAGTAAGGTTAATTGACTCATTTAAGATTCAACTTTCTAAATTATAAACAGCTTCCCACACTCACACTCAAATTTTTTTCTTTCTTTTTCTTTTTACCAATTTCTAAGTGTTTACTGATTAATTAAAACACAGTAGTCCAAGAAAATAGTGGGTCTCCTAACCCAAAGACATAAATAAATTTTCTTTTTCTATAATAAAGGAGTTAAAAAATCTTAGCTGTCTAACTATATGATTATTCAAATGTTTAAAAATTCAAAATTTAAAAAAAAACAGGGATTTCAACATGAGAACATCCTGAAATGGTAAAGCTATTGATGATGAGGAAAGTTAAAAGCATAGATCTTTTCAGAGTAAGTGGTCAGAGTTGACATAGATTGAAGGCCAGGTAAGAGGAGCTAATTAATGACTCATTTGGAACTGATGAGGAAAGGGCTAGTGAGTATACTAGAAACATAGCACAGCTGGAGACGCTGTACCTTGATCCCAACATCAAGGTACAGTGTGTACAACTGTGCTATGTTTCTGGTATACTCACTAGCCCTGTCATTTTAGTCCTCTTCAAGTTATGAAAGACAACACCCCAGAATATTTGCATTGTACTTTGCATGCATTATTTCATTTAATTCTGACATGAATAACTGTGAGATAAGTATTAATATCCCTTTTTTTAAATATAGGGAAACTGAGACTCAGAGAAGTTAAATGTGATTTTCACATGGTCATATAACTATTAAGTATCAAAGAACAATTCTAAATCTATAATCTAGTCCCACATGATAATAAGTACCTTTTCTTATTTGTATTCACCCTTAGTGAATACAAACTCATAGTAGGTATTAAATAAATGTTTACTGATTTAAATTGAAATGAACTCAGTTTTTGCCCATCTCCATCAACCATTTTCTCCATTCTGCCTCCCTGTCTCTAGTCATCTGACATGCTTATCTTTTTCCTAATATTATCATATTATTGTTGAAACATGTCAGAAACATGGGTAGTATTAGTATTTCAGGAACCAATATGACTGGTGAGATGATCATATTTCTATACAGATTGCCCACTCAGGTTTCTGTCTCAGGAACAGTCATTTCAGGATATCACCATATATCAGAACTCTTACCTGACAACTTGATATTCTATGCCTCTCTGAGAGAATGAATAAAACTGAAGAGTTTGACTCAATCAGTCCTTTTAGCAAGGGAGAGTTGTATGGTTTCCTCTTTCCAAAAAAAATAACAGCTTTAAGGTCATATGTTATCTGAACTACATAGCAAAAGGAAAGAGAGGAATACTCTCCCAACAACTAAAAACATTTTTGAATAACATTCTCAATGGAGGTACAGAGACAGTTTATATACAGGTCAGGTACATGCACAGAACATTTATTTGTGTATTAAATATATGTAAGCAAGAGTGTGTCTGCTCATGTCCTATAAGCACTATTTTCTTACAAAGTAATGAAAAAGACTTTCAAAATTATTTAAAAAAGTAAAAAATAATATTTGCTAACACTGTCAATGTCTCACATGCCACATTGTGATCATTTAAAAAAATAGTTTAAACAGTGGATAGAGCACTGGCCCTGGAATCAGGAGTACCTGAGTTTAAATCCAGCTTCAGACATTTAATAATTACCTTGCCTTGGGCAATCCACTTAACCCCATTGCCTTGCAAAAAAAAAAAACCCTAATGCATATATATATATATATATATATATATATATACATATACATATAATATACATATACATATACATATAGATAGATAGTTTAAAGTAAGTAATCATGGGTATGATGAGATGAGAAATTGAAGTAACATCAAGAAATAATGCCAAGACGGCTGAATAAACTCTCATGATATATAGAATGTTAAATAAATGCCTGAAATTTTAAAGACCATATGATCATTATCATATGCAAGAGCAGAAGTCTAAAATGTTGTATAAATTCACTCCACTTCATTAAGAGAAAAGTACTAGGAAAATTTGGCAGGAGGAGGAACTCTACAATGATGTTGGTGTAGTAATATGTGAAAATGTGGCCTTTATATGACAACATGCTAAGTGGATACAATTTTCAAGTGTCAAAAATATAAAAGTACATGACTAAAAGAATTTATATCTTTACATTGCAGCTTTTTAAAACACAATTCCACAAACATTTATTGTCTAATGTATGAGGAGTACCCTGCAGAAGGAAGAAAGAGAATTAAAAACAACAACAGTAGAAAAAAACAAAACAAAATATGAATACAGGCAATCAAAGTAGTGGAATGAGTCTCAAAGGAAAGTTATAATGAATGAAACTGTATATGTACATGTACAGGAGAGTTCCAAGACAAAGTGCTAAATGAGAATCAAGGTAAGTCAGGGTACTGACATTTATTTATTCCTTGAAAAAGACATCTACATTCAGTGTTCTACTTCTCTCTTTTCTAACAAATCTGAAGCCTGGCTTTTGACATCTTCACTCAATTGAAACTGTTCTCTTCAATGATTTCCTAATAGATTCTAATAGCTAAATCTATT
Source organism: Macrotis lagotis (assembly GCF_037893015.1). Taxonomy (NCBI): domain Eukaryota; kingdom Metazoa; phylum Chordata; class Mammalia; order Peramelemorphia; family Peramelidae; genus Macrotis; species Macrotis lagotis. Next base: position 75,656,884 of record NC_133660.1, read on the forward strand.
GATATAGTTGTAATCCTTAACTTTCTTGAATTCTCTGTAGAGTTTGACATTACTGACTTCTCTCTCGCATTGGATACTCTCTCCTCTCTCAAGTATTTGTGACATTACTTTCTCCTGGTTATATGAAAACTCATCAATATTTTAAAGTCAGTCATTTTCTATGCCATATCTACTATCCTAGATAATTTTCTCTTTTCTTTCTATGTTCTTACTTGGTGGCATCATCATTTTTCAAGGATTCAGACATCATCTCTAAATAGATGATACTGAGATCAATATAAACAACCATCATTCTCCTGAGTTTCAGTTTTGCATCAAATACTATTAAGCCCTTTGTATTATATATTTATTGTATAATATATTGTATATATTGTATATTTATATATCGCATTATATACTATATATTTATATGTATTATATATGTAGAGGCATCTTCAACACACTTTGTTTCAAGCAAAATTAATCATCTTTACCTCAAAACTTTCCTCTTACAATCTTCACTATTCCTTTTAAGGGGAGAAATGTTTTTTTAGTTATCCAGGAGCACAACTTTGATTACTTTCTTGATGTCTTACAAAATTTATCAAGAATTTTTTTTTTTAATTTCTTATGATATTCCAGTCATTCTGCTTAGCTGTGAGCATTCAAAAAGAGGGGAAAACACCCACTGTGCTCAAGGGGTTCATAATCTAGTCAACTGGTTTACAAGTACAACTGTTTCTATCTCCACATTCGTCTCAGGCATCCCTTTCATTCTATTCACACCAGCCCTATTTTAGTTCAGGTCCTCATTACTACTCACCTAGACATTTGTATCACCTGGTATCACCACTCCAATCATATCTTTTTTCTATTTAGTAACTTTCAGTGACTCCATAGCACAGATATGACACAATATAAATTTGTTTGGTATTGAAAGCTTTATAAAAAAAAAAAAAGAAAGCTTTGTAACCTGGTTTCTTCTTAGTTGTCCAGTCTTATCCATGATTCCTTTTCAAACATTATAAAATATGGTTATCCTTATATTGCTGTTTCACACATTTATTGTTCAATCTCCTATTTCTATAACTTTTTTTTTTCCTTTCTTCTTTTTGATTTTTGTGAGGTAATGAGATAAAGTGACTTGTCGCAGGTCACATAGCTAGTAAGTATCAAGTGCCTGGGGCTGTATTTCAACTTAGCTCTTCCTCACTCTAGGGGCAGAGTTCTATCCACTGTGACACCTAGTTGCCCCTCTACTCTATAATTTTGAAATGGATAATCTCTACCTGATGCCAGAGTGTGATTCCCAGATTCTCTGACTTTTGGAATCCCTGGTTTCCATCAAAAATTAATTCAAATACAATTTTCCAGATTGTTTTTTCCTGTTTATGTTAGTGGCAAGGACTTCTATCAAAACTAGCTTATATTTATTTTAAATAGTTCATATATTATATATACATATATTATTTCTCTCCCATTAAAGTTTCTTGAAGAGGGAAAAGAGGTTGTTTTCCTTGCTTTTTGTTTTTGTTTTTGTATTCCTAGCATGTACCATGCTTACCTCAAAGCTTGTAATATCATTGGCATTTAGTAAATGCTTGCTGATTGACTGAATAGGAGATCAAGAAAGTCTTTGAAGAAGAGGTGGTACTTCAGTTTTGCTTTATAGGATAAGGAATTCATTAAGCAAAGGAAGTGAAAACAAAAAGAATAGTATGAGCAAAGGCAGAAAGCTATCAGCAGAGTATGTTTTGGAGAAAGTTTAATTTTGCTAGTATAAAGTAATTCAAAGGGAACAGTATGACATAGCGCTGGAAAAGTAGGACATTTAATATCAAGCTAAAGAACTTAAATTTTACTAAGTGATAGCACTGAGAATATGAGAGGGTATTAGTATGATCACTTTTACAGAGGAAAAGGTAGGACTTGGTAAATGGTTACATATAAAAGGGAGAGAGAGGTAAGAGTTAGAGATGATTCCAAGGTTCAATCATAGAAGACAAAAGAATTCCATAGAACAAGAGAATAAATGCAGTCTTGAAAGTTTCAGGATAAGGAATTTTAGAAAATTTTAGAAGAAATAAAGTAAGCTTAACTTTGGACATGATGATTTTGAGCTGTGATGAGGCATATAGGTAGGGAGTTGAAAATATAGATTTGGAACTTGAAGACTGGTTATGGATGAAGATGGGAATTTTGAAGTACTATGCATGGAAGTAGTATTTCAGGCCCAATCAGCTAAAAGTGTAGAGACAGAGAGAAAGAGAGGAAGAGAAAGAGAAAGGGACAGAGAGAGGAAAGAAAAGAGGGAAAAGAGGAGAGAGAGAGAGAGATAGGAAAAAAAGATGAAAATGATAGATAAGAAGCTATTTTAAAAAAGACAAAACAAGGATAAGAGCCCTAGGAAAACTTATAGGGTATTGTTGTTGAGGTCAAAACTTAACTAATAATTAAGTATTCCTTGACCTTTGAAGGATCCCACAAATATAAGGGACATAGCTCCATTGAAGGATTTTTATTAGAAATGTTTAATTTGGTAGCTAATAATTTGAACTAAATCCATTCATGTCTTGCAATAGAAAAATAGTAATTTATAGATAAAATTGATCTATTAACTCAAAATTTATTGTTAGAAATGGTTATCTCTGCTTATTATCATTATCTAAGAAATCTCTCCTACTTTTTAGAAATTTCTTATAATTAGGTGAATCTGAGTAAAGGAATAAAAGGAGAAAGTTGCCGTGAAACAATGACTTTTAAATTCCTAAGTATCTCTGTAAATGTTGGTACTTTCTCTCTTTATTCGTTATATCAAACAATTATTCATCAAGAACCTATTGTGTCTGCTATGTACATGAGACTTGGTATGTATTAAGGATACTAAGACCAAAACTAAAGAGTTTTTGTCAATAATGTATTGCTATTTAAATATATAAATATGTATATATATATATTTATGAATTAAATTCAATCATTGTAGGACATTGTTGAAGAATTTGAGGATGTCCCTTAAACTATTTGGAGAGGTTCCTGAGTCTAAAATAACAATAACAGCAAGAGCAACAAGAGCACCAATCATAAATGCCAAACTAATTTGTGTAAATCAGACAATAACAAGTAGAATAGATATTTTATTTCAATAATGCCAAAAACTAAACAGATGCCGCAAATTAAAGAATTCCCAAAGCTGTACCCAGATTTTCTAAACACAAAAATTTAATACTAATTTTGAGACATTTACTTTGTAGGATTTTTACCCGAACTGGTAAGTGTGTACCTAATTTTTGTTAATATAAAATATGGATGAAATATTTTTTATATTTAATATTTATTTATTCTCATTTTGTACAAATAATGTTTTTTTATACATTAATAAAATATTTTTGTTTAAGAGTAAACAAAATACCCCCTCCCCCAAAAGATATAGACTAGCTTGAGCAATAAAGTAAAAGGGAGAGAAAAAAACTAAAATTTAAAAAAATGATAGTAATAATTGCAGGTATGGCCAGGTGGCACAATGGACGGAGCACCAGCCCTGGAGTCATGAGCACCTGAGCCCACATCTGGCGCCGTACACCCAACAATCACCCAGCTGTTTGACATGCAAGCCACCCCAACCCCACTGCCCTGCAAAAACCAAAAAAATAAAAAAAGACCCAAAATAAAATAAAATAGTAATAATAGTAGGGGTGGCTGAGTGGTGGACAGAGCAATGGCCCTTGAGCCAGGAGCACCCAGGTCCAAATCCGGCCTCAGACTCCCAGCGATCACTCTGCTATGCAACCCCAGGCAGGCCACCCAGCCCCATTTGCCCTACACCCCCCCAAGACCAATAACTCTGTTGTGGGTGGATCACATTCTTTATGATAAGTCTATCACAAAAGTTACTTCCATATTTTTCTACTGTTGCCATTGCTGATCGCAATTCACTCCTTTCTTATTTCTCCACTACCATGTACTATATTTTCTTTCTCCTTTTACTCTGACTCTGCTGTAGGGTAACTGAGTGGTGCAGCAGACAGATCCTTGGTCCTGGGGCCAAGAGGCCCTGAGCCCCCATACCACCCCTTAGGCCCAGAATCCACCTGGCCCTATGGTCCCGGACAGGCCTTCCAATCCTAGCCCCTTGCAAGAAGTATAAAAGAAAATGTGTTATATCTGACCGCTCTCCCCGCTTGGTCCATCCTCTCCTCCATCACTCACATCACCCCCCTTCCCCCTGTCCCCCCCTTCTCTCCTTCTTACTCCATATGCCTATACACCATTGAGTATATATGCTGTTTCCTCTCCTAGCCACTTCTGATGAGAGCGAAGATTCCCTCATTTCCCCTTGCCTTCCCCCCCTTCCATATCATTTCAATAGCTCACTGTAATGAAGAAAAATCTTATTATATGAAATATCTTGGCCTATTCCCCCCCTCTCCTTTTTTCTTTCTCCCATTATATTTCCCTTTTTCCTATTGACTCCATTTTTACACCATATTTTATCTTCAAATTCAGCTTTCTCCTGTGCTTCAACTATAAAAGCTCCTTCTACCTGCTCTATTAACTGAGAAGGTTTATATGAGTATTATCAGTGTCATTTTTCTATGCAGGAATACATGCAGTTCATCATCATTAAGTCCCTCATATTTTCCCCCTCTCCTCCAATCTCTATGCTTCACCTGAGTCCTGTATTTGAAGATCAAACCTTCTGGTCACCTCTGGCCATTCTAACAGGAACATTAGAAATGCCCCTGATTCATTGAAAGTCTATCTTTGCCCCTGGAAGAGGATATTCATTTTTGCTGGGTAGTTGATTCTCAGTTGCATTCTAAGCTCTTTTGCCTTCCGGTATATTATATTCCAAGCCCTATAAGCTTCTAATATAGTTGCTGCTAAGTCCTGTGTAATCCTGACTGCAGCTCCATGATATTTGAACTTTGTCCTTCTGGCTGCTTGTAATATTTTCTCTTTGACTTGGGAGTTCTGGAACTTGGCTATAATATTCCTAAGGGTTGCTGTTTTGGGATCTCTTTCTCGGGGGATCAGTGGATTCTCTCCATTTCTATTTTGCCCTCTGCTTCTAGGATATCAGGGCAATTTTCCTGTAGTAATTCTTTGAAAATGATGTCAAGGCTCTTTTCCTGATCATGACTTTCAGATATTCCAATAATTATTTTTAGGTGTTTGCAAGGCAAATTGGGTTAAATGGCTTGCCCAAGGCCACACAGCTAGGTAATTATTAAGTGTCTGAGACCAGATTTGAACCCAGGTACTCCTGACTCCAGGGCTGGTGCTTTATCCACTGCACCACCTATCTGCCCCCTATTACAGTAATTTTTAAATTATCTTTCCTAAATCTGTTTCCCATATCAGTTGTTTTTTTCAATGAGATGTTTCACATTTTTCTTCTTATTTTTCAGTTTTTTGGTTTTGAAGCATTGAGTGCTGATTTCTCATAAATTCATCAGTCTCCCTGAGTTCTATTCTTTGTCTGGAGGATTTGTTTTCCTCAGAGTTTTCTTATCTCTTTTTCCATCTGGCCAATTTTGCTTTTTAAAGCATTCTCCTCCATAACTTTTTGAACTGTTTTATCCATTTGACCTAAGCTGGTTTTTAGCATGCTATTTTCTTCAGCTTTTTTTTTTGGATTTCCTTGACTAAGCTGCTGACTTCATTTTCATGTTTTTCCTACATCTCTCTCATTTCTTTTCCTAGTTTTTCTTCTAACTCCCTCATTTGATTTTCAAAGTCTTTTTTGAGCTGTCATAGCCTGAGCCCATTTTTTTTTCTTGGAGTTTTTAGATGCAGGAGCTTGTGCTTCTTCATCTTCAGACTGAGTGTTTTGATCCTTCTTGTGCTCATATGCAAAATATTTCTCAATGGTGTTCCTCTTTTTTCTCTGCTTGCTCATTTTCCCAGCCTAAGCCTGTTTTGGGGGTGCTTCCTGAGCTTTTGGGACATTCCCACAAGGATCTCGGTGTGTGAGGGTCTGTCCTCTCTCCTGGTCTGTGAATGGCCATATGCGCCTCAGTCTGCTGAGGTGTGTGTGGGGGGGCGCTGCTGTTCTCTAATGGGGGCCTAGACTGTGATCAGGATCTGAATGTGTTCAGAGCCCCAGAGTCCTGTTCCTGGGGCAGAGCTCTGTAGTCTCTCTCTCTTCACTCCCCTCCCTAGGTTCAAAGGGCTCATGCCCTGGGGGCTCCTGCTTACTGACTCCACCTGCTTCTATTTCCTGGATCTGGGCTGTGGTGGCCAGGCTGCTTGCTGTGTGCCCTGAGGGCTGGGCTTCAGGTGCTTGCTCTGGCAGAGGTCCCCTGCTGTTCACCCAGTTTGTGCCCAGTGCTCCCTGGGGCGTAGGTCAGGAAACTCCCCAGCTGCTGTGAGCCCCGGCTCCCAGTGCCCTGGGGCTGCCTCCAGGAGGCTGAAGTTCTTTCACTCTGGCAGGCCACCCCTCTGGCAGGCCGCCCCTCCTACCCCGGGGAGCAGAGCCTTTCTTCTCTTTTATAGGTTACCTTGAGCAGGAGAACTACCTCACTGGGTCCCTCTGTGTGTTCTGTCTCTCAAAAATTTAGTTAGAGTCCTTAGTTTCGAAGATTTATGAGAGAGCACCTAAGACAGGAGCCATTCTTGTTGCCATTTTGGCTCTACCCCTCCCAACTTTCCTGGATGAAATCTTAAGGGAAAAAAATAATTAAGTTGTTCTTCACTTGTATTCACAAAAATAATGTAAAAAGAGTTTGATTATAAATTCATAGCTTCACTAAGTCACTCCTTTCAAAGCATCTCTTTTTATTTTCATAGACTCATTCTGAAAATAGCGATAACATGGACAGGTTTAGGTAATCTGATAGTATGTCAAAACAAAAAAGAAATTAGTTTCAACATGAGGCTTTTTATATAACTTTTCAGAAGGAAAAATAGTGCTAAATTGATCTATTGATAGAAAATGAAGAACTGGAAATAAAGTGACAAATGTATAAAATACAATTCTAATATATTAGTACAATGCAGAAAAGCCAATTTATCATATTATCTATCATAGTTTTTTTCATTTTTCTTGAAATTTCTGCATATGCTATGATGACTATAAACTATGGAGTATTATGGAATCTATTCAACAATATACACTCATTTTATCATTTCCAATATGAACAGTTTGCAAAATATTGTAGTTACATCTTATAATTAGTTATTAAAACTCTGTAATTTTGTACTGGGTGTGCACCAGTAATTACAGTGGTACCAAATGGACAGGTCCTTTGCTAGTAAATATATACTAAACAAGTCTATGATTACTTTCAGAATATGAAAAAATCATTATCAATATGAAATTATATGCAAGGAAAAAATGTGTTAATCATAAGAATAAAATATTTCTTATTAAGAAAAATTGTGTAAATGTGGATTAATTAGTAGAGCTTTAGTCTTGTTATTACAAAGATCTAGATTTGAAATCATTTGATTGGTTTTAGTTATAAATAAAAGTCCACTGAATGTTTAAGTAAAATCATATTCTGCTGCAAGCAGAAAATTGCTAGACAATGTTTGGATGCTAAATTCAGGTAAGTAATAAAATACAAAGATAAACTTTTAAAGTGGTCACAATTTTATTGAATATTCACTATAGTTATATGTAGAAACCGACCCTTGTTTACCTTTTGTCTCCAAAAAGCACTTCATGTTCTAGTGGTTTTGTGCATTAGAATTCTTTCCAAACCATAACTCATGACACCTTGTCAGCACACTTGTTTTTCCTTTCCTAAGTCAATCGAAGAACACAGGCTTCTTTCTTTTCCTTTTGCCAATTCATTTTTTTCAATTAGTATTTTGTTTTTCCAAAATTTCATGTAAAAATGATTTTCAACACTTATTTTTTTTATTTTCCCATTTCATGCAAAGGTAATTTTCAACAATCATCCATTTGCAAGTTTACAAATTCCACATTTTTCTAACACCCTCTCTTTGTCCTCTTCCCCCCCCCCCCCCACCCCGGCCCAGCCATCGAAGTGAAAAATCTGGTAAATGTTGTACATGTACAGTTGTGTTTAAAATATTTCCATATTAATTATGCTGAGAATGAGAAATTAGAACTAAGGGGGAAAAGCCATAAGAAACAAAAAAAAAAAAACATAAAACAAGTTTTATAAAGTTAACATAGTATCCTTTGTTCTGCATATAGACTCCATAGTTTTTCCCTGGATGTGAATGGCATTTTCCACAACAGATCTAATTATTTGTCCTTGATCACTGAACTGCTGATAGGAGCTGCATCTATCATAGTTAATCATCTCATAATGTTGATGTTAATGTGGACAATATTCTCTTGCTTCTGCTCACTTCACTCAGGATCAAATAATGTAAGTCCATGCTTCTCTAAAGTCTGACGACTCATGATTTCTTACAGAAAAATAGCATTCCAAAATATTCATATACCCTAACTTGTAAGAGTAATTCCTCAATTGATGGATATCTCCTCAATTTCCAATTTTTTTTCCCCTACCAAAAGAGTTGCTATAAATATTTTTGAAAATGTGGCTCTTTTCTCATTTTGTATGATATAAATATCACAGTGGTATTGCTGGATCAAAGGATATGGCACAATTTTATTTTCCTTTTGGGCATAGTTCCAAATTGCTCTCTAGGATGGTTGGATCAGTTCAAAACTCCACTGATAGGTTATTAATATTCCAATCTTTCCATCACCTTTCCAACATTGATCATTTCCCCTTTTTTTGCTAGCTTAACCAATATGATAATGTGATGTGGTACCTCAGAGTAGTTTTAATTTTCATTTCTCTAATCAATAATGATTTGGACCACTTTTATATGACTATAAAAAGCTTTGAGTTTCAAATTCTCTCCCTCCCTTCTCATTCCTCTCATTGAAGAAGCAAGCAATTTGATATATTTTAATTCGAATAGTCATGCAAAGCATTTTCAAATTAGTCATGTTAAAAAGTAGACCAAAATTAAAACTCAAGAAAAATAAATTTTTTTTAAAAATTATACTTTTATCTCTATTTAGAGTTCATTAATTCTTTCTCTGGATAAATAGCATTTTTCATCATAAGTCTTTTATAGCTTTCTTATATCATTGTATTATTGTGGATTACTAAGTCATTAACAACTTATCATGTTAGATTATTGCTGTCACTTTACACAATGTTCTCCTATTTCTACTTATTTCCCTTTGCCTCAGTTCAGGTTAACTTTTGCTATTTGTTTGTTCTGAGTACATCTTACTCATCACTTCTTAAAACATAATACTATTTGATCACAATTATATACCCACAACTTCTTCAGTCATTCTGAAAAGAGGTATTATAAATATTTTTGTACACGTAGATTTTTTAATGTTTTATTTATCTTTTTTAGAATACAGATCTGGTTGTGGTATTTCTAGGTCAAAGGGTATGCAAGATTTTATAGACCTTTGGGCATAGTTTAAATTGTTCTGTATAGTGATTGAAGCAGTTCAAAACACCACAAACAGAGCATTACTATCTCAATTTTCCCACATACCCTCCAATATTTGTTATTTTTCTTTTCTATTCTATTAATCAATATAACAGATAGGAAGCAGTACCTCAGAATTGTTTTAATTTGCATTTGTCCAATCTGGTGATTTAGATTTTTGACTATAGACAACTTTGATAACTTCTTTTTTTTTTTTTGCAAGACAAATGTGGTTAAGTGACTTGCCCAAGGCCACACAGCTAGGTAATTATTAAGTATCTGAGGCTGGATTTGAACTCAGGTACTCCTAACTCCAGGACCGGTGCTCTATCCACTGCACCACCTAGCAGCCCCAAATTTGATAACTTCAACTGAAAACATTATATTTTTTGATTACATAACATTTGAGGAATGACTTATCTTTATAATTGACTCTTTTTTCTATATATTTGCAAGATGAGACCTTTATTAGAGAAACCTACTTCTTTTTCTTTTTAGTTAAGATTGCTGTCTATACTTCCCTTCATCCTACTTCCCTTCTCCCTGTGTAATCTATTCACTCTTTTTATCCTATCTTCAAAAATGTTCTGCTTCTAATTGCTTCCTTGAAACCACCTTCTTTTCAATGAGTATCCACTCCCTCACTGCTTCCACTCTGTCCCCTTTCCACTTCTACTTTCCTATAGGGTAAAATAGATTTCTATTCCCAACTGGATGCATATTTTATTCCCTCTGTGAGACAATTCTGATGAGAGTAAAGTTCAAGCATTCTTTACCATCTCCCCCATTTTCCCTTCCACTCTAAAAACTGTTTTTTGCCTCTTTTATGTGAAATGATTTATGCTATTCTATCTCCCCTCTTTCCTTTTCTCCCAGTGAATTCCTCTTTCTCACCCTTAATTATATTATATTATATTTTTAATATTATTCTTTCATAGTTAACTCATACATATCCCCTCTATCTCTCTCTATATTCCTTCTAACTTCCCTAATAATGAGAAAGTTCTCAAGAGTCTTCTTATGTAGGGATATAAATCTTATTAAGTCCCTTATGATTTCCTTTCCTGTTGTGAGTCTTCTTTTTGAAAGTTAAATTTTCTATTCATCTCTGGGCTTTTTATTAATGATTGAAAATTTTCTATTTCACTGAATATCCACCCCCCCCAATGATAATGCACAGGTTTACTGGTTAGGTGATATTTGATTGTAATTCTATCTCCTTAGCATTCTCAAAATTCATGTTCTAAGTCCTCTGATACTTTGATGTGAAAGTTGGAAAGTTTTGTATTTTTTAGATTGTGGCTTTATAATACTTGAATTGTTTCTCTTTGACTGCTGCAATATTTTCTCCTAAACTTGGGAGCCCTGGAATTTGACTATAAATATTCCTGGGCATTTTCATTTTGTGATCTCTTTCCATTTTATTCAATTTCTATTTTGCCCTCTGGGTCTAGTGATATTTTTCTATGATAATTTCTTGACAGATAGTATCTAGGCTCCTTTTTAGGTTATGGTTTTCAGGAAGTCTAATAAATTTTAAATTATCCCTCTAGATCTCTTTTTAGTCATTTTTTTTCTAATGAGATATCTGTATATTGTCTTCTATTTTTTCCATTCTTTTGGTTTTGTTTTATTGCTTTTTTGATGTCTTAGCCATACAGTTAACCTCCACTTACTTAATTAGAATTTTTAAGTAATTTGTTTCTTCAGAGCTTTTCTAACTTCTTTTCCATTTGACCAATTCTGCTTTCCAAGACATTCAGTGGATTTTTGTGTTTCTGCTACCATGTGTTCTAGCTGTTTTTTAAAGGTGTTTCCAAAAGCAATTTTTGTATCTCATTTACCAAGTTGTTGATTCTTTTCCCCCATGATTCTCTTGTATCTCTATCATTTCTCTTCTTAATTTTTCCTCTTCCACTCTTACTTGATTTTTAAAATGCTTTGTGAGTTCTTCCATGTCCCAAGACCAGTTCATAATTTTCTTTGAGTCTTTGGATGTCGGAATTTTGCCTTTGTTATCTTCATCTGAGCATGTGTTTGATCTTATTTATCATCACAGTGATTTTCTAAAGTCACAACTTTTTTATTGTTTACTCATTTTATTCTGCTCATTTCTTTTTTTCCTTTACAGAGATTTATTAAACATTAATCTTTTGTACAGATTTATATGATGTCTGATACCACCAGCTAATCCATTGATCTCTCCTTTTCCTATCATCAGTAATTATTTAAAATTTTTATTTAAAGTTTTGAGTTTTAAAATCCCTCCATCTCTTCTCTTATCCTTGAGAGGATAAAACAATCAGATAAAAGTTCTTTATATATGTGCAATTCTGTAAAGCATTTCCATGTTAGTCACTTTGTAAAAGAAGACAAAAATAAAAGAAAATAAATGAAAGTGAAAATAGCATGCTTCACTTTGCATTCAAACATTATCATTTCTTTCTTTGGAGGCAGAAAGTATTTTTCATCTTTCATTGGGATTGTCTTCATTCATTGAATTGCTAAGAATAACTATCATGCAGAGTTCTTCATCAAAAAAATATTGCTGTTACTATGTCCAATGTGTTATGTTCACTTAAGTATGCATCAGTTCGTGTAAGTCTTTGCAGGTTTTTCTGAAATCATAATTCTTGTGATTTCTTATAGTACAATAATATTCCATTACAATCATATATCACAAAGCCTTTCCCCTATTTATGGGCATTCATTTCATTTCCAATTCTTAGGCACTACAAAAAAGAGCTGCTATAAATATTTTTGTGCAAATAAATCCTTTTCATTGTGGGGGCAGGGAGGATATCTGTGGTATACAGTACTAGTGGTGATTTTGTTGGATAAAAGGGTATAAGCAGTTTTATAGCACTTTGTAAATAATTCCAAAGTGCTCTCCAGAATGGTTGGATCAATCCCCAACTCCTTTAACAATGCATTAATGCCCATATTTCACAGTCCCCTCCAATATTAGACATGATCATTTCTTGTCATATTAGCCAATCTGACTGGTGTGTGGTGGTACCACAGAGTTGTTTTAATTTTGACTCTGCCCATCCGCTATTCCCATATACTTATTTCAAAATAAAAAAAAAAATAAAGCAATAGCATAGTGTTAAATGTAACAACAAGATTCTTCTTCTGCATTTGAAATTTTTTTTCACAAAAAATAGACCCAGAGTTTGAAGAATGGTCATGTTTTGCAATCCATATGGTAATATCCATGAGGACCTGTGCATATTGAGCACAGATGTGAGGAAGGCAAGAGGCAAGAGTACTAACATCTTATCTCTACACTGAAGAAATGACTCTAAGAATAGATGATTTCATTGTGTTGATCTCTGATGGGCCAGATCCTAATCTCATGTTTCTGTTGATCTCAGTTTTCAGTTTTGTGTATGTTTCTCACAAAAATGTGCTCTCTCTCCTTCCTTCTCTCCCTCCTCCTTCCTTTCTCTCTCTCTCTAGTGCTTCTTGTCATCACTCTGATCCTTCAGGTGTTTAACTATCTATACCTTTTCAGAATCACTTAATCCTCTTATGTAGGAAGAATTTTGCTGTGATCAACTCTCTCAGAGGGAGGTCTATAATACTTTCTATGAAAATGTTTGACAAACGCCTGTGAGCCAATTAAAGATTTAGAGTTTGAAGGAAGTTTGTTTGTCAGGTCCAAAGTTTTAGTTTTACAAATAAGAAATAGGCCTAGAGAGGTGAAAAAAATTAAAACTAAAACAGGTACAGAAAGTGAGGTAGAAAATTCAGATACAAATTTAGGTTTGGGATTCTCTATTCTAGTTATTTTCTATTTCATATTGTTGTCTCCATCTTATTCTCATATATAATATGTGAATGAATATCTCCTCTACTGTTTCATCTGACTCCATTTGAGTTCTTAGCTTTCAAAATGCAGGTCTGGGACAAGTCATCAGATGGTTCCATTTCTTCTTTTAAAAAGGAGGGCAAGGGGCAGCTTGGTGGATAGAGCACCAGCCCTGGAGTCAGGAGTATCTGAGTTCAAATCCAGCCTCAGACACTTAATAATTACCTAGCTGTGTGGCCTTGGGCAATCCACTTAACCCCATTGCCTTGCAAAAAAAAAAGAAACCTAAAAAAAAGAGGGCAAACTTAGTGAAGATGAGGTAAAGATGTGGTTTTTAATCTCCTCTCATGTTTCTCGGCCGAATGCAAGTCACAAAATTTGGAGAGATGAAAATGACTAGTGATTTTTTCCCCATCTCTCAAGCAATAAATCACAGCCTGGTCTCTCTTTGTCATAAGGTGATACTACTTATTAATCTCTATTATTTGTGTGTTGATGCTGTTCTGATTCAACCTATTATTTATGTGATTCATGCTATATTCTGTTGGTTGGGAATCTTTTTATATAGAAGAATTCTGGTCTATTGCGATTTCAGACATTGTCACAGGCCACAAATTCATGAGATATTTTTAGTAACCAAGTAGTAGCATTTGCTTGAGAAGATAATAGATTAGAGAAGGATAAAAAGGTAAAAAGACCAGTAGGTCAATCCCTCCAGAAGAATTTATGAAATTATTTTAAAAATAAACGAGGATGCATTAATAGCATGTTTACTCTAGGAATGCTTCACTCATGTTGCAAAGATTGTGGGCATGGGTATATGGGTGTGTTTTAAGCAATTAATTTTATACATTTAATCATCACACACATTAGAAAGAATTAAGGTTTAGAACACTTTACACCAGCTTCTTAAACAGAGTTAATATGATTTGTCAAGGACTAGATAACTACCCTTTAAAAACAATGCTCTTGATTTTTATCTTCAAAAATTTGTTAGACTAAATACTATGATTTTATATTTCATGTTTTTCCCCCTTCAAAATTTGTCTTTATGTTCATTTGAACAAGAAATTATCTTCATGTATGTGTTACAGTATGGGAAGGACACAAATAAATATAGATTCTTACTAAAAAGAGAGCAGTGATACTGATATTAGAAGACATCATAGATTTAATGAATTTCAGATTTAGAAGGAACCAAGCCTACCTGGAAGTCATCTAGTTCCCTCCCATATAATGACTTCCTATATAATAGCTTCCTTGACCCCCCCCAAAGAGTCCCATTTCAAAATAGCAAATGAGCCCCAATTCAGACTTTTCTTGATACCTTTAATATACCTTGATATCATTTTCCTTGATACCTTGCTCAATATTATATTTTTTACCTTTTCTTGATTCTAATAAAAGAGTCAATTATTAGGCTTTACTTTCCTTCCTTTACAAGGCTAAATTTTCTTCTTTGAGGCTTCTGTGTTGTTCTTAGTCCTGGACTTTAGGGACAACCAGAACACATTAAATTTTGTTTCTATACAAAGGCCCTTGAGATACCTGGAAGTCAGTTTTCTTCTTACCAAATCTATCAGTTCTTTAAAACATTAATGACCCCTTTGGGACTTGCCATAGAGCTACATCTGAATTGATCTAACTATACTATCATTTACTCCTTATCTTATCTTTTCTTCAAATAAACCATGCAGTACTTTGGATAAATTTTTAAAAAGATATGTATTAAGTGTATATTCATGTGTCATATATGGCAAATGGCAGGAAGAAAAATAAAAAATACTAGATAGTCTCTGCCCTGGGTGTCCAGGGTTGATGGAATGGTCTGAAAATCCTAAGGGGCTCCAGGGTAATGTTAATGGCAAGGCTCAGAGGTCCTTATTTTACTAAAGTATTAACTATGTCAGTGCCACAACTCTACAGAGCAGAGATCAGAGTAAATGCTAAAACCTAGAACATCTTCAAAGGCAATGCAAATGGTAAGACTTGGTGATAGTAGCATTCATCAATGGGAATAGAGTTGTTGATTTCAACTGAATTTATATCTGGTAACTGTCAAGAAGTACAAATTTAAAGAATTCTGATGTACCACTTCACACTAAAGGCAGAAGAGCGAAATGTCAAATACTGGAAAGGATATGGAAAAATTGGAACATCAAGCAATTATTGATAGAATTGTGAATTATTCCAACGATTCTGGCAAACAAATTTGAACTAGGGCAGAATATAAAATTGTTCATACTATTTGTCTCAGCAATACCACTCACTACTAGGTCTATACCCAAAAGAGATCAACAAAAAGGAGAAAAGAATCTATTTACACAAATGTAGAGGGCCAGCCCCTGGGAATGATATTCACATGTCCTTGGTGACTTTTTCCATCAAAGATATGTATGGATTATTGTTCATTGTATAGATCCGTTGGTTCACCAGTGAACCCTGACTTGGGATAATCTGTGACTCTGGAGGTGGTTGTAAAAGGTTTTTCCTGATAGAGAAGTATGCAGATTTCTAAGAATATTGTAAATTTACCCAGGAAATTGTGAAACTGGGTCTCCTTTAACCAGTCATTCCTGAGATAAGTTTTTGCTATAAAAAGTCTGAGTTTCCAAAAATAAAGTTGGTAGATTTTCACTTCCCAACCTTTCGTGTTTGGGTATGCTTTTTTTACCCAACCTGACTCTCAGAAATTCATGTCCAGACCCACAACAGAGCTATGGCGGGCTACACTCATATATGTTTATTGTAGTGTTTTTATGTGATAGCAAAAAGAATTGGAAATTGAAGATGTGCCCATCAATTAGGAAATGACTAATCAAGTTGTAATATATGATTATAACAGAATATTATTGTGTTATACAGTATGACAATCAGGATAATTTCAGAAAAACCTGGAAAAACTAATAAGAACTGATCCAAAGAGAAATGAACAGAACCAGAACACTGTTCACAGTGATAGCAATATTGTAGGAGTGATCATCTATGAAAGATTTATTGACTCTAATCAGGGCAACGATCCAAGACAATTCCAAAAGACCCACAATGGAAAATGCTATTCACCTATACACAGAAATCTAATAAACTCAGTACAGATTGAATTATAATTTTTTAAGTTATTCTATGTTTCTTGCTTTTTAGTATTTTTTGTAATATAGCTAATCTTCAAATAGATTTTATATTCATATTATTGAATGGAAGAATTGAGAACTGAAAACTTTTAAAAAATTAATGTTAATGAACTGATGCTGAATGAGATGAGCAGAACCAGAAAGACATTGTACACTCTAGCAGCAACATGGGGGCAATGATTAACCTTGATGGACTTGTTCATTCTATCAGTGCAACAATCAGGGACAATTTTGGGCCATCAGCAATGGAGAATGCCATCTGTATCCAGAGAGGGATTTGTGGAGTTTGAACAAAAGCCAAATACTATTACATACAACTTAGGAAAAAACCTCGTTATCTTATTGTGTAGTTTTGCTTTCTCTTATACTTTTCATCACCTTCAACTGAGATCAATGTGTACCATGTAAACAATACAAAGACTAACAGACTGCCTTCTGTGGAGGGTGGGGGGAGGGAAGCAAGAATGGGGGGGATTGTAAAACTCAAAACAAATAAAATCTTTCTAAAAAAATTATTGTTAAAATTTTAAAAAGTGAAAAAATGGAGAAGGTAAGTGAATAGGATTTTCTTCCTGCCCAAAAATTTTGGATATATATCCAGGGGATGTGGGAAGGGAATGGAGCTGGCTTTTCTTGATACTTTTTGGATATATATCCAGGGGATGTGGGAAGGGAATGGAGCTGGCTTTTCTTGATACTTAACCATCCCAGATGGACTCTTTATAAAAATCTCTGCTAAAATCAAGGTAAATTTTGCCTTCATTCTTTCTGACATCCATCAATTAGTTATCCTGTCACAAAGGACTGAACTTTGGTTTAGCATAAACCTCTCTTGCTAAAACCATGATGACTCTCTGGAATCATCATTTTCCAGATAGTCGTTAAACATCTCATTTAAAATTTTCCAGAAATGAAATTTTTTTCAAATGTCATTGAGAATGGCTCAGCATTCATAATTGCCTATTTATTCAGGTATTCAGAAAAAAAAAAATGAAAGCTTAAACCTTCCCTATAAATTTGCATGACTGAATCACTAGAGGAGAGAGGCCTGTTGAAAGTTGAAGGGAATTTTCTTGCTTCAAGTCAATTAATGAGGGTACCATGATATAATGGTCAGAAAGTTTACCTCAAGGACAAAAAGACCAAAGTCTATTTTTGATAATTACTAACTGTGAATCTAGGCAAGTTACCTAAATCTGGGCAAATTAGTACTCCATACAACTCAGTGAGACCATATAAGACTTTCTTCACAAGAAATACTTACAACTGATTAAATCACAAATCTGGACAAACAACAACAACAATAATAGTAATAGACAAATAGTAGGTAGGCCTTGACATAGGAGAAAACAAAGTAGCTGTTCAGAAGACACAACTGGCCAAGAAGGTATTTTTTTTGGTTATCTGGGTTTTCTTGTTAGATAAATAGAACAGATTAACAAAAAGAGACATAAAACTGTCAATCCTGGGAAAAGATTGCATAATAACTAATTGAGCAAAAAACCAACAGATTGACGGGGCAGCAGAGAAAAAAAAAAGTAAGCCCATTATAACATTTGCTTTTAAGTCCACAAAGAAATTCAATCTTAGCATAGTGGAGAAAGTAGCCCAGCAGATGAAGCCAGAAACAACCTTTAAGTTAGAAAAGAAATTGGGGCAGCTAGGTGGCATAGTGGGTAGAGCACTGGCCCCAGAGTCAGGAGTACCTGAGTTCAAATCTGGCCTCAGACCCTTAATAATGACCTATCTGTGTGGTCTTGGGCAAGTCACTTGATCCCATTTGCCTTGCAAAAACCTAAAAAAAAGTTAGAAAAGAAATTGAGATAGAAATCTCCAATTGAGATGGACCCTAAGAGTTTAAGTTTCTCAGTAACATAGGAATCTATGGAAAAGTATGATTTTATTTGTATGAGAGAATTTTCCTCACAATTTACAATTTTTCCCTTAATTTAAATGCATTATGTTTTGAGCTAATATGTTTTATGATATATTCTAGCAAAAGAAAAACATTAGGGGATAGTTTAAGAGATATTAATATATGTATATTAATTCCTAGCATCCCTCAAAGGATACAGCTTCCAAAGGTTCATGGTCAATAAGGATCTGGGGTATAGTAGCATCATAAAGTTGGAAGGGACATTAAAAGTCATCTCTTTCAATAATCTCTTAAAAAGAAGTGAGGAAACTATAACTTAATGCCCAAGGTCAAAAGGTTTTTTGCATTTATTTATGTTTTTGCAAGGCAATGGGGTTAAGTGACTCACCCAAGGTCACACAGCTAGGTAATTAGTAAGGGTCTGAGGTCACATTTGAACTCAGGACCTCCTGACTCCAGGCCCAGTGATCTATTCACGGCACCACCTAGCTGCCCCCAAAGTTATTAAGTGATAGTCCCAAGATTTGAACTCCCTAATTTCTTATCTAAAACCCTTGCTATAGGATCTAAAATGGCACCCAAATTTACACAATTAGTTAAAGATGAAAATGAAATTAGGGATCAACCCTGTGGTCTATCTTGTATAGGTTTATATGTTTTTAATTACATTTTAGAAGCATACTACATATTTAACAATTCAAAATAGAAGTTTTTTCACAAAATGTATGTAGAACTAACAAAACTAATACAGTAGAAAATATTTAATATCAAATCTATTCATTAGCTATTCTTATTTCTTCGTAAAATTTTACTGCAATCCTTTGTCTCCACCCTAAGGTCTATGCTTATGCATTTTTTAAACTTTTTTAATTGATTTTTTTTATTTTTAGGTTTTTGCAAGGTAAATGGGGTTAAGTGGCTTGCCCAAGGCCACACAGCTAGGTAATTATTAAGTGTCTGAGACCAGATTTGAACCCAGGTACTCCTGACTCCAAGGCTGGTGCTTTATCCACTACGCCACCTAGGCACACCTATTTTATTTATCTAAATGCATGTTATTATAAGTTTTTCAGCATTCATCCATGTGCATATGTATATTTTTAAGTTACAAAATTTCCTTCCACCCCCCTTCCTGCCCACCCTCAGGTTAATATAGCAAATACACACATTTGTGTTAAACATGTTTTGTGATTAGTAATTGTTGGTATGAGGAAGTAGAATTAAGTGAAAGAAATATATAAGAGCTATTTTAGTGAATTTAGTGTTCTTTCAGATTCTGAAGATTTTTTGATTTTGTTTTTATTCTTCTGGATGGGAATAGTATTGTCAATAGCCAGTCTAATAGGGTTTTCTGAACTGCTGAGAGGAGTTGCATCCCATCAAGTCTGATCAACTCACAATGTTGTTGTTAATGTGTACAACTGTTCTCTTGGTTTTGCTCCCTTCACTCAGCCCCAGATCTTGTAATTCATTCCATATCTCACTAGAGTTTGAGCATGTATGGTTTCTTATAGAACAATAGTATTCCATAATATTCATAGACTATAATTTTTTGCTACTACAAATATTGTTGCTACATATAATTTGGAACATGTAGGACTTTTCTCATTTTTTATTTCTTCTGAATGTAGGACTAGAATTGGAATTGTTGGGTCAAAGGGTATGATCAGTTCTATTGCTCTTTGGACATAGTTCCATATTGCTCTCCAGAAAAGCTGGATCCACTCACAACTCCACCAACAATGGATCAATGACCTAATCTTCCCAAAACCTCTCATTTTCTCTTTTTTGTCAATTTAGCCAGTCAGATAGGTTTGAGGGGGATACCTCATAGTTGTTTTAAATTGAATTTTTCTAATCAATAATGATTTGGAGCTAAACAGTTTTTCTTAGATAGTTGATCTACTCCAGATAATTTCTCAATTTTCTACTTTATTTTTCCTTTATAAACATATATTGACAACTAATAAGAAAGAGTTGAAAAGTAAGCATTTTGACTTTTATAAATGGTCTGTTTTGTGCGTGAACCTTCCTTTTTCTAAGACTGTTTTATCAAATCAACCAAATCTCTCTGTTGTTTTGGTATTCTATTCCTTTACAATTATAGTAAAAAAGAAACTTGAGGGCAATATCAGCGAAGCACAATTTCAAGTAGATTATGCTAAAATATAAAGCCTTTAAGTAGGGTACTAGTAACAGATTGTGGGTCCTTTTTTTTATTTTTACAAGGCAATGGGATTATGGTACTCACCCAAGATCACACAGCTATGTAAGTATTAAGTGTCTGATTTGGACTCCTCCTGACTCCATGGCTGGTACTCTATCTAGTGCACCACCTAGTTGTCCCCAGATTGTGTTTCTTTCTAAAGGAGAAGTCTAGTTTATGGTTCAAGAGCAGTAGACTGAACTTTTGGTGATTAATTCTTAGATCAAGATAACCAATGGAAACAAAGACAAAATAAATTTAGTCCTCTGTTTCTTGTACTAATGGTATTATCAGGGTAGAAAAGTGGTAGAGAGTATTAGGAATCAAACCTTTTTAGAACATCAAAATATTAACTTAGATGTTAATAGCATAAATATGGTATCTTGACCTAATGACTAACAAATCACTTACTACACTTAACTACTGTATTAATTCTGACATTCTTACTATAAAAAAGAAAGTTCCTATAAATAAAATAAAAGAAGGAAGTTGAAGGTCAATGGAAGAATGACTCATTATCTCTCTTTGAAAAAACAATTAGAGGAACTGGAGGGAGTGGCTGGGAGTGGTTTTATTGTTTTTTAAGAAGTAACAGCTACACATCATGGGACATTTGAAAACCTCATATTGCAGTAATCAAGTTAAGTATTTACACAGAGACTTCTAGGAAGAAAATTGAAGTTTGTGCAACCACATCTGTAGTAAATAATGAAGAAGTAGTAAGAGTCTAAAATAAATTAATAATCCTCCATTAAGTTCACCTGCATTTTGATACCTGATACAAAAATGGGCCTGGGTTAGGGAAGCTAAAAGAAGTTGGAAAATAAGATTCAAGGTTAAGAAATAAAAAAGACAAATTGATATATTTCCCAGGAGAAAAGAGGTTTCTGCTGGGACATTATACTGTCATTTTGATAAGTCTCTCTTTCCCAAGCTCCATTTGAACTCTTTTGTTATCACTGTTATGATAAGTTCATATTATTTGAACTTCTTTTGGAAACAGTTATAATTAATATCATTGTCCATTCCTTTATCTATTTCCAATTTGAATTTAAATGTTTATTCAAATATGCCAGGTTTATCAAATGTTCTCAATGATTTTATAAATTCATACAGACTCTACAGCACTACCTAACTGCTCCTTCCTTTACAGACAAGGAAACTAATGCATAAGATGTGTAGGATTATTACTGCTGCTGTTGCTGCTGGCTGCTGCTACTACTACTATTAGTGGTTCCTGTCCTTCATGCACCAGAAATTCTTTCAACTGATTAAGTCACAATCTGTACTGAAAAACAAAATAACAGCAATAATAACTGACAAATAGTAGGCAGGTATAAATATATATATATATATATGTATACAATATCACTATACATACTTACAATATATATATATATATATATATATATATATATATATTCACCGAGGCAAAAGCAAAGTAGTTATTCAGAAGACTACTTCTTATTGGAGACGACCAAAATGAGATCACAATGTTAGAGACAAATTGCAGTGTATTCAACTGTGGCTGAACGAAACCATACAAACTTGGAATGTTCTACCACAGGTTGGACACAAATTGTCCATGTGAACACCTGGGGTGGTAACTCCAAGCTTAAGTATCTCATGTTTCCTTTGAGCTGTTTGCATTCTACCTCTCTTACTGAGCACAGCACACTCTCTAATGAGGGATGCTAGGCTGGGTAGTCCTGTGCCATGTCTCCCATGCCGAACAATCAATTCTAAAATTCTTAAGAGAGACCTTCATGATGTCCTGATTATTGCTCCTTTGGACACCCTTGTGCATGGTTTGCCCTGTGTGAGTTCTCCATAAAGTAGTCTTTTTGGCAAGCGTATGCTTGACATTCTAGCAATGTGACTGGTCCATGGCAGTTGTGCTCTCTGTAGTTAAAGTTTGAATGCTGGGCAATTTAGCTCTAGAAAGGACTTCAGTGTTTGATATCTTTTCCTGCCAGAAGATCCTCAGAATCTTCCTAAGACAATTTAAATGGAAGTGATTTAATTTCCTGGCATGGCACTGGTAGACTACCCAGGTTTCACAGGCCTACAATAATGAGGTCAACACAATGGTTCTGTGAACCTTCAATCTGGTAATCAATCTAACACTTCTTTCCTTCCACACTTTCTTTTTTTTTTACTGATAATTTATTTTTCCAAATGCATATTATGGAAGTTTTTTCAAAATTCATCCATATGAATATGTATATTTTTAAATTACAAAATTTCCTTCCACCCTCCCTTCTCATTCCCCTCTCCTCGGCAGTGAACAATCAGGTTAACTTTGTACATAAATATTTTTGATAAAGCATGTTTACAGTTTAATCATTTTCTGTTTAAGGAATCAGGATTAAGGGAAAGAGATACATAAGAGATGATATATACAAAGTGTTCATCAGATTCTCAAGGGTTTTTTGTTTTGTTTTGTTTTTCTTCCTCTGGAGGGGGATAACATTGTCCATAGCCAGGCTAATATAGTTGTCCTAGCTCTCTGAATTGTTGAGAGGAGTTGCTTCCATCAAGGTTGATCATCCCACAATCTTTTTGTTAATATATAGATTGTTCTTATGGATCTCCTCCCTTCTTTCAGCACTGAATCCTGTAACTCATTCCATGCTTCTCTAGAGTTCAATCATTTATGGTTTCTTATACAACAATAACATTCCATAGTATTCATGTACCATAACTTGCTTAACCATTCCCCAAATTGATGGGCATCCCACAACTTTTTTTGAAGCCTCCCAAACACTGAGTTAGTCCTTGAAAAGGACAATGCCAAGGTAAGTGAACTTATCCACACTATTTAAAACTCCTCCATTGTAATTCATGGTTCCACATATGTATGGTGTGGTGCTGGCTGATGGAGCACCTATGTTGTCTTAGTCTTAATTGTTAGGTCAAAATGAGTACAAAGCAGCACAAGAATCAATCCATACTTTGTTACTTCTCAGCTTCAAAGGCTGCATTGAATGCATAATCATTTGCAACTAGATCATGCACCAATACTACCTCCACTTTGGTCTTTATTTGTAGCCTTTACAAGGTAAAGAATTTATCCTTGTTACAGTATCTAAATTTGAGTCCATGTTTGTCCTTGGTGAGGGCATTTGATAACATGACTGAAAACATCAGGCTAAAAAAGCATGTGAGAAAGGACAAAGACTTGTTTTATTCCCTTGTGACTGGAAAATCATGAGATCATCGTCCACTACCTGGAACCCAGGCAAGCATGTCTTTATGAAATCGATGTTCAATATTGGTGAATTTCTCTGGGCAACCAAATTTTGACATAATTTTCAATAAACCCTCATGACTGAGAGTACCAAGGCCTTGATCAGATCTATAAACATTGTATACAAACTGTTCTGCTCCCAGCATTTTTCCTGGAATTGTCAGGCAACAAATATCATATCAACAATTCTTTGATACTTTCTGAAGCTACACTGGCTCTCAGGTAGGTGACTATTTTCAAGTTGAAGGAGACAGCCTATTAAGAAAGACTCTGGAAAGAATCTTACCAGCAATGACTAAAAGAGAAACCTATTAGTGTCACAGGATGGTCTTATTCCCTTTACTTTTGTAGATATGGACAAGGGAAACATCCTTGAATTCATGGAGGATAATCTTTTCAAGTCATATGCCTGGAAAATTTCAGTCACATTTTATAAATCTCAGCTGGAATATGTGACTTTGGTTTGTCACATGAAAGAAATATAAAGCCATTTAAAACCTCTTCTTAAGGGGAATGACTGAACATATTGTGGTATATGTATGTCATGGAACACTATTGTTCTGTTAGAAACCAGGAGGGATAGGATTTCAGAGAAGCTTGGAAAAACTTGCATGAACTGATGCTGAGTGAGATAAGCAGAACCAGAAGAATATTATACAAGCTAACAGCAACATGGGAGTAATGATCAACCATGATGGACTTGTTCACTTCATCAGTACAATAATCAGCCATATTTATTAGGGTATCTGTGATGGAGACTACCAGCTGAATTCAGAGAAAGAACTGTGGAGTTTAAACAAAGAATTACCTTCAATTTTTTTTAAAAAAATTGACTTATGTACTACATAATTTTGTTATCTCTAATATTTTATCTTTTCCTCAAGCATATTGTTTTTCCTCTCAAAACATTCAATTTCAATCAATGCATAACAGAAAAAATGTAAAGATTATCAGATTGCCTTCTGTGGAGGGAAAGCGGGGAGGGAAGGGAGGATGGGGGAAAAAGTGTAAAATTCCAAACTTTATGAAAAAATGATACATAGAAACTACCATGGTATATAATTGCAAAACAAATAAATTATTTACATAATTAAAAAAACACCCTTTCTTCAGTTGGAGCTTCCACTAGGGTTGGACTTACTTCAACTTATGCTAAATGGTCAATGACTTCTGCATTAAACTGATGATGGTCTGTTAAGAAAACTATGGAAGTGTTCAGCCCATTTCTCTAGTATCATGTCCCTATTATTAATCAATATGGATCCATCAGCACCGAGTAGTTGAGATACACCATGTCTTTGGCCCATAAGTAGCCTTCAGGGCATCATAAAATCATTTTGGTTGGTTATTATCTGAATAAAACTGAATTTCATCTGCTATTAGTACTATTATTATTATTATTATTATTATTATTATTATTATCATTCTGACTATGATTACTACTACTACTACTACTACTACTATGACTAATACTATTATTATTATAACTAGTACTAGCAATACTACAACTGCTTCTACTACTATGACTACTAGTACCATTACAGTACTAAAAGTACTTCTACTATGCCTAGAACTGTGAATAGTACTAATACTACTACTACTACTAAGAGTAGTACTAATACTATGACATACTTCTGATTCTACTAATTCTAGTACTACTATCCTTTTAAGGCTTGAAAAGATTTTTGGAAATATCTTATTTTATCCTCACAACAACCTTGTAATGTAGGGACTATTATTATCCTCATTTTAGATATGAGGAAACTTGAGGACTTGGGTGATTTTCTCCCCAGGGCCATGCAGCTAATAGGTATCAGTGGACAGATAGATAGAACTCAGGTCTTTTTGACGCCATATCATGTTTTATCCACTGTATCACCTAACTACTAAAGCTAATTAGTGTCTCATTCAGGATTTGAAAAAAAAGTCTTCCTGATTCCTAAATAAAGAATCACTAACAACACCTCTCATATTTCCTTCCCCTTTAATATGCTTCTTTTTATTTCAAAATAAATTATAATTGACATTTGTTTTTAAATTACCTATGTCTTCCAGTACCCCTCACCCTCTCCCTTTCCTGAGAACCAGCCCATATAACAAAAATAAAGAGAAAAAAGAAAAATCAGGAAGACATATCAATAATTTAAAAATTCAATGT
Source organism: Macrotis lagotis (assembly GCF_037893015.1). Taxonomy (NCBI): domain Eukaryota; kingdom Metazoa; phylum Chordata; class Mammalia; order Peramelemorphia; family Peramelidae; genus Macrotis; species Macrotis lagotis. The sequence goes on from NC_133660.1 coordinate 75,682,742, forward strand.
GCTGTAACTTTGAGTTGCTATTGTTACTCTAAAGTCTTTTCTTTTACACCAATATTCTTTTGTAGTACAATTTGGTGGTTATTTATTTATATAGTATCCCTCTCCCAAAAATGTAAGCTGCATATCTCCAGAGCATAGTAGAAAGGTGCTTGAAAGTCTTTGCAGACTGTAATTTCCAAAAATTTCCAAACAAACAAAAAAGGAATGGCATAACAGGATTGCTGTAAAGCATGTCTTCTAGGAAATATGTGCCTGTTATAAATATTCACTATTAACACATAGCTAGAGGCTGGTATAATCAATAGAGAATGTGAGGAGGGAAAAGGAACAAGAATTTACATAGTATTTATTATGTGTCAGACACTGTGCTAAGTACAAAAATCATCTCATTTGAGATTGTCCATACCATGTGTTCCATTAATAGATAAAAGATCAAGAAAAAGTGAGGCGACACTCAGTAAATTGAGTGAATCACCTGGGACAAATTTATGGATTAGAGCTGCACATGATGGGCAAGATTGGATGTATTTACATCTTTATTAATAGAAGAAGAAACTACATATGAGAAAGCACAGATTATCTGATGTACTTCTGGCACATATTCTTAGTAAACCTTCATTATAGGTTTGTTCAGTTGAACTGAACCAGATTGAAACTTCATACTGACAAATGAGGAGTAAAATGGCCCTTTTGCTTTTATAAAAAATTAAGAGTTCATTTCTATAGGAGAAATGATGGAAAACTTTGGAGTGAAAAATATCATCCCATCTTAGAACTGCCATAAAGAAAGGAAACAGGCAAGTCTTCTCACATGAATCCAGAATTTCTGATAATAGGAAGCAAAATTTACATGTAGCAGACTAATATTCTACAACAGAATTCAGTTCAGGAGGGATAAGAACTTTGCAGGAATGAAATTCTGAAAGTACAAGGAGAGACAATTCTGATAAGATATAAAAGGAAAAGTTGAGATATGTAAATAAATAGTGTAGATACAAAAGGAACCATCAACCAAATTAGATTTAAATATATATTATATATATAATATATTAAATATGAAATCTAGTGCAAAGAACAGAGAATGCATAGAGCCATATGTCCTGACTCCTTAATATTTTTCAGGAATGAAGAAAGTCAAAATGAGCTAAGGGTTAATGAATAGAGCTATAGATTTAAAAGAAATGCTTATAACTGCTTTAGGAAAAAGAAGATAGCTGCTATAGCAAAAAAGAAGATAGGACTGTGACTCCTGATAGATGTAATGATAATGAAAAATTGAGTGCTGGTGAAGCTGTTTCTTCATTTTCTCAACAAAGGATTATAATCTTTGAACTAGAAAAGGGAGGAATAAAAAAATTGGTACTAGAGAATTTAAATACAAATTAAAGGGAAAAGTTATTTTTTTGTTCATAATTAAGTTCAAATCACAAAAACATGATAAAATAAATCTGAGAAAAGATAAAAAAAACTGGCAAAGCTAATTTCTAAGTGCTGCAAGTGATCTTTCAGGATTGTAGAGATTGGAGTAAGTATTTTTCCACTGACGAAGGACAAATACTACTTCATTTTTTTTTGTGTGTGGAAAGATAATAGACTTTGCAAACTATAAATTATAGGCCAGTGAGACTGACTTCACTTTGAGAACAAGAGACTTAAATTCTTCATTTAAAATGTTGACAAAACATCTAGAAAGAGATAAATAAAAGAACATCTAGAGGGGGGAAAATATTTGTAGAGCATACTTTATCAGAGAGGGGAAAACATTATTTAAATTATTGCCCTGTCCTTTTTTGGGCAAACTTATTTGACTTAGAAGAAAGTTTTCAAGTACCACATCTGACAATTAACCAACTATTTATCTGAGGGTCTTAAGTCACTCTATAAAACTATAATTTACAGTAAGATCAAAAACTCCAAGTCTGGATAAAGAACATAACAAACAAATAAAAACAAACCAAAATAAGTGATTGATGTTGCTAGTAATTCCAAAGACATATTTTACCTAGTCCCTAGAAAAATATTTGGTCAATTTTCTGCAGCCATTTCTGTGGACATAATAGAAAGATATAGATTAGACAACTGTAAAGTCAGGGGTAATTAGAAATTGATTAAATGACCAAAATCAAAAGTTAGTCATAAAAGGTTCAATATGAACTAGGAAGGAGTTCTCTAGTAGAGTTTTCTAAGATTTTGTATTTGGTCCTCTACTCCCTAACAGTTTTATCAAACACTAGAATAAATACAAAAAATAAAGTGGCTAGTCCAGATGAATTTACAAGTGAATTCTATCAAACATTTAAAGAACAATTAATTCTTATTCTACATAAACTATTTTTAAAAAGTAGGAGTTCTGCCAAATTCCTTTGGTGACAACAATATGGTGCTTATACCTGAACCAAGAAGAACCAAAACAGACAAAAAATTTATAGACTAATCTCCCTATTGAATATTGATGCAAAAAATCTTAAACAAAGTTTTAGCAACAAGATTATAGCAAGTTATTACTAGGATAATGCACCATGATCAGGTAGGATTTATATCAGGTAGGTAGGGATGGTTCAACATTAGGAAAATACAACATAGTTGCATATATCAATAGCAAAAACAACAGAAATGATATTATTATCTCAGTAGATGCTGAAAAACCTTTCATAAAAGGCAAAATTTATTCCTATTAACAAAGTATAGGAATAACTACAGATTTCCTTAAAAATAATAAACAGTATCAATTTAAAACCATCAACAAATATTCTATGCAATGGTGATAAATTAAGAACATTTCCAATATGATCAGGAGTGAAACAAGAATGTCCATTTTCACAAATACTATATAATATAGTATTAGAAATGTTAACTTTAGCTATAAGAGAAGAAAAAAATTGAAGGAATCAGAATTGGCAATAAGGAAGGAAAACTTTTATGCTTTGTAGATGATATGATGATATACTTAGAGAACCCAAGAAAATCATCATTATGCCTGAACAACAAATCCCAAGAACAAGAGAGAGAGAGAAATTCCATTTAAAGTAACTGCACACAATATTAAATACTTGAGAATCTACCTCCCAAGGCAAATTCAGAAACTGTATGAATACAATTACAATGCACTCCTCACTCAAATAATGTCAGATCCAAACAATTGGAAAAATGTCATTTGCTCATGGTTAGGTTGAGTAATATAATAAAAATGACAATTCTACTCAAATTACAAGACTTCTTATTCCTTGCCATACCACTCAAACTACCAAATAATTATTTTTACCGAGATAGGTAAAACAGTAACAAAATTCATCTGGAGCAACAAAAGTTCAACCATATCAAGGGAACTGATTTAAAAAAATGTAAAGGAAGGTGGTCCCCCCACCTGATCTAAAACTGAACTATAAAGTGTCAGTCATTAAAACTGCTTTAGTACTAGTTAAGAAGTAGTATAATAGATCAGTGGATTAGGATAGGTTCAAAAGAAACAGAAGTAAATGACTACAGTAATCTACTGTTTGACAAAATGAAAGACATTAGCTTCTGTGATAAGAACTCACTATTTGACAAAATTTGATGGGAAAACTGGAAAATAGGATGGCAAAAAGTAGGCATAGATTCACATCTCACACCCTATATCCAAATAAGGTCAAAATAGGTTGAGGATTTATACATAAAAAGTGACATGATAGATTAACTGAACAGATCAAAAAATACTTTGTCAGATATATGGAAAGGGTAGATATTTATGACCAAACAAGAAATAGAGTACAATGAAAATTGGTAATTTTGACCATATTAAGTTAAAAAGGTTTTGCACTAATAAAACCAATGCTGCCAAAATTAGAAGGAAAATAGAAAGCTGGGAAATATTTTTTGTAGCTTTCGCAGTTCTGAGAAAGGTCCAATTTCTAAAATATGTAATGAGAGAATTGCATCAAATTTATAAGATTGAAAGTTATTCCCCAATTGATAAATGATTAAAGAATATGAACAGTTTTCAAATGAAGAAATTAATACATATATAAATATATATAAATGTTCCAAATCATTACTGATTAGAGAAATGCAAATTAAAATAAGTATGAGGTATAACCTCACACATGTATCACATTGGCTAAGATGACAAAGATCAATGTTGGAGACATTGTGGGAGGTTTGGGACATTAATGCATTGTTGGTGGAGTTGGGAACTGATTCAACCATTCTAGAGAGCAATATAGAACTATGTCCAAAAAGCAATAAAACTGATCATACCCTTTGACCCAGAAGTACCAATACTAGGCCAAAAGTTAGAAGAAATCATAAAAAAATGGGAAAAGTAAAAAATATTTATAGCAACTTTTTTTGTACTGTCAAAGAATTGGAAATTAAGGAGATGCCCATCAATTAGGGAATGACTGAACAAGTTTCAGTATTCCCATAGTATATGAATATTATGGAATCCTACTGTTCTGTAAGAAACTATAAATGGTCAAACTCTAGAGAAATACGGAATGAATTATAGGATCTAAGGCTGAATGAGGGGAGTAGAACCAAGTGAACAATGTGCACATTAATAACAACTTCGTGAGTTGATCAAACTTGATCCAGCTCCTCTCAGAAGTTCAGAAACCTAGGACAATCCATTAAATCTATTATGGATAATACTATCCCCATCAAGAAGAATAAAAAAACAAAACAAAACAAAAACCCATCAGAATATAAATGAACACTACATTCACTTTTTAAAAATTTCTCTTATGAAATCTCATGATTTTTTCCCTCAATCCTAATTTCTCCTACTGAAAGTGACTAATCTGTAAACATGTTTAATCAAATGTGTTTATATAATATTCACCTGACTGTATGTCACTGAAGGGTGAGGGGAAGGAAATTACATAACTTAAAAGCATGCAAATACATACAGACAAATGTGGAAAAACTTTTATAACATTTAACTGGAAAAAATAAAATAAAATATCATCTAAAAATAGCGTGGCTATCACATTTACAGATGGCACAAATCTGAGAGAGATGATTAACTTGATATACATGAGAATCAGTTTCATAAAGAATTTCAATAGAACTCTGAGTCATTTTGAAAAAGATTGTCATGATCTGAAAATGAGTGTGGACAACATTTTTCAAGAAATTATCATGGAAAACTGCCATAATATCCTACGACCTGAGTGAAAAGCAGTCATTGAAAAATTCTCTTATAACTTCTTGAAAGAGATCCTTATATGAGAACTCCAAGGAATATTATAGTCAAATTTCAGAATTGTAAGCTTAAGTGGAAAATATTGAAAGCGGTCAAACAAGAAACAATTCAAATACCAAGGAACCACAGTCAGGATTATGCAGCAGCTTCAACAAGTTTTTAAAATTCTTATTTATTTAAGGCAATTGGGTTAAGTGACTTGCCCAAGGTCACACAGATAGGCAATTATTAAGTGTCAGAGGCTGCATTTGAGCTTAGGTCCTCCTGACTCTAGGGCTAATGCTCTATCCAGTGTACCACTTAGCTGCCCCTAGTATCTTCAACATTAAAGGATCAGAGGGACTGGTATATGAGAATCCAGAGGGTAAATCAGTTTGGATTACAGCCAAGATTCAACCACCCTGAAAAATTTAGCATATTCTTTCAGGAGAAGAGATGGGAACATTCACCAATATAGTGGATTTTCAAACTTACTGATTCCAAACAATCTTATAAAAAGACCAGAGAGGCAAAAAACAAAAAAAGATAAATGGAACAAAAAAAAGGTAGTCAATAAGACTAAACTTTATACTGGGAAGATAATAGTTGTAACACATGATAACTGTATATTAAGAGAGCTGAAAGGAGAATACTTAGAGAGTGAGGGTATAAGTTTATTTTTTTAATTGATATTTTCTGCTTTCAAATTCCTGTTATTAAAGTTTTTCAACATTCATACAAATGCATATGCATATTTTCAAGCTACAAAATATCCTTCCACCTTCCCTTTTCACTCCCCTCCCCTCAGCAGCAAACAGCAAACAGTATATATCTATATATTGTACATACTCATTTGTGTTAAACATGTTTTCAGATTACTCATTTTTGGTATGAGGAATTAGGATTAAAGGAAAGAAATACATGAGATTTTTTTTTAAAGTGAATGTAGTGTTCACCAGATTCCCGAAAGGTTTTTGTTTTGTTTTGTTTTTCTTCCTCTGGGTGGGGAAAGCATTGTCCATAGCCAGTATAATGGGGTTGTCCTAGGTTTCTGAACCACTGAGAGGATCTGTATCCATTGGGGTTGATTAAGTCATAATGTTTTTATTAATGCGTTCAATGTTCTCATGGTTCTACTCCCTTCATTCAGCATCAGATCCTGTAATTCATCCCATGCTTCTCTAGAGCTTGACCATTTATGGTTTATTATAGAACAATAGTATTCCACAATATTCATATACCATAATTTGTTCATCCATTCCCCAATTGATGAGCATCCCCTCACATAAATTGATTATTATATGAAGATATTGAAAAAAGTAAAAAAGGATTCTGCTGGGAGAAGATGGAGGAGGCACAAAAGGATAAATCACATCATATGAACAAGCACCAAAAATCTATTACAGTAGAGCAAAAGAAGGGAGGGTGTGAGCACTGACTCAATCTTATTCTCAAAAGCTTTGACTCAAAGATGGAATGATATGTACTACCAATTGGATTTAGAAATTTAAACTTTCCCTATAGGGAAAAAGGAAGAGGGGACAGCTAGGTGGCACAATGGATAGATCACTGGCTCTGAAGTCAGGAGTACCTGAGTTCAAATCTGACCCCAGACACTTAATAATTACCTAGCTGTGTGGCCTTGGGCAAGCCACTTAACCCCATTGCCTTGCAAAAACTTTTAAAGAAAAAAGGAAGAGAAATGAGAATGAAAGTGGAGGGAAGGGCTGATAGAAAGGAGGGCAGATTGAGGGAGGTGGCAATCAAAAGCAAAATACCAGTGAAGAGAGACAGGGTGAAAGAAGATAAAAACTATAAATGGAGAAAATAGTCATATCCATGAATGTGAATGGGATGAACTCTTCCATAAAAGAGAAGTGGATTAGGAACCAAAATCTTATGTTCTTTGCTAGAAACACATTTGAAGCAGAGAGAGATAAATGAGTAGTAAAGTTAAAAAGCTTGAGTAGAATATATTATGCTTCTGTTGATGTAAACAAAGATGAAAAGACAATCCTGATCCCAGACAAAACAAAAGCAAAATACAGACCTTCTCATAAGAGATAAGGAAGAAAACTACAACTTCTTAAAAGGCACCACAAATACTGAAGTAATATCAACACTAAATATATTTGCACCAAGTGGTATAGCAAGCACCTTTTTGAGGAGAAGTTAAGGTTGTTACAGGAAGAAATAGGCATTAAAATTATAATAGTAGGGGACCTCAACTTCCACCTCTCAGAATTAGATAAATACAACCACAAAATAAATAAGAAAGATGTAAAGCAAGTGGATAGAATCTTAGAAAAGTTAGATATAATAGACCTCTGGAGAAAATTAAGTGGAGATAGAAAGAAATGTTCCTTTTCTCAGCAGACCATGGAACCTGTGCAAAAATTGACCAATTAGTTCACAATTTCACCAACAGTGCATTTGTACCCCAGTTTTCCCTTATCACCTCCACCACTTATCATTTTTCTTTTCTGTCGTATTAGTTAATCTGATAGGTACAAGGAGGTACCTCAGAATTGTTTTAATTTTCACTTCTCTAATTAATAGTATAAACAAAACTGATGCACCAAGATTAGAAGGAAAACAAAAAGCTGGGGAACATTTTTTTATAGATAGTGCTTCAGATAAAGAACTCATTTCTAAAATATATAGAGGACTGATTCAAGTCTATAAGAATACAAGTCATTTCTCAATGGTTAGAGGATATGAATAGGTAGTTTTCAGATGAAGAAATTAAAGCTATCTCTAATCATGTAAAATGCTCCAGTTTATTATTAATTAGAGGAAATGAAAATTAAAACAACTTTGAGTAATGCTTGTTAGTTGTGAATTGATCCAACCATCCTGGAGAGCAATTTGGAACTATACCCGAAGGACAGAAAACTTTGCATACTCTTCCATCTAGCAATACCACTACTAGGTCTGTATTCCAAAGAAATCACATAAAAGGGGAAATGACTGATATATACAAGAATATTCATAGCAGTTTTTTTATGGTAGCAATAATTTGGAAATTCAGGGAATTCCCATCAATTGAGGAATAGCTGAACAAGCTGTGGAATATAGCTCTATAAGAGCAGGAGGATTTCAGAAAACTCTGGAAAGACTAACATGAACGAGAAAATTGAGCAGACCAGGAAAACATTGTACTTCATGATGGCAACATTGTATGATGATCAACTAGAGTAGACAACACTTCTCAGCAATACAATGGTTAAAAATAGTTCTAAAAGACCTGTGATGGAAAATACCATCCATGTCCAGAGAAAGAACTCTGGAATTGGAATGCAGATCAAAGCATACTATTTTCATCTTTTTAAATTTTTTTTTTTTGCTTTTTCTTTCTCATGAGTTTTCCATTTTTCTTCTGATTGTTCTTTCACAATGTGATTAATATGGGAATATGTGTAATATAATTCTACATAAATAATCTATACCAGATTACTTTTTTATTCTAGGATAGGGGAAGGGAGAGAGGCAGAGGAAAACAAAACAAAATAAATATTGAACATTATTTTGACAAACAACTGAAAAAATAATAAAAAAAATATTAAAATCTTCTTTGTAAGTAGAACACATAGCTAATCACTAGTTCATCCAAACACAACCTGGAAATTTTAACTGAGGAAGGGTAATGTAAATCAACAGAGTGACAAAGAAGTTTTAAAAGTGTAATGTAATTTCAACTCGTATTAAGAGAGGAATAGTTTTTAAGAGTAAGTGAAGCATCTGGGTGGTACTATGAACAGATAATTGTACCTGGAGTCAGGAAGATCTAAATTAAGTCTGGCCTCATACTTTTGATTTAATAGTTGTATGACCCTTACCAAATCACTTAAGTTCTGTCTGCCTTGGTTTCTTCATCTATTATTAACCCATAACCAGAATTACTGTGAGGATAGAATGAAATAATATTTGAATTGTTTTACAAATTCTAGACTGCTATATAATGCTAGCTATGCACCACATCATCATCATTATTGTTATTGTTTTTGTGATGATGATGATGATAATATGATTGTGCTGTACACTGCCATGTTCAGACCACATCAGGTGTACAATGTTTCATTTTAAGCACTACATTTTGGAAGGGCATTGGTTATCTAAGACAGTGTCCAGAGATGGGTGTCTAGGATAGTAAAAACACTCAAAATTATAATATATGAGATCAACTAAAAAAAAATAAGGCTGTTTTCCCAGAGAAAAGAAAACACAGAGGGTTTGAGGGATTAATGTAGGAATGGCATGAAAATTATCCTAAAATGTTTAAAAGAGGGACTATATCTGTTCTATTTGCTCCCAGATACTAGGAGTAATGGGAAGAAATTAGAGGTGGATTCAGTTTAATATAAGAATAAGGCTGCTAATAATTATAGCTATACTAAATGGAACATGTTGCCTCAGAAGGCAGTAGATTCTATGCTACTAGAAGTCTTCAAGTAAGGGCTAGATGATCCTGTGCCAAGAATGATATAGAGACTCCTTTGCCACATGGATTAAACAACCTTTAAGGTCTCTTGCAGTTTTAACTCTGAGTTTCATTTCTGAGAAATTTCTTCTTGTTTATGAGACAGTCCATTTCATGGTATATGGACAAGTCACTAGTCAGTAAAAATATTGAGTATTTCATATTACAATAAAATCCATTATGGATTTTATCAAGTTGTAAAATGAATTTTAATTGATTTCTTGTTATGGTATTGATGACATAAAATAATTATTTTATAGGAGAAAGCTAGAGAATATTTGTAAGAAAAATTTATTTAGTAATTTAATGGATAAAATTTCCCCATTTTGCTGCATTATTTGTAGCATAATAGTATATCATACCTAGTCAATAATGGTGTTGGTGGTGTAAGGAATTGAGAGTTGGTATAGACTAGGGATCAGAGAAAGTTTGCTGCTGGGCAGAGAATGTAGACTGAACTCTAAAGGATGAGTCAGAATACAATCATCAAGAGATATTTAGGAGTCATTTATTTGAACATAATAAATGAAACCATAGAATTGGATGGGTATGCCCAAGATTAAAGTTCATAAAGAAAACCAAAGAGGACAAATGAAAAATTTTGGTCATGCCCAAAATTAGGAACAAAAAAAATAGGATCAAAATTGAAATAAAATCCAAATTAAGAATTTTGAAAAATCTAGAGAATTATTGCTTTTCTCCTCTAAATCCCAGTTAAAAAGCACCCTAGTTCCTTTCAAAATTAGAATACAGTTTGCCTAGTGCAAAGTAATCAAAATAATTGCCCTTCAAAGTAAATATTATTTTCCGTAAAAAAATTTTAATGTTAACTCAGTGAGTTTTTCAAAGCAAATCAGCTTTAAAACAGAAGGCTAAATGGAAGGCAAAAGGCTATATCTGAATGTCTGAATCTTTAGAAGATCTAAAAATTAAAACCTCATATTTTTATTGTTAATGGTAATATTGCACTGTCATCTAAGAAAGATTTATTAAGTAGAATATTCAGGAAGAACATTGCAGCAGGTTCTAGGGGATTTTTAAAAAAAATGTTTCCTTGCATGGTGTAAGTAGTCGTCTAAAATAAAGTTAAGGAACAAATATAAATAGCAATGATTTATAGAATTACAGTGATAAATATATTAAAGATTTTCCATGAAAAATATTTTGTTAAGTCTCATACAAACTAGGAGGACCAAGACATGTTTTATGGAGAAATTAGTATATGACTCAATCTTTAAATGGTAAATAGGGATCCAATAGTTAAAAAGGAGGAAAGACCCTGGGAGTAACATTTTAAGGCATGTTCAAGGTTAGAAAATGTTTTCAGGATGTGGAGCAAGAGCAGATTGAAGGATAGATTAGAAGAGGGGCTATACTAAGACTATGACTTTGAAAGTGACAATAAGAAGTCAAGTGGTACATTTAACAGAGACGTTAAAATATATAAAAATGTTTCAAATGCAAATATGTGAAATATATGTAAATCATCTGCATCCTTCTTAGAAAAGATACAATGCTTGGAGTGATATAACATTAGTTTATGTGATATACTCCATAAGACTTCAAAAAAGCAAACTCATGCTTTAATAATTACTAAGCCAAGGAATATAATATTTGATTTCTTCACAAAACAGTCTAATGATAACATACTTAAGTCACCAGGTAAGGGATTTCATCAGGCAAGTGCAAGCACTGTCTCTGGTATGCATATGAAAGCCCTCCACTTTCCTAAACTGAATGGCTTCAAATGGGTGGTCAAGTAAAACTTTCATAATAACTAGGTTCTCAATCTAGATTAGGAAATAGGAAAATATGACTTGTAATTATGATAAAATTGTACTTAGTCTCAAACCTTACCCATATCTATATTTTTTTCTTAATTAATAACATATCTTTACTATTGAATGCAATCACTCAATTAACTCAGGTCACATGACAGACTAGATATAAAAAAATACAAGAAAATTATTAAATACTATCTATGAAAGCCATCTGACCAAATATCTCCCAGATCATTTTTTTCCTTGTCATTCAAAGTTTTTCTTCAGGAATGGCAAAAAAAGACTTTTTTTAAAGTTTTATTTTGTTTAAAATTTGGGACACTGTGTAAAGTCAGGACTGTAAATATGGGGAAATAGTTACTACTTTATTTGTATCCAGGTTTCTGGTGGTATCCAAATCTCCATTTCCTGCCAATGAAAGGTCTTAGACATTGGTAACTGAAAGCAAGGGGAGGATGGTACATGGAATATTATTTCCTTTCCATGGTTCTCTAAATACTGAATTTTGGACAGTCCTGGATCAATCTTATCTATTTCCTTTTCTGGGCCCAGGTAAATCTGCTGAGATCTTTGCTAGGTTTCATCTAACCTGGCCAATATGGCTTCATTCCTAACCTAAGTTAATATGAGTTTTGTTTTGTTTTTTCTTCCACTGATAACAGTGACAATAGAGCAATATGCAAATTGAAGTAAGCAACAAAAAAGGAACTAGAAATTCCAAGTCATTGCCATCTAACTGCATGTTAGACAGGAAGACTGAGTTTCACTACTGTATTTCTCTGAAAAATATGATCTAACCAGAAAATAAGCGCTAGCATGATTTTTTCCAGGATGTTGGCAATATAGACCCTACCTCAAATATAAGTCCCAGTTGAGATCATTAGATAAATTTAGTATGTCCATTGAAATAAATGACAGACTATTGAATTATAGAATAATAATATTAATATATAATTAAAATAAATAATATTATAACAATATTATATCATACTATATTACTATATTATAATATACTATATTATACTATACTATATTATACTATAGTATATACTATATTATACTATAGTATATAGACTATACTATAATATACTATACTATATTATAATAATAAGTAATATTTTAATAATTAAAATAAATGATAATTTAAAATTATAATTATTTGTAAATCCCCAGGTGGGAAGCCTTTAGATGAGAGGTAAATTCTTATGTAATCCAAATGAACTAAAAATTTATTGCCAAATGACCAACTGGAGTACAGGCATAATTCACAAATAACATGCACACTTAATAATAAAGGGATATGGTTAAATGTAGATTTTTGTACATTAATAAATGAATAAATGTAGATTGTTGTACATGAAAAAAATACATCCCTTGAAAATAAGCCTAATGTGTCTTTTTGAAGCAAATGAATATAAGACCTAGGTTTATTTTCAAGGAAATATTGGTACTGTGTGTCTTTCTAATTCTTGAAAACCAAGAATGGCAAACAGAGAGTAACTATCAAGGGCAATAAAAGAAGAAAGAGAACTCAAGAAACATAGTGCTCTGTATCCTGGTTTTGCCATAGTTTGTATATCCATAAATCTGCTTTCCCTTGCTTTCAACTAGCAGCTCTGAGCCCATTCTATTCCTAATGCTTCAAATAATTCTATAGAAATACCTATTAAAGATATAAGAATTACATGTTCTTCACGAAAATACAGATATTAAAACGTGTACAAGAGATTAGCAGCAGTATTATGGTTACTGAAATTAAATTAAAGAACAATAATAAAAGTATTTGAGGGGCGGCTAGGTTGTGCAGTGGATAGAGCATTGGCCCTGGAATCGGTAGTAACTGAGTTCAAATCCGACCTCAGACACTTAATAATTACCTAGCTATGTGGTCTTGGGCAAGCCACTCAACCCCATCTGCCTTGCAAAAAAAAAAAAACACCTAAAATGTATTTGAAATAAAATACATATTACTGCTGGTTGTGGTAGTACATATCTATAGTCCCTGCTGCTGGAGGAGGTTAAGATAGGATGATTGCTTAAGTTCTGAAATCAATAGAGTTGAAAATCATTGAATGTCTGCATTAACTCCAGTCCTAATATAGTGAGCTTTGCAGTAGCAAAACAGACTGCCAAAGAGGAAAACTGACCCACATAGAATCAGAGCAGGTCAAAACTCCAATACCCCAATCAGCAGTTAGTTTAGATCTATGAAGGGTCACCTCTTCTTTTTAAATCTGGGCACAACAGGGAGATCTACTTTCTTAAAACAGAGCAAAGTATCAATATAAAGTTAACATCCATCATTAAAAATATAATAATCAAAACCTTAATTCATTGCATGGTAGTCATGGGATGAGAATCTAATATCACCTGTGAAATTCTGGGTAAGTCATTAAAAATCTCCAGATTATATTCATCTGTGAAGTGAAGAGTTTGGTTGAAATAATACAAGCTCATTTAAAATATACTACTCTTCATATTCAATATATTCATATGTGTTTTTAATATTTGTTTCTTAACACACAGAGATTTATTGAACTATGCAAAGTAAATCAGGGTCACAAATGCAAAATGTAGATGGGTCAAGTTGAGTCCATCACAGTGTCTTTATAATATGTTTATCTATCCTGTGTTATTATTTAGTAAGTTATCAAATCTTTTATTTGAAGCAACATATATTTTATAACATATTTATTTTATTTGAATACATGAGTGAATGGTTTAATTAAAACCAAACAGGACTTTCAGTATCCAAACCATGACATATTTTCAAAGTGAAACATCATCACTTAGAATCATAGAAACAGAACCTTAGAGAAAGAATAGATCTGAAAAAACATCTAATATCCAAAGCAAAAACCTAAACAAAACAAAAATAGCAAAATATCCTACCCAAGTGGTAGGATAAACTTTTTAATACTTTCAAGATATAAATATTAAATGGTGAATTCTAAAGGAAATCATTATTCCTTTATGTGTGGCCCATTACTGTCAAGAATTACACAGAGGTTCTGATAAGATCACTCAAAAGGATATGCTGCCTTTAAATTCAGAGAAAACTTATATTTCCCCATCTCTTGTAAGCAAACTTGAAATTTTGTTTTGTTGCAAGGAAACTTTAGCATGTTTTGTTGCCTACAAAACAATACCCACAGCATTAGAGAGAAGTTCACAGTGTCACAACTGGAAATAAAAAGATAAAACTTTTCAGATCCTCCATCAAGTCAGCTAAATTATAGATTTTCTTTTTTATGTTTGAATATTTTCTGGAAGATCTGAACTATTCTAACTATTCTAATAATGCATTTTAAAAGAAAAGGACATGGTGTTAACTATTTTGAACAGAATTCATAGTGGTTGAACATGGTTTGTGCAGTGGGAAATGGATGATAAAATATAAATCTTGGCATAAGTGTTGTAAAGTCAAAGTCACAATGAAGTAAAAGTAATAATTTAACCAACTGCTGGATAGTAGAGTCATAATACTACCAGACAGATGGAGAATATTAGAAAACAAAAAATGGAGTATAAAAGTTAGGGGCTAGATTCTGTAAAGAAAAAAAGGAAATAATTAAACATTCACAAAAAAATCAAACTGGTCCCAAGCATTCAGTGATGGGTATTAGTAAAATAGTTCTTTTTAATTAATAATCACTTACTATATCCAAGGTTTGATAAAGGGACTACTTTGGAAATATGCTCCATACTCATAAGTAGTTTACCATCAAATTTAGAATGGGGGTGGGCCAAATGCAAGAGATATACATAACTAAATATAAGGCTTTGAATAATAAATTCTATTATAAATATAACTCCCAAGAAAATGAGAATATTTATGACATTCTGGCTTGTCCATTAAGTGGATATATGGTTTATTTCCTATCTATTACAATAATGGGAAAGAAATTTAGCCAAATTAAAGATTTCAGAGAATTTACCAGATTCTTTTTTTTTTGGAGCTATGACTCTTAATCACTTGTTTATTTTTTTCTCTAAACTAAGTCTGCTTAAACTTCTCAGAATATATCAAATTTTGTGTCCATTTTCTCTCCCTAAAATTCAGTGAGTTTCAAACAGCTTTCTTGATGAAATAAAATGTAATTCTCTTCTATTCCTAACTCCTAGAAAACATTTAACACCCATGACTCATTTAAATCACTTAAAAGAATATGAAATACATCAAATGTATAAGCTGCTTTGATTTTATATAACAATTTACATCTAATTCACAGAAATTTTGTTAAGTGTCCCATGACAAAGATGACATAGACTGAAGAGTGACTAGAAGGGCTTATTTCTTAGGATAATGTTGCATAGAATGCTTAGACAATATTTCAGATCCTTAACATACAGTGAGGAGTCAACTATGGGTAATTTCAACAATATTGTCTTGCCACTAGGATGCCATCTCTTCCTTATACACCCATTAGAAGCATGTTACAGATTTAGTTATTTCATATATATGTGTGTACAGGAGTAAAATCAAGAAGAGGACAGCATGATTTAGTGGTAAAAGTACTCAGAAGCTGAAGGATCTGGGTTCAAATTCTGTTTTTGCAAAGGTGATCTAGGACAAATCATTTGCCTTTCTGAATTTGTTTCCCCAATTGAACAAAAAGGGGTGGGGGAGGATTGATATCTAAAGTCCCATTCAGTTCTAATTCTAAGGTCCTATGATACTGGGGCATTTATTATTAGAAAAGAGCAATGACTGAAGTTTGTCACTTCCATGATTAAAACAAGGAAAATCAAGGTTCAGCATGAAAAACCTATGTAGGTATTTCCCCAGAGGAGGCACAACAGACAAACAGTAAATCTTAGTCATTGTTGATTTTAATGTGTGACACTAGAACTGTGATGTCATAAGTGAAAGAAACCGGTGGTTTGGAATTGCTCTTGACTGATTCAGATTTGAAATTCTCTTTCAATTGTAGCATTGACTTGCCCATTCCCATATGAGCTGGAGTATGTCAGGGGAAGCATTTGAAGCCACATCTGGCTGATTTCAAGAGTAACCTTCTATAAACTCTACCCTATAGTTTATATCTAACATCATAGAGTTAGAGAATTCTAACTACAAACATACACTGTCTAAGATACCTACATATATGTACAGAAACAAAATCTCTTTGTAACATGCTACTAATGGATGTATGAGGAAAAGATGTTATCTTGGTAGCAAGACAATATTGCTGAAGATGATTTCATTGGCATGATTTAAACTCCAAGAAAAGGGAGCTCTTTCTAAAAGATGCAATTTGGCAATTTCCCTGCAACTTAGTCTTAGAAAATTGCCTAGGGTACTGAATTTAACTAACATCCCCGAGATAGATATCATAGAGAACATGTATTTGAAGCAAGATTTGAAGACAGTTCTTCCTGGAACAATTATCTCTCTACTATTCTAGATTTCCTCTCATGCAGAATATTAAAGGAGGAAAAAGCTCTGGTTAATTTGGAGTTCTAGAAATTTATATTGCCCTTCGAACAAAAGATCCTTACATGGACCCCCCATGGAAAAGAAGTAGATTTCTGCAATAGTGTCACTTCCATGCAGTGGGTGGTAAGTGATAGCAACTGGATGAAATCATTTGAAATGTGAAGATGCACATAATCTTGTGCTTTCTTTTGACTACATCTGGAGTAATTCTACAGATATACATAACTCAGAGCACACTAGGGAGGTCCTTGTTCCCAAGACATGTGGAGAGCAGCAGGAGTGATGATGACCTGTGAAACACTTGCTCTAGCTCAAACTGAGTCCATCTGGGATCGAGGTTTATTTCCTGACAGATGACAGACTATCATGCAATGCCAGCTAGTCCCTAAGATCCTTTGGTGCAGCACAGGGTGGTCATATCAGTTAGTCCCAGG
The DNA here is from genome assembly GCF_037893015.1 of Macrotis lagotis. Taxonomy (NCBI): domain Eukaryota; kingdom Metazoa; phylum Chordata; class Mammalia; order Peramelemorphia; family Peramelidae; genus Macrotis; species Macrotis lagotis. Next base: position 75,700,038 of record NC_133660.1, read on the forward strand.
ATGAAGTTCTCAAAATCCTCTGAAGTGGTGAGAGTAATTTTTTTTAAACTTTAAAATGACTTCATTGCTTTGAAAGATCTAAAGAGTTTATGCTCATCTATTGAAAATTCAAACCACTCCTCATCACCTTTAAGTTTACTGAACTTTCCTCACAGCTTTCTGCCTTTCTCTTTCTAACCTGCTGTTTTCTTTGATAGCAGAATCTATCCCAGTGAAATAATGTTAAGCTTACATTGCAGACCACCCTAGAGAAGATCAGAATTTTGATATGAGTTTTAGTCCACCCTGGATGCCCAGGACTTATTTGAAGCTTCAGGGATATTCATATATGAACTTAAATCATTCCCAGCAACTCCTTAATATTCTATGAATGGCTTCAAAACACAATGTCCATTGACCATGCTAAGCCACTTCAAATCAGGGTTCTCAGGCCGTGGCAAAGGATTTATCCAATTAATCATTAGATATTTGTTTATTAATTATCTGTTACATGTCAAATCTTATGTTAGGTGCTAGAGGTATATAAGACACATATAAAACAAATATAGTGCAATTTTTTTAAGGAAATAGAGGTGCTGGAACCTTGGAAATGCTTCATGTAGAAAGCAGTACTTGAGTTAGTCTTTGAAGGAACCCAGAGTTTTTCATAGATGCAGAGGTGAAAAAGAAGAAAGCTATAGACAAGGTTGGGGGTAAATGGAACCTATGGAAAAATTCAAAGATGAAAGATGGAATCTTATGTACAGAAAGCAATAAGAAGCCCAGATTCATTGTTCTTTAGAGTGTAGAGGTAAGATTGCAAAACATTTTTAATACCATACATAATTGTATGTGAACTGAGAAGTAATAGGAAGTCATTGGAATTTATTAAGTGGGGGAATTATGTGATCAGAACTGTGCTTTAGAAAAATCACTTTGGCAGAAATATGGAAGATGGAGAATTGATATGAGGAGGAAAATTTGATGTAGGACCACAAATTAAGGAAGATATTTAAATAGCCCAGTTTAGAGATGCTGAAAGTCAGAAACTGTAGTTAATTCATTGTAGTAAAAAAAAAAAAGAGAGAGATATTGATTAGAAAACCAAATTGTTTTTGCTCCTTTTCCAGGAAGGATTGCAATCAAATCATCCTAGGAATATTCATTAATTCACTGAGCAGTCATTTATTGAATTCATACTGCCATAATATGTGCTAGGGAGAATATGTGTAAGTGTTTGTGGGTAAGTGTGTGATTATATGTGGTGTGAAAGATGGTGTGTCTGTGTGTGTGTGTGTGTGTGTGTGTGTGTGTGTGTGTGTGTGTGTGTGTGAGAGAGAGAGAGAGAGAGAGAGAGAGAGAGAGAGAGAGATTTTTATTTTTATATTGGGAGATAGTTACAGATATACAAATATTATAGATATAGCTGTTCCCCTCAAATAGCTCTGGATATAAGATGAGACATAAGTTACTTTACAAGTTAGAATATATTCTATTTTTATATATCTCTGAGGAAGGCAATTTCTTGAATAACACATTTTAAAATGTAACAATACTTAACTGTCAGAAAACTCTTCCTTATATCTGCCCTAAATTAATTTTACTGTAGATTAAATCTATTTCTATTTGTTTTAGCTTTAGTGAAGTTGAATAACAGTTGAACTTACCAACTACTACTGAAGAATTCTTCAAGTAGAATACTTCAACACTTTTATCATATCATTCTTCTCTCTTCCTCAAATGAAAACAATGCAGAGCTTTAAAAAATTTTCCTTATAGGCATTATTTATAACCTTTTCAAGAATCTTTATGACTATAATCATCCTTCTGCAAATTCTTCAAATAATCATTATTTGAGGAAATATATGCCTTGGAATTATAGAATAATCCAGATTATTTTAAGAGCTGAGGGATAATCAATTATCCATTTTCAAATCTTTCTTAAGTGATGAAGAAATCAAACAGGAGATATACTAACTAGTAAATGTTTAACAACCAACTCTGAAAATATATGGCGTATTTTAAATTTTAAACAGCATTATTTACCTTTTCTTAACTCTCTATATAATCAACAGTCAAATCAAACCTGATTTATACCATTATTTAATTTCCAATGTATAAATTTTCATTCTGAAAATTTAACAATTTGTTCTCATAAACTAGGCTGAATTCTGAGATTTAGGAAGATTAAGTTCCTGTCCATGACCATAAGCTAAGTAGTATCAGAAATTTGTACTTTAATTGAGGTCTCCTCATTTCCAGTCTATCCTAAACTTTTACAAAGCTTTTAAAAAGTCCCTTTATATATAAGATATATTTATGAAGCTAAAATTGAGTATATACCTTAAAATATGATTAGACTCTTTATGTTATACTATGTTATTGTTTATTTATTCTAGAATTGTACTTGGTCTTAAATAAAATTACTGCACAAGGTTATGTTGTTCACTCAGTAGAATTAGTATTCACTATGAACACTCAATCTTTATCAGACAGATGTGAACAAAGTCGATCCTTCTCTGTATTGATTGTATATACAGTATGGTTTTCCCTTCTTCAATGATTAACCAATACTTGTTCATATTGAACTTACTCTTTTATACTAAACAAAATTTACAGAATTCACTTTGATAAGCTTGTCTGTTCATCTGTTCATCATCATTCCACCATGCTTTTCAATGACCTATTAATGTAATAAGCCAACTCTCCCTTCAAGATATTGATGAAAATGTTAAATGGCACTGACCCCAGGACTTCCCTCTATGGAATAGTTTTTTTTTCCTGTTCCTTTTCTCTCCCAAGCTGATCCATTGATAATCTCTCTGTGACTGCCTAGTCAATAATTTATGCAAGAAACAGTGTGATGCTTCAGAATACATTACTAAGGATTTTTAAGGAACAGATGATAGGATTTCAAGATAGTTATAATGGAGGCTATATTAAAGATTGTAAGACATTTTACTCATGAAGTTATAGAAAGGAAATAGAATGTAAAAATTAAAATGAAAAATTTGGGAGATTTATGAAGCTTCCAATGACAAGGTATCACAAAAAGATGTTACCACATCTGTATTCTACTCTAGCCAAGGGTTGATTAAAAGTAGAATCATTGTACTTACTAGCCTTCTATTTTACACTATCACAGGGAGTATAATCTATCATCATCATATTGCTAAATTTAAATATACATATATATATGTATATATATATATGTATATGTATATGTATATGATGTCACTATTCCAGAGAGGACAACACTGGGCTAACATGATAACTTTTTAAATGCTGAACTCTCCATGGTTTGGTGTTTTCAAGGTACTTCCAAACTAACTTTCAAATTATTATTCCCTTCTCATTACCATTTTTACATGTATAGGGATCTAATCATTTGTAAAAGTGAAACTGTGTATCAACACATACACGCGCACACGCGCACACACACACACACACACACACACACACAAAGTTACAAGTTTAAATTTTTTTCACTGAATTAGCTGGCTACAACACAGGTATTAAATTGATTTAACCAGTCAAATTGTTAAAAGAGTCAGGCTGCCATATGGATGGAGAAATAACCTTTGAATTTTAAATTCTATAAAGAAAAATGACATATGCTATATAGCATAGTGGTAATAGCAGCTTTCTGTCATGGATATAAGGATAACCATCCCTAGGATCTTAGACAACTGCTTTAACCACTCTTTTCTAATCTGTAAATTGCAAGGATTAGACTAGTTATCTTTAAGATCTAGCCAACTCTAAAATAGTGTATGGTCTAAGATATATGATATTTAAGCAAGATTGCAACACATAAAAATCAGTAATCATTTCTGTGATAAATCATGATAATTCATTTTTGATACAGCTAAAACAATGCCCTTCACTGAGGTAGCTTTGAGTATCAATGGCAATTGGTCATGGAGTCTGTAAGATCTCAGTTCAGATTTGACCTCAGACACTTATTAGTTGTGGGCCCATAAGCAAATAACTCAACCTGTTTTCCTCAGTTTCTTTAATTATAAACTGTAATAACAGCAATTACCTCTCAGAGTTTCTGTGAGAATTAAATGGGCAGAGGCAAGATGATGGAGAAAGTCAAGGAGTCTCCTGAGCTTTCCCAAATTCCTTTCTAAATAAGTTTAAATAATACTTCAAAGTGAAACCTGGAACAGTATAAATCTGCAAAGGATGGCGTGAAACAATTTTCCAGCCCAAGACAATCTAGGTCAGCAGGAAAGGTCTACTGCACTAAAGTAAGAGCAGTGAACAATCCAGCCAGGTCAGGCTGAACAAACAGCAACAAGCCTTGGGGATGACTGATCTGCAGCTTCTGGAGTTCTCATTCTACAGATAGTAAACTGATTGGACTACTGATCAAGAGGAGATTATAATAGCCATATTGCTGGCACTGGGTGTAGGACTCTGTTCCACTTCCCATATATATGCTGATAACAGATCTATGTCACAGTCCAAGAGAAAAAACAAACACTTAATAAATCAGAACTTGTGGCTATAAGGAAAATGCAACCCTTGTCATAGTTCCAGTATGGAAAAGAATAGTTGTGATCTCTCCTAGATAAGAACAAAAGAAAGAAATAACTAAACCTCTCTTTAGATCATATCATATCAGTAAAACTGAAAACTGAGAGACTCTCAGAAGGAGTTCTGTAAATAGCTGTGCAAAAACACCTGAAGTTTGGGAAAGTGCTCCCTCTACCAGGGAACAGACCCAACTTTAACATCAAATGAAAAGTAAAAAAAAAATAGTAGGGAAAATTAGCAAACAACCAAACAAAAAAGAATCTGACCATATAGTGAAAGGAATATTAAAAACACAAATTGATAAGAAATTCAAAATTGATGCAGTCAGCATCTTAAAGGGAAAAAAATAAAGTTCAGTTTCAGATCCCAAACAATTCTTCTATTAGCTCATTAAAGAATTTTAAAAAAATAAGAGAAGTAGAAAAACATTGGTAGAATAAATGAGTGATGCAAGAAAATCCTGAAAAGGCTATTGGTATAGGGAAGTACAAAAATACTGAAAAATAACACCTTAAAAACAAATTAGGTCAAATAGTAAAAGAGACAAAAAAATTTACTAAAAAGAACTGCTTAAAAATAGAATTGAACAGTTAAAACAGAAGGTACAAAAGCTCACTGAAGAAAATAGCTTCTCAATAATTGTAATTGATTAATTGGATATTAATGAATCCATGAGCCATCAAAGAAGCAATAAAACAAAAGAAAAAGAATGAAAGATAGAAGGCAATAGGAAATATCTCATTTAAAAAACAATTGAATCAACAGATAGATAAGGAGATAGAATTTAAGAATTATTGTATTACCTGAAATCCATGACTTAAAAGAAATCAGAACTTTTCTTCAAGAAAAGATCAAAGAAAACTACAATTCTATTTTAGAGCCAGAGGATAAAACAGAAATTGAAAGAATATACTAATCATCTCATGAAAGATATCCAAAAGAAAAACTCAGCAATATTATAGCCAAATTCCAGAACTCTCAGCCCAAGGAGTAAAATTACAAGCAGTCAGAAAGAACCAATTAAAATACTATGGAACCACAGTCAGGATAAAATTTATTAGCTTCAACATAAAATGACAGAAGAACTTGGAACATGATATTCCAGAGGGCCAAGGAGCTAGAATTACAAACAACAAAATTGAATACACTTCTTCAGGGGGGGGGAATAGAATATTCAATGAAATGAATGACTTTTAAGCATTCCTGCAGAAAAGACGAATACAAAATTTGACTTTAAGATACAGTATTCAAGAGAAACATAAAAATATGAATAGGAAAGAGAAATCATAAGGTATTCAACCTTATTCAACCTTATGACCTCATGTGGAAAGATGATACTTATAACTCCTAAGAACTTTCTAATTCTTAGTATAGTAAGAAGCATACATAGACAAATAGCACAGTGAAGTTGGATATGAGATGATATCTAAAATAATAAAATAAAGGCTGAGAGAGGGGTAAACACTGGAAGAAGGGGAATGGGAAATGTGGAAAATTGACATAAATAAGGTGTGAATGAGTTTTTACATTAGAAAGAAAGATGAGGGATGTGGGGGGAGGACTTGAAGTTACTCTTATTGGTACTGGCTCAAATATTGAATAACATACACAATCAGCTATAGGAATATATTTTACCCCACAGCAAAGTAGGAGGTAAAGGGGTTAGAAGAAGGGAAGAGGGCTTGATCGACGAGAGGGAGGATTAGAAGAGGCAGTAGTCTGAAGTAAAATAAATTTGAGGACAGGCAGTTTGAAAGGAGAAAGAGAATGAGTAAGACACAAAGGGAAAAATCAGGCACGGAGAAATGCACAGTAATCATATCTGTGGGGGGGAACACTTTACTAGCATTTTCTTTGCTAAAGGCTTCATTTTTCAAATATCTAGAGAAATGTGCCAAATTTATAAAAAAATTAATTGATAAATGGTTAAATGATATGACTAGGCAATTTTCAGATGAAGTAATCAAAGCTATCTATAATCATGAAAAATGCTCTAAGTCATATAGACTAAAGAAATACAAATTAAATAACTCAGGCACATCTAACATCTATCAGGCTGACTAACATGATAGAAAAGAAAAATGATAAATGTTGGAGGGCATGGCGGGAAATTGAATTATTGTACTGTTGGTGGAATTGAGAACTAATTCACCCATTCTGGAGAAAAATTTGAAATTAAGTCCAAAAGAGTATAATACCATGCATATTATTTGACTCAGCAATACGAACACAAAGGAAAAAAAAAACAGATGTATCTGGATGTAGACTAAATCATACTTTTTTGTCTTGGTATTTTTTTTTTTTGAGTGCTTTCTTTTACAACATGACTAATGTGGAGATATTTTTTCAAGACTACTCATAGTTAACATATCAAATCACTTTCTTTCTCAATGAAGGAAGAGAGGGGAGATAATATGAAACTCAAAAGTTTTTAAAATGAATGTTACATGTTATGTGAAGAGTAGATTTGTAGTTTATATGCAATCACCATTTTATTGTACTATTTTATGGAAATGTTTCTCTTAATATATAAATTAAAATAAAATTAGAAAAAAATAATATTAAATATTTTTAACATGTTATTGGAAGAAATTAAAATACTGATGAAGTAAAAATATAGAGAGAGCATAAAATGAGAATGACATTTGTAGTTTCTGGCATATAATGACTAATTAATAAAATAATAAATTCTTGCTTTCTCCCTTTATTGGGAAAGGCAACATGTGAATTATACTTGGATCTTGACTTACTCTCTCAAGACAACAATAGATAATGATTAAATGAAGATTTTATGCAGCAAATATTTCTTCATATATCAACTTTCAGTTTAAAAAAAATTTTAAAACAATGTTAATTTAGAATTCTATTTATGTTTTCATTTTATTCTTACTAATATTTCCTTCAAGCAATTAAGGGCAAAAAAAATCTGAGTGTATGTCATCTCAACAGAATGGCATAGTTGATAGAAGAGATGCACTAATAAATAAATTAATTATTTATTTTCCTATCAACCTGAAACTAAATATAGTTATTCAATGCTCAGTGAACAGAAAACCCAGTTCAAAAATGTCAAATCCAAGAAAAATAAGGCACTTTAAAAATCACAAAGAGCTACATTTGAAAGTAGGATAGGTATTTTAAAATATCTTCTGACATCAGTTTCAAATAAAACACACTAGTGGGTGACCTCATTTTCTCCTCTCAGAACTAGATAAACTACACCAAAAACAACTAAGAAAAGTTACAGAGATGAATATAATTTGGAAAAGTTAGAATGATTGCACTCTAGAGAAAACTGAATGGGAATAGAGAGAAATGCATACTTTCTCAGAAGCATATGACACTACACAAAAATTGACCATATATGTAGGCATAAAAACCTCAATATAAATGCAGAAAAGCAAAAATATTAAGAGCTTTCTTTTTTAAATCAGAATGAAACTTAAAAAGTCTAATTCTAAAACATCAATGAGTAAAGGAACACTGTAAAACAATTATTAATTTCATTAAAAAGAATAACAACAATGATAATATATATGAAAACTTAGAAGGTGCAGCAAAATTAGAGGAGACATTTATTACATCAATAAAATAAAGAGCAGATCAATGAATTGGGTACACAAATAAAGCAACTAGAAATAGAACAAATTAAAAATCTCCAATTAAATTCCAAATTAGAAATCTTGAAAATGAAAGGAGAGATTAATAAAATTGAAATTAATGAAGCCATTGAATTAATAAAAAACACCAAGAGCTGGTTTTATGAAAAACAAACTAAAAATACAAGACAGATAAACCATTGTTTAATTTGATTTTAAAAAAGAATGAGGAAAATCAATTTACCAGCTTAAAAATGAAAAGAAATCAACACCAAAGAATGTAAAATGAAAGCAATTCTAGGAGTTATTTTGCCCAATTTTATGTCAATAATTAAATAGATGAATATTTACAAAAAAATTAAATGAACTAAATTAATGGAAGAAGAAACTGAATGAATGCTTAAATAACCTATCTTTTAAAAAAGGAAATTGAAAAAGCCATTAATGACCTCCATATGGGAAAAAAAATCCTGCAGGATCAGATGAATTCACAAATGATTTGTACCAAAGAAAAATTGATTCTAATTATATAAAAATCATTTGGAAAAATAGGCAAAGAAGCAGGCTGATTAAATTTGTTTTAGGACTCAAGTATGGTGCTGGAAGGAAATAAGAGTAAAAACAGAAAAAAATAATGCAGACAATTTTCTCTAATAAATACTGATGCAAAAATTTTAAATGAACTAATAGCATGCAGATTTCACCAAAATAATAATAGCATGAACAGATCAAACTGGTCATACAATTTGACCAGGTAGAATTTATACCAGATTGCAGGGCTTTTGAATATCAGGAAAAATATCAGTACAATTGACCATATTTATAACAATATTAAAATTTGTTTTTTTGCACATGTATAATATTTATACATGTATATCTATATTTTATATACATATATATGTTATATTATATGTTATATTTATATATGCATAAAATATATTTATATACATATATAGTATATTTATAATATTTATCAGTTTGCTTTTCTTCTCAAGGAAACAAGTGAGGAGAGAAGGAAAGTGAGAATTTAGAACCTAACTTTTTTAAAAATTCTTTTTTTTAGGTTTTTGCAAGGCAAATGAGGTTAAGTGGCTTGCCCAAGGGCACACAGCTAGGTAATTATTAAGTGTCTGAGACCAGATTTGAACCCAGGTACTCCTGACTCCAAGGCCAGTGCTTTATCCACTATGCGACATAGCTGCCCCTAAAAAAAATTCTTAAAAAATGTTTTTCCAATGAATTGAAAAAATATGTGTGTCATATACATATATATTCATTCAGATAAAATTCAAACCCATTATGAAACCCTTTGCTAAGATAGACCTAGAATCAAAATAAAAATAATAATCTTCAGATCTAAGAGGAGATGAAGATATACATAAATATACATAAAATGCAATAATTATAAATAAAATGATCTAGTAAATACCATAAAGGTCCAAAGCAGTAAAAACAATTTCTTTCTATTGCGGTTATAGAAGGCATTATGTACCTGATAATATCTGAGGTGTTTCTTCAGAGAACACTTTCAAAATACAGACATTTTGCTGTGGATAGGAGCAGTGGTCATGAAAGAATATTTTTCAAGCACAGGAAATGATGTGGGCAAAGACACACAACTGAATAAGTGAGTGCATATGAGCATTGTCTCTAGGATCATGTCCCACATCTGACATTATCTTTACCAAGACGTTTAACCACTCTGTCCTTCAGTTTCTTCCACTATAAAATATAGGTTCTAGATTAGATGGACCCTGGAGTGTCAGTTCTTTGTTCGATCATTTTTCAATTGTGTGTAAGCCCTTGTGATTTTATTTGGAGTTTTCTTGGCAAAGGCACTGGAGCACTTAGTCATTTCCTTCTCTTGCTCATTTTATAGATGAGTAAACTGAGGCAAATAGGGCTAAGTGACTTGACCAAGGTCATTCAGGTAGAAAATGCCTGAGGTCAGATTTGAACCCAGAATAATTAGCTTTCCAGGTCTAGTACTCTATACATTATGGTGTCACCTTGTTGCTTTAGATCTAGCTTGAGATGCATGATTTTATATTTTTCTTGTAAGGTATAGTCAAAGAAACTCCTGAACAAGAGCCAATAGCAAAGGGCAGTAAAAAGCACACTGAACTTCCAGCCTGAAGTTAGGTCTTTAATTTCCAGCTCTACCTTTTATTAGTTGTCTTAACTTCTGGTGAATTAATTTACCTCTTGAACTTCATCTGGAAAATGGAAATAATAAAATTTTCATGACCTACTTCATGGACTAAATGTGAATAAACCATTTTACATATCTTAAAGCACTATAAATAAATGGGAGTTTCTGTGAAGAAGATTGGGGAAGATGGGGGTCCAATGGATATGTTACCGATCTGCAGTCAGGAAGACTCCTCTTCCTGAATTCAAATCTGACCTCAGACACTGACTTGCTATGTGACCCTGAGGAAATCATTAATCCTATTTACCTCAGTTTCCTCATCCATAAAATGAACTGGAGAAAATGATGGCGAAGCACTCTAGTATGTTGGCCAAGAAAACCACAAGTGAGGTCATAAAGAATTGAATAGGACTGAAAGAACTAAACAAAAATCATGATGAAGATGATGTGAAAAGAAGTCATTAAAGGATTTTTAACAGAAGAGTGAAATCATTTTTTCCCTTCTCAATTCAAAACTGTAGTTGTTTTTTTTTTATAACATTGTGTTGAGAGGAAGATATTTTAGATGTTATTGGAAAATGATAAATATGTTAAAATTCAGAGAGACCAAGCTTGCAGTCATGAATATCTTGTTATTCACATCTGACATATTAACTGTGTGTCTTGAGATAGTCATTTAACCCTTCCATCCCCCAGTGCCCAAGGCAACCAAAACTAATCAACACTGGCAAGAAGAAGAGGGAGTTTCCACATCATGAAATATACCACATTGATTAAACATAGATATAAAAAAATAAAAAATGCTCCAGAATGTCACCTTCAAAACATAAAATATATTATAGATGTTTTCCTTTATTCAATTACTATTTTAAAAGATATAAAATATTACATTATTATTCTTTTCAGAATTTTCTTTTTAAATACATAGGTAGGAAGAGTAAAACATGATGAAAAATAATGGAAAAGAAAATTCTTAGGGTCATGGATCTAAAATTGGAAAGGACCTTGAAGATAATTTAGCATACTATCTTATATTGTGAATAGATGTTAAATGACTTACCCAGGGACACAAAGGTGATAAATAGAAAAGTTGGTGGGTTTTTTTTTAATTGAATATTGAATTGAACTAAGATTAAGATTTTTTTTTGGTTCTCAGCAATGTTTCAATTTGTTTTGCTTAATGATGCATGTTTGTACCAATGGTATTGTGCTTCAGCTTTTTCAATACTGAGGAAGAGACAATGTATTAAATTAAATTTGCGATGAGTAAAATGGTTCAAAATTTTTCTGCAAGTCAAAAAATATAGCTAATGAAATAAAAGAATGTGATATTTAGTTTTGAAAGAACCCATTTCAATTTGGAAATGCTGAAAACTAATTAAAATACTAAAAAAACTAATACATTAATTTTTAAAGTTGCAATTAATTGATATATGTAAAATATGTGTTATAATAATTTTTTGTGAAAAATCAAAATCATTAATAAAAAAAGAACTTTGTATAATTTTACATACCTGTTTAAAAGAAAAATTATCTTTTAAAAATTTTGTTTTTAAAGAGAGCATCTGTGCATTGGAGTCAGGAGTACCTGGGTTCAAATGAGGTCTCAGACATTTAATAATTACCTAGCTGTGTGGCCTCGGGCAAGCCACTTAACCCCATTTGCCTTGCCAAAAAAAAAAAACTAAAAAGAAAAAAGTTATATACAGGAAAAGTGGTTATAATCATTGTGGGGAAGTTACTAGAATAAAAGATGATCAGGAAATTCTTGTAGAAGTGAGATTTTTAGCTATGGCTTGAAGGAAGACAAATCAGAAGGGGGAGACTAGGCAGGAGAGCATACATGAGCCAGTGAAAATATGGAGAATTGGGAGATAGTTGGGAGATATTCTATTATTATAATACAAAGAATAGTGTCTTGAGACTCAAAGAACTTGGAAGGAGGGGTAAGGTCATGTGTAAGTAGACTGTAAAGAATGAGGTGAGGGAAAGTTTCGATGGGTGCCAATAGGGTATTTACTGGGTAATGAGTGGGGGTGTGGGGTGTGAGACATTGTCATTTCTGGGCTTTTGGAAGCTAACTGATCACTAAGTGAAGGATGGATTGATATGAGTAGAAATCAATTAGCAAGCAATTGCAATAGGCAAGACATGAGGTGATGAGGGCCCAAACCAGGGTGTACAGGTGTTATAGGCAAGAAGTTCAAATGTCATGTTTTATAGATAAGAGAACTGAGGTCTAAGGAATAAGTAAGAAAGATAGAATTCAAATGCAACCTTTCTGTGTTTTTCATCACACTAATACTTTAGACCCTATAACCCTTTGAATTATAAAACACAAGAATTATTGCTCCATTTTAGTGTCGAGGAAGCTGAAGCTTAATGGTACCTAAGGTGCCCCTAGTGAAAAAAGAAGGAAATCTGGATTTTGAATTTGTCTTATGACTAAAATAGTGCTTTTTAATTCAAGTTTCCTTTAAGCCAAGTGAAGTTCATATGCAGAACATGGAAAATAAATATCACATTTATAAATCTAGCTTTAACATCTATATGTGCTTTGAAGAGTAATCATTCATTAACTTAATCATGGATTATTTGATTTCCTGAAAGTATTTTACTTAGGCTGTATCCCCACTGTGACAGACAAGATGTGATTCAAACATGCTGGCAGAAATTGAAACATATCATTTACTCATAGGCAGTAATAAGTTTAATGATGGCAAGATATCTTATTTAAAATACTCATTAGCCCAGACAATTCTTATAAAGGGCCCTGATTGATGAAGGAAACTTCCTGCCTGTTTCATGCTGCTAACACTAGCCAGGCTTTAGTCACGGCATATACATTAATTGAACTGCAGGTCCTCTTTATCATGTCTTTCAGATATTACAAAGAATTGAAATGTTTTTATATAGAATAAATTATTAAAGGAAATTTAATGAAACCTCATTTATTTGTACTTCGCCTAAGTCTGGCAATTTGACTCTGGCCTAAAGTTTGTGTCCTTCTAGGTAGTACAGTGGATAGAGGACCAGTCCTCGAGTCAGGAAGAACTGAGTTCAAATTTAGACTCTGTGTGACTCTAGGAAAGTCACTTAATCCTATTGTCTTCAATAAATAAAAATAAAATTTTTTAAAAAGCTTATGATGAAAACAAATAACTTCTATGAATTCTGTAAGAAGGATAGTCAACCTAGCTTGGGGGAAGGGGGAAATTAAAGAAAAGATTTTAATTCAATAAAGGGAAAAAACATCTTTAAAAGAGACAGCTCAGGAACATATTGACTATAGTCAATATGAACCTGGAATCAGGAAAATCTGGGTTTAAATTTAAACTCAGAAACTTATTATGTGACCCTAAACAAGTCACTTACTTGACCTCTGACTGCTTCAGTCTCCCTCTGCCAAGGTTGTTGGGATGAAGAAAAAAATGAGATAACATTTGTAGAGTGCTGGTGAAAAACTTAAAGCAGTATATAAATTCTGGTTATTGTCAGAACTCAAAAGTAGAATCATCTTTGAAAAGTGAGCTTTTCACTTATAAAAGTGGGAGAGGGAAGAGTTCTCACACTGAGATTACAATGATCAGATGAAATAAAAGCAGATCCAGAAGGATATTTACCTGAAAACATTTTTATCACAATCTGAAAGTCAATATTAAGTATCTATGGTAAGCAAGGCACTATATAACAATCCATCGGCACACAAATACACAAACAAGCAAGCAATAAACATGAAGACAGATAAATGAGAAAACCAAGTAAATAAATCCTGTATTTCCCTCATTTATAAGATGTACCTTAATTTTGGGGTCCAGTATTTGAAAAAAATATATTACATTATTTTCTTTATCATAAAATTCATGCAAATCCTTATCACTGTCAAAACCCCCATCCATTAGCTTGTCCTCATCTGTGTTGGATGACGAATCACTGTCTGCCTGTGCTTTGGTCAGTGGTTGACCACAAGCACTCCCTGGGCAAGTCTGGTACATGGACGCATGCTTAGTCCATTGCCTTTCATGAACCTGAAGCACCCATTTTGACTTCCTTTGAAATCAGTAACTTCCTTTTCATCAGTAATTCTTCTTGCCTCCTGCTGAACCATTTGTGTGGACACAGAATTCCACTTGCCCTTTGCTCTTCAATCCATCTCTTCAATTCTCTCTCTAGCTCAGACTATTTTGCTGACTTGCCTTTCATGGCCTTCTGCCTTGGCATTTTCAGTAGGATTTCTTCTTACTGTAGTCAGTCCTGGACTGTTTTCCCAGTTGGAGGAGCACCAAACTAATGTTCAGCCATACAATTTCCATTCACTTTTGCAAGCTGGATCACATTGACTTTGAGTTCAACACTGTACAAAACTTTTTTGGAGACATTTCTGGGCAGAGTATGACAAAATATAACCCAATATACTGGTAACAAATGCGAAACAATGAGCACAAAGACAACAAGGGTGAAAAAAACAGGAAATGCAAGTAAAAATATCTACAACCACTGTGTAAGACATTCCCAGTTTTTATACCCCAATTTTTTTTGAAAAAAATGTATATTATACATGGGGAAATATAGTAAATAATAAACAAACAAACAAACAAATAAATAAATAAATGAACAAACAAGCAAATAAATAAATAAATAAGTAGTGACAGGAAATTGGGAGTTGAGGAAAGCTCATTTGTGTAGTAGAAGCTGAACTTTGAAGGAAGCTGAGTCTAAGGTACAATGATGAGTGTGGTGGGAGGATGTCCTAGGCATGGGAGATGTCATGATCAGGGATGAAATATAGTGTATGAGAACAGAAAGTATACTAGCTTGACTGAATTGAACATTGCAATAAATCCAGTTAGCTGGAGCAATGGCAAGTCTTTAAAACCTATAAAACTATTTCCAAATGATCTATTCAGATTTTGCCTTCATTCAGGACAAAACTCCCCCCAATTAATCCAAATTAGTGAGTTTTTGCCATACTGTATTTCTGTGGTTGTTCTGTAGTCTCATTGTATATTATCAACAGAATAACAGATTAGTCACTGAACCTGTATAATGAAGGAGGTAGAAACTAGAGGGCATGTAAGATTACTCAAGCTCTACAATTCTAAGCATCTGTAAACTAGATGTTAATAATGAAATTAGATCTTTTAACTCCCATGCACTGTCTGCCTCTCTCTCTCTCTCTCTCTCTCTCTCTCTCTCTCTCTCTCTCTCTCTCTCTCCCTACCCCCTAGATCTACATTAGACTCTATTAAAATATTTTCTCAGAACAATCACATGAAGAGAAAACTAGGTCCTTTGAAGACTTTGCCAAAGCAACGGGAGCCCTGGCAGATATTGCCAAGCTGGAAATGTTCTCAAGAGCTGGCTTGGTTTTGGACACTGAGTCTGTAATCCAAGGACTGGTCTACCTAATTTTGGAGAGGCTCATCAGCATAAGGTTGACTACTGGGTAATAAATAATCTTGACCACAGCAACTCATGAAATTGTTTAGTGAGACATGGAGCAGCTGCTATTTATATCAGTGTAAGAGGTACTCAGACCAATCAAATTGAGGTCAGAGACTGAGAGGGAAGGAAAAAAAAACTTGCTTCAAAATAGTCAACATTTTACTGGATTCAGGAAGCATATGATACATTTTTTAACTTTTTTACATAATGTTCATCTTAATTTGCAACATAGTTTTGGAATAAGAAAGGATCTAAGGAGAATTCAGCTTAATTTTGATAGTAAATAGAGAGCCAGTATCAGTCAAGAAGATCTTGTTTCAAGTTTTGATTCTAATACATACTAGCTGTGTCACCTTGAATGGAAGCCACTTAATCTTTCATGTTTCTCTCCAAGATTATCAATTGCAGAGAAGGTGATAAATTACATGTTTAGAGGGAATTTCCTCAACAGGAATTCCCTATATTAATGATATCATAAGTCAAGCCCCTCTGCCCCCCAAAAAAAAACCCTTCTCCCTCCCTCTTCAAAAACATATTAGTTTTTATTTTTTAAATTGACCCACTTCTTTTCAGATATAAGAATCATTCTTGCAATTTTTATTGCTATACAGGTGAAGAAAGTCCCTACCTTTATGCAGATCAGCAACCTTCTCTTCAACTTATTGTCTCATAGTGCTTCCTAGAATTTACAGACATTAAGGGATCCATATGGGACAACACAGCCAGTATTTAGCAGAAACAAGGCTAGAAACTGGAGTCTCCTGACTCTGAAATCAATACTCATTGCATTTTGTTACCTCTTTATACTTTCATACAAGTATTTTATTTGTAACCTATCAATATAGAAGATAACTTCACCAAGTACTTGAAGAATCTCAGCTTTAGGATGAATTGCTCATTGTTGAGTCAGATATCCTCAATACATTTACATATCAAGACATATAAAGTACATTAAAAATGAATTAACTTAGCATGTGTAATTTTTAGATTTTAATGCATATTTGATGGCTCAAAACAGTTTAAATCACAACTAGAATGATGAAATCCTTTTCAGAAAAGTCTTTCAATTTCAAATCAATGGACATAATGAAATGATAAGTCTAGCAATTAACTCCTCCATCAATCTTTAGGTTGTTGGTTTTTTTGGTAAGGCAATGGGGTTAAGTGGCTTGCCCAAGGCCACACAGCTAGGTAATTATTAAGTGTCTGAGACCAGATTTGAACCCAGGTATTCCTGACTCCAGGGCCAGTGCTTTATCCACTGCACCACCTAGCAACCCCCAAATTCCTCCATCAATCTTAATTATAATTTCTAGACCTTTGTTAATAAACTAAGATTAACCATTTCCTTTCTGGGTCATCACTTTTATATAAAAAGTTCATGGAGACATGGTTTTATTAAGGTAGAATTCCCTCTAACAGTAATCTCTCCATGTTATTTTTAGGAGTTGTTGAAATTGAAAAAAGTCTTCAGGTGAGGTGAGAAATATTTTAATGCCTCCTCCCATACAAGTTTTTCTTCCCCCTTAAAATGTATTGAAGATATCGCCAAGACTTTAAGGTTCAATGTCTGTGTGTGTGTGTGTGTGTGTGTGTGTGTGAGAGAGAGAGAGAGAGAGAGAGAGAGAGAGAGAGAGAGAGAGAGACAGAGAGACAGAGAGACAGAGAGAGAAGGGGGAGGGGGAGGGAGGGAAGGAGAAACAACTCAGTGTAGCCCCATTGCATATCTTTGTTGACTATCTTCTGCTTTGGATAAGTAAACCTCTTTTTAATGCCTATTGAATTTCTTACACTTGTTTCATTTTGTACCAAAATCAAACCTAACCTGAGAAGGACCCTGATGTGAGACAAAAATCTTCATGTACTTAATTGCATAGACATACAGTCTATTAGAAAGTCACCTTTCAAAAGTTTCCATCTTTGTAGGATCTATGAGATTTGTTCCCCTCACATGAAACTTTGAAAACCCACTTAGCCACTTGCCACAATGAAGTTCTTGAAAATGAATTTATAATTCCATATTTAATTGATATTTCTGACAATGGAAAAAAGAATATGCAATTTGATTTACATAAAATGTTGAAAAATAATGAGACTTCTAAATTATTTTTTAAAAATAAAATTTACTTATACTTTTTATAAGCAATATATACATATATATGTATATATATATATATATACATACATATATATATATATATGACAAAGATTTAGGCAATAGATGACCATTTCCTCCTGCATTTTTCCATCTCTGCCCTCCAAGAGAATCATGCCATATAACAAAGATTCTATTTTTTTGAAGAAAAAGGAAAAGAGAAAGAAAAAAAATCAGCAAATTTTCTCAAAGCTTTAAAAACATACACTGATAATCTACTCACTGTTCTGCAAACTGAATTTTGCAAAGGAGTGGAAGTTTTATATATCTCTTTTGGGGGGGGTTAGGTTTTTTTTGTCTGTAAAAGTCATTTTAAAATATTTTGTGATTGTTGTAATCATTTTGTATATTATTTTCCTGAATGCTTACTTCACTTTGGACCACTTCATATAAGGCTTTCAACATCTCTCTGTATTAATTTTATTTGTTTCTTCTTTCAGTTCTTAATTTTAGAAATAATAATTCTTTATCAGGTAGGAAATTTGGCAAACAACAGTAACAACAAATTGTCCTTTAATTCTTTCCTTCTGATACTGCTTCCGAAGTATTAGTTTTGGTTTTGTGATATGAATTATTTTAATTGTATGGGAAAACAGGGAGGTCAATCATTGAAATTACCTCAATAATTACAATTTGGAATATTGCTATGACACTATTCTCAACTGTAGCTAATTCTTCTGCATTGTCTCAGTTTTATGATACCCTGTTGGCTATCTGGGCAACAATGAAGATACAATTCTTTAGGCATCAGTCATTCAATAAACATTTATTAAATACCTACCATGTGCCAGGCACTGTGGACAAGGAGTGGACAAGGAGTATACAAAGAAAATCAAAATATAATTTCTGCCCTCAGCTCTCAAAATCAATCTGATGAGGATCTCATGTCTTTAAAATGTGCTTATTGGTTTGACAATACCCCTTCCAACTGTAAGAAATTAATGTTGTTTTGTACTATGTTGACTATCATAGTACATAGTACCAAGTTATATACTTACTGATATATTGAACGTATTAAAATGGTATTTAGCATATTTCCCATATCCCTGAGCATTCCCACTAAAAGTATATATATGGACTTATAGTTCAGTATGTAAAATCTCTATACTATGCTTAATGCTTCACTATAGAAATAAAATAGCATTTGGATACTAATATTTAAAATATCAATTTATTGCTACTCATTCATTTTTCCATCATGTCTGACTTTCCATAATCCCACTTGGGGATTTCTACATAAATATATAGGAATAGATTGCCATTTCCTTCTCCAGTTCTTTCTACTGATGAAGAAATTGAGGCAGAGTTTAGTGTCTGGATCACACAGCTAGTGCTTGTGGTCAGATTGGAAGGTGAATCTTTTTGACTCTAAGCACTATATCCACTGTGCCACTTACCACAAAACTCTTGTGTGTGTGTGTGTGTGTGTGTGTGTGTGTGTTTGATGTGTGAAAGCGAGAGAGAAATAACCATAAAATTTATATTACTCTGTGATATAAGCATTAATATATATATATATATATATATATATATATATATATATATATATATATATATATATATGTGGCATGTGATGAGAGTACAAATTCCAAGATGGTTTAAGAAAAAGTAAAAGGACAGATAGGCAGCATAGTGGATAGAGTACTGGCTCTGGAGTCAGGAGCACCTGAGTTCAAATCCGGCCTCAGACACTTAATAATTACCTAGCTGTGTGACCTTGGGCAAGTCACTCTTTGTTTTTTTAGGTTTTTGCAAGGCAAATGGGTTTAAGTGGCTTGCCCAAGGCCACACAGCTAGGTAATTATTAAGTGTCTGAGACCAGATTTGAACCCAGGTACTCCTGACTCCAGGGCCAGTGCTTTATCCACTGCACCACCTAGCCACCCCGTAAGTCACTTTTAACACCATTGCTGTAAACAAATAAAAAATTAAATAAAAAGAAAAAGTAAAAGTTAATAATGGCAGAACTTAACCTGAAATTTGATCAGTATGAAATCATTTTTAAAAGTTTGGAAAACAACAATTTTTGTTCATTAAAGATATTAAAAACTTGGATTTGTAAAATGGATAAAAACAAAAAATACTTAGTATTAACATTGTTCATTGTATAGTGGTACCTTTTCAGAAATGCAGGGAAATTGATTTCATTGAACACTATTCCTTTTGCATTCAGACTTCATCATGTTAATTATAGAAGTTGGATAATGAATGTAAAATTTCTCAAAACATTATTTACTCAAAATCTTGTATTATTCTAGAGATAAAACTTAATCATTAACACATTCTGGTGCAAAGTACATTTTAGGAATGCAAATTTTTATGAATGGAATATAGAAGAGTATAGAATTTAAGCACTGGAACTGGATATGGAACCTATTTAGAAAAGATTGAATCGTGGGCTAGTTTCACCTTGGATTACTCTTACTGTCATATTCTCTGACAAAGTGGGCCAGCAGAGTCAACTGGTGTACCATTGCCAATTGTGGATCCTACCTTGTCCAGCATTATACTTCAACTTTTTTTCGTTTCACTGCATCCATTTCATCCCATCAAGTAGCTTTTTTTTTTAAATGATCTCTCTGCATCCGGGTCATTCATTCTCATTTCCCCTGGAATCAATGTAAGATTCAAAGATTTCACAATAACTTAACTTCCTACCCTATAATTTGAGATGTTTAGTGTTCTTCATTTATACAACTATCACTTTAGTTCAGACCTTTACCATATCTCACCAACACAGCCTTCTAATTGGTCACCTTGTTTTAAATCTTGCCCCACTATATTCCATGCTACATACTGTTGCCAGTATAATTTTTCCT
The DNA here is from genome assembly GCF_037893015.1 of Macrotis lagotis. Taxonomy (NCBI): domain Eukaryota; kingdom Metazoa; phylum Chordata; class Mammalia; order Peramelemorphia; family Peramelidae; genus Macrotis; species Macrotis lagotis. Next base: position 75,720,732 of record NC_133660.1, read on the forward strand.
TAAACATAGATCTGTTCAAGTGACTCCCTTACTCAATTAACAGTGATGACTTCCTGTTGCATTTCAAATAAAATATTAAGTTACTCTGTTTAGTCCTTAAAGTCTTATACAGCCTTGCCTTAACTTAACTTTCCAACTTTACTGACCATTACACTTTTCCTCCATACTCTGTGATCCATAAAAACTTACCTTTTCTCATTTCTTCACAAAAAACCCCACTTCATTTCCTTTGGAAAACCAATTCCCAAGTCAAAATGATTTCCTCTTTGGAAGAAACTTAACAGAATCCTTTTCTTTCTTTAAAATGAAGTTCAAACATAAGCCTTTCATGATCCCCCCCCCCCCATCCCATTTACCTTGTATTTGATTACTTTGTGAGTGTGTACATAATAATATTAAGTTTTGTAGGCACAGTTTTCTCCACACAGCACAATGCCTGTGTACAACTGATGATTGATTGATGTTAATATCCCCTCAAACTCCCTGGTCTCTCATCAATCTCTTCAATGTCCATGAACTAAACCTTCACTCTACCTCATCTACCTAAAGGAATGGTCATCTACTTCATCTCACCATCAGTCATCATTCTGTCCCTTATGCCATTATCTCAGAAATTCTTTGATCAAAATCTCTTGTTTTTCCACTTCCCCCCTCTGCCTTGCAACTACTAAAGGCATTCATCCTCACCATTATCTGTTGCTCCTCCATGACTCTTTGTTGTTCTAGCCCCTCATCCATTTCCCCTCTTCACAGGCTTAAATTTTCAGTTGACCAGCTTAACTGTACTCTGTCCCGTTCTTGACTCACCACTTTGTCTTACAATGGTGGTTCTTCAGTTCTAAATCAATCTGAATGATAACATTTTCATTGCATTCTCCTGAGATTCTGAATATCCCTTGAGGCACATAACACAGTGCTGACTGAGTCCACTATAAATTCATGTGATTTTATTTCACCTGTGCTCTAACAGCTACATACTCAAACATTCTCATTCCTCTGTCAATTCCAGACTAAGTATATATCCCCATGTACTACTTTACTGAGAATGTTAAGGTCATTCACTATAAGCTGTCTCCTCTTTTTTCAGATAATACCACAAAATTGTTCTATATTTTCATGTACTTTATTTTCTAGGAAGATTTCCTCAATCCTTTCAATATTCTCACCCACTCCTCTCTCTTTCTCCCTTCTCCTTTCCCCACATGTTATATTTGTGGATATATTGTTTCCTTGCTCTAAATGGTACCATGTCTAGTTTTGGAATCCATAAAAATCTAAATTCAAATTTGACCTCAGACACTTACTAGCTGTATAATGTGAGCACATCACTTAACCACATTATCACTAGTCTCTCTACTGTGGATATTATATGTGGTCAATATCCTCAATAAAATGTGACACTCAGAACTAAGCCCAGGATTTCAACTGTCACCCAAACAAAGCAGAGGACAACAGGTTGCTCTCCTATACTAGTAAGAACACCATGTATTTAAATGAAGCCTAGAGTCAAAAGATGCTTTTTTCTAATCATGTAGTACAATTTAATTATTTTGAAGAGATAATCCATGAATAACATTGGATTCATGCATGTTTATCCTCAAAAGTATAATATTATAGGTGGGGAAACGAGGGATAAAGCAATCTTCATGCTATCAAAACTGTATTACTAAGTATAAAACTATAGTAATATAATACTATATTAAGTCCAAAGTTTAAAAGTGATGCAAGGATTTAAGAAAGGAGCTTAATAAGGGCTTAAATAACAGTGAAGGATTAAGAAGGATATGGAACTTGGATTGGACATAATGGATAAGGATGAGATGAGAGAATCACAAGCAAAAGGAACAGAATAACCAAAGAAAACAAAATGAAAATAACTATAGTAAGAGGCTAAAATAATGATGGGCAGGTCAGACTAGATTAAAAGTTATTTCCGAGTATCACTGAATTATCATTGAGAGAGTTCAACATATACATGAAGTAATCTCTAGCCTAATGTGATTGAGAAGCCACAGACTGTAAAGTTCCCTGGAGTAGGGGCCTTTACTTTTGAAGTAGACCATTCAACTGTCTGTCTGTGAAGGAATAATTAAACTTGTTCTATTTGACCCCGGGGCGGGGCAGAATCAAGAGTGAAGGACTGAAGAGGCAAAATCACAAATTTAGGCTTTATATTAGAGAAAATCGTTAGAAAGATTTTCTTTAATATAAAGCCTAAAGGAAGCAAGGAAAGAAGGAAAGAATTCAGGAAGAAAGCCTAACAGAAAGAAAGATAGAAAGAAAGAAACGATGAAGGAAAGAAACAATGAAGGATATAAAGAAACAAAGAAGCAAAGAAACAAAGAAGTAAAGAATGAAAGAGAAAGAATGAGAAAAGAAAGGAAGCAGGGAAAGAAAGAAGAAAGCAAAGAGAGAAGGAGAGGAAGGAGGAAAGAAGGAAGGATTTCTTTTTTTGCAGTGAATATGAGGTTGGAAAATATAATACCATAGGTGCTTTCCAAATATAAGATTCTGTAACTAAGTTTGTTTTCTCCAACATTTTTAGTATTACCTCTGCCATGTTCTAAGCAATCCATTTTTTTCTTTTTCCCAAAGGTAATACAAAAATAAACCTCAGTCAACCCATGAGAGAAATTTTCAGAGATTCTGAAACAAATGCCATTCAAATTAATCAGATTTTATTGTATTTGCTTAAATGAGTTTTAGAACAGCAGTTGAATTATCTACATTATTTCTGTCTCTACTTAACATATATAGTGGAAATTGGCTATTTAGTAAAATGAGACCACCCTGAAGATATGAAGTATCTAGTTTGCAAATGTATCATGAGCTATTTTTTTCCACACCAGTGATGTATTTAACACAAATAGTGAGGGAACTTTCTTCTAGTCTTAAAGTTGTAAAGTAAACAATTAGAAAAAGTAGAAAACTATTGCCTATATAAATGTAGATATATTTCCCCGATACACCTTATCTTTTTGCCATTTATATGTCTCCTGCTGTTTCCAAGAAATTGACTATTGAGTAAATAGGGTTTTACTGAAACTTAAAGGGGAAAAGTATCATTTAAAAGTTTTAACTTGGTCTTCTTTTAAAGACTCAGGATGACTTCAGGAAACACTATGAAAAAAAAGAGGAAAGGAAAAAAAGAAAAAAATAACTCCTCTATTAGTCTCTAGTTGGCCAGAGAATAGTTTTGGAGAAATATTTTTTTCCCCTGTAGAGTGAATCTCCTTCCAATCTAGCCACAATCTTATTTCATTTCACACTACTATTGCCATACCTCCCAGGGAAATTTCCATTGATTTGTTTTTGCCAGGGAAATGATAGTTTTCTCAAAGTAACAGTATATTCCCCTGGATTCTGGGAGTTCCCTGAAGCATTTTCTCTTCCCTCTATTTCAGTTTGTTTTGTGCTATCCTTCAAAACACTTTAAAATGATTTTAAGAATTTATTTCATTGTTTGTAAACCACATAAGCTGTAGATAAAATTTAATGAAAGGTTTGTCCAATAAAATTTCTGCATATAAATATTTAAACTGTTAATGAAATGAGCAATTATTTATCAGTTTTGGCAATTTTCAAATGATTTTTAATAGTATTTTTTTCTAAAAAAAAAAAGCCCCCCCCAAAAGCACATTCCACCTTGAAGTCAGTCCCATAGTCCAAGTTCTGAATAAAAGAAAAAAATCTCTCAACTGGAATTAAACAATTCTTAAGTAGTAAATATATACTCAAGTGTAAACAACTGGAAAATAGCAATAGGATTTAATAAACTTTCAAAGATACTGTTCAGTGGGGGCTAGGTGGCCCAGTGGATAGAGCACTGGCCCTGATGTCAGACAATAATTGCCTAGCTGTGTGGCCTTGGGCAAGCCACTTAACCCCATTTGCCTTGCAAAAACCTAAAAAAAAAGATATTGTTCAAATTAGATATTAACGCTTATTAAACATTCAGAAAGAAAGGATTAAGCTAAAGTATTTTGCTTCTTAGAAAATACAAAAATCATGTAGACACCTGAATAATCATTTATTTCTACTCTGAATTTTACCTACTTTTAAGAACTTTCTTATGTAACAAAAAATTTGTGCTCTGATCCATATCGGTCTAGAAACAAGCAACTTAATGAGAGACAAAAAAAGACATTAACCAGTACAACTTGTTCAACAAGGCAAAGTCTTAATTGCTACTTTAACAAAACGGCCTTTTCTAACTATCATCATTTAATTCAATAATTATGAAGAAATGATAAAAATGCCTTCATCTCATTGGCTGAACACATAGAAAGTACAATGCACATGGAGAGAACATAACCAGAGAAAGAGGAGGAAAAATAGATGCCTGAGTTTGCAATCTGATAGAAAAGACAAAATAAGAAAGTTTGTGCATATATTTTTAAAAACAGAAATTATCAGGTAGAAGATGGTGAAACTGGGATGCATTCAGATTGTAGAATAGATGAAGTTAACTAGGTAAGAGGAAGAAAGGGATACGATAAAGAAGAAAGAAGCTGGAATGCTATATTGTAATCAAGATTGTGAAAGAGGAAGAACTGAGCAGGGGCTGAGGCTAGAAGACAAGCTCAGTTTACACAGAGAAATAATCTTTGCTCCCAGCAGAACAATACTTTTTCATAGCTATACTTAAAGAAAAAATACACCATGCATGCTAGTTACTAATATATTTCTGCTCTCAGATGTTGTTCCCCTCCCCCCACCAATCCTTTTCCTTTTCTTGATCTTGGATTCCCACACAAGTAGTTAAATAGTCCACCCTTGATTATCTGCAAACAGCTAACATGATGATAGCCTGAGGTGGTATCAGGAAGTTGTTTCAATGATATTTAACTCAGAAAGAATAGGCAGATAATTTATTATTATTTGAGATGAGTTTTTGCCTGAAGGTTGTATGATGTTGCTAATCTTATTGCCGCTTTTTAAAGAAGCATTTTCCTTCACTTCAATTAGAAAAATTTTAATTGGGGTTTTTAAATTTTAAAGGCCTTTAATAATAAATTCCCCACAGCATGTCTATTGCCAACCACAGCTGCCATCTCACCCAGTGCTGTTTTTAAAGTACTTTATAATTAATCACAAAATTAACTGATTTTGAAAAAAAAGTTTTCTTTCCCAGTCCACCCCTCTATTACAGCTTCTAAATTCATATATACACTTTGTTTGTGTGTGTGTGTGAGTGTGTATAAGACATGATGTCAAATTGCATAACTTTAAAAAATGCATAATTCTGGGGGGGGCTATTAGTATAGCTCTTGAAAGAACTATGAGCTAATCTTAAAAGTATATACTGGTAGGCTTTATTCAATCAAGGCCTCCCAACACTATCCATTTATTTCAACTTTCAGAGCAAGATCAAATCTCTTCTCCTTGGTGAAGATAACCCACTGATTTTACATAATATGTGACATTGCCCTATGTAGCATAATTTAAAATACAGTGGGGAGATATTTTGTTTCCCCAAGTCCCCTCCTCCCCAATATCTTCCAAACCCTATCTAATTTTTTTTAATTTTTCAGCTTCCTGAAATGTCACCAATTAGCAATTCATTTAAGTTAATCAGTAGTCCTTTTTAAAAATGCAAATATCCTGCTGAGGAGAAGTGAAACCATTGATCAATCACATCTTAGTATGAATTAATCTGATCTGGTACTTACCTCTTAAAGGCTAGCTGGCTTAGAAGAACCGTCCTTGGGAATGATAAGTTTTTGAGAAGGGAGAGAGTTATGGATTAGCTAAACTTCGCAAAAACCTTTACATCTCATAATTGTGATCATTATATTCATACGCATCCTTATGGCAAAGACAGTATCTGAAACAAAATCTACCCTTAGGCAGTTGAGTATATATAAGAAGTCATGATCACATAATAATGCAGGTGACATGGCATCTAGCAAATCCTACCATTGGGTTCTCTTTCCCTTTTAAAATCCTTTTTTTTCCCCTGTTGATTTTAATAATCCAGTTTTTGTCTTTTCCTTTGTGACCAATTTCTTTTCATGTTGCTAAGTCTTGTAACAGAGCTTCTTTCTTCCTTCCTCATCAGGCCACATGTCTGTCTCTTCCTCAGGACCCTATCTGATATTCTTATCTCAAAACTTAATTACTTTGAAATTGATGCTTGTCTTATTTTTTTGTTAATAGTTCAAATTGAACTTCTATTCCAATTTGAGGTCCTCTCTATCTTTGTCAGATATCATGAATGCCCGTGTCTTGACTAACTGAACCTTTGCCTATTAATGGTTAGTACAACTCCTCATCTCTCTGTTTCAATTGCACACTAGGGAACTTGCTGGATGTCACATCTTCCTGATTATGGATTTCTCTTGCCAATTGCCTGCCTATCTGGAATGTTACCGAATATTTACTGCCAACTTTCTTTGATATTCTACCTACATTTTTCTATTAGTTCCAGTTCAGGTCTATTTGGATCACTGATTTAACACTAAACTGACCCATTATCATGCTAAATTGTTTTCATTTTGATGCAGATGTTAAGGATGATAAGGTAAGGTAGCTAATTTTGGAACATGGGGAAGAATGTGAAAGTGATGATAGGATGAAAACTCAAAAAGTCAGGTAATGTGAGGGCCAAAATGGAGAATAAGCTAGGGCATAGGAGAAATTATACAGTAGAAAAGTTAAGAAGATAAGCAAAAAGTCCCTGCAATGATTTTTTTCTTTTCTAATTCCTTTTTTTTTTTTGGTATGGTGTTACTCACAATTTAACACTCTGTCATCATTTGCTTCCCCTCCCCGCCCCCCATATGCAGGTTACCTTACCTAGAATGCAATCATCTTGTGGTTGGATAGTGCCTTTTCTAACCCCCAAATAGCTAATATATTTCAAGATAAATTGTCTGTAACATAGACTCAGAGATGAAATCAAATTAAAATGACCATTTATATGTATATATATATATATATATATATATATATATTTAAAGGGAAAAGAAATTATAGATGGAGAATTTAATTCAATGAACTTTTATTATTAGGAGAGATAGCCTGTTAAAGTTGATAAAGAGTTTCCTCCATGTTAGAAAGATCTGGATTAAAGACCCTTTCCCACAAAATACTAGAGTTAGGACCCTGGGGAAGCCCTCTTAAAATTATTATTTAAAAGCACCTAGGATGTGACAGACCCTGGGCTAAGAACTGGGGATGCATTTTTTTTTTTAGAGACAGTTCTTGCCTTCCAGGTGCTTACAATTCAAATGAGTCAACATTATCAAAGAGGGAGACTGGAGGGTATCTTGTTCTTTGAAGCTGAAGCTAGGTGGAGCAATCCATAAAGGAAAGCATTAGAAGGAATTTGGTCCTTCACACTATTCAGTTCTCCAGTCAGAACTGAAGGGAGAGAAGGTTGAGGTATGGTTATGAGAAACAGTGATTAACTTATCATCGGAAGGGGGAAGCTTTTGTGAGGTTTAAACCAGGCAGATGAGCAAAGTGACTCAGGATAAAGACTCTAAACTATAGAATAAACATATAAATTTCTTTAATAGTAGCTCCCATTATGTCAATGAAACCACAGGTTTGATTCTCTGACCCCCAAACACACACATAAACATAAGCACACATGTATACACAATGCACAATTTAGTGTGTGTATACCAAAAAAATAATTAAATACCTACTGGATTTTAAATTTTTTACAGATCCTAAAGAAAGACAAAAAGGATACAATCTCTGTTTTCAAGTATTTATGTTCCACTGGGAGTCAAGGAATATATGTGTATGAAGGATATGATATTAAAATAGGGCAGTGAGATGGTACAGCTAATAGAGCACCAGACCTGGAATTAGTAAAACATAAGTTCAAATCTAGCCAGTTATTAGCTTTGTGACCCTAAATTACTCACAACTGCTGTTTTCCTAAATTTGCTCATACATAAAATGATAAAAACAGCCTCTCTCTCCCAGGACTACTATGAGAAAGAAATGAGATAATAATCAAACAGTTCTTGGTATAGAGCAGGGGTGTGGAACATTTTTTCTGCCATAGCAATTTGGACATTCATAACATCATTTGTCCAAACACTTAATTCACACTAAACAGCTACTAGATTTACTGAATTTCAAGTCCCTCTTGGAATTGCTTTGGCAATACCATACTAAAATGGTCTACAGGCAAGAGGTTCCCCACCCCAATATAAGCACTATATAAATTTTAGCTTTTCTTTTTCTTTTTTTTTTAATTGAAAATCACTGAAGGGAGCAAAGGAGAGAGCAAGTGAAGTACAACAGAAAAATCAGAGAGAGAGAGAGAGAGAGAGAGAGAGAGAGAGAGAGAGAGAGAGAATTGATCACTGCAGCAATGAAGGAAGTTTTCATTGAAGCTAAACTTGAAAGAGGAAAAGGATTTCAAAAGATGCTAGTGAGGATGAGTGGGTTGGTGCATGAGTTTAACATCAGGAAAGGCTCATCATCATGAGACCAAATCTGGTCTCAGACATTTACTGTGCAAAAGAGAATGAGTTTTTATATTAAAAATGAAAAACCCAAAATGACTATCAAAGAGCTGATAGCCAAAATAAGTATGGAGACAGTAAAAGAGCAGTAAAGGAATGCTTGATGAATTCAAGTCACCTATCCCAGATTTGCTACAACCAGGAAGATGTGATTTGTCTGCTGCTTTCAGTGAAATTTGGAAAGATGTCAAAGGATTGAAAAAGGTAAATGTTACCTGAATTAAAAAAGAAGAAGAAAAAGAAAGGAAGGACAGAAGGAAACAAGAATTTATTTACTGAGCATTTTCTGTCCCAGACATAAGCTCTGGGGATAAAAAAAAAGATAGTTCCTGTCCTCAAGAAGCTTATATTTTTATTTATAGTCGAATCTTTTTGATCCTGTCAGACCCTTCATCAATCTATTTTGGGGTGTGCTTGTGAAAGATTGAAGTGGTTTGCCATTTCCTGCCCCAGCTCATTTTTAAAAATGAAGACTCTAAGCACAAGGTTTAAGTGACTTGTCCAAGTTAAATAACTAATAAGTGTCTGAGGCCAGATTTGAGCTCATGAAGATACATCTTCCTGATTTCAAGCATAGCACCCTATTTACTGTGCCATCTAGCTGCTCCAAATTTTAAAGGGCAGATGCAAAAAAATAAAATGCAAAAAAAAAAAAAGTTAAAAAGGAGGTGTTAGCCAGACAGGGATCTGGTTTTAAAGTTGAGAAAGTTGAGAAAGACAGGAACAGGGAAAGCAAGATAAAGGAAGGAAAAGAAAAAGCTACTAACTGCAAAACAGTGAGCATGGCATTGATCTCTGGGAAAAGTAAAAAAAAAAAATCAGTAAAGAAATGTATGGCAAATAGCTAGTAAGTATTACATAGAACCAGCATGGAATTATATGAACTGATGATAATGAAGTGAGTAGAACCAGGAGAACATTGTACACATTAACAGCAACAATGTATGATGACCAACTTTGATTGACTTAACTCTTCTCCACATACAGAAAAAAAAACAAACTATGGAATCTGAATGCAGACCAAAGCATACTTTTTTCACTTTTTAAAATTTGCTTTTCTTTTTCGTTCTTCTGCTTTTTTCCGTTTTGTTTTGATTTTTTCTTTCAAAACATGACTAATATGGAAATGTGCTTAACATGATTAGATATGTATAACCTAAAACCATGCAAAAATGAATTTTAAAACTATTTTTTCAAATAATTTTAAAAAAGAGCCAGCATGACTTCAAGAAAAAAACACATAGCAAACTAACCTAATTTCCTTTTTTTTTTAAAGGTTTTTTGCAAGGCAAACAGGGTTAAGTGGCTTGCCCAAGGCCACACAGCTAGGTAATTATTAAGTGTCTGAGGCCGGATTTGAACTCAGGTACTCCTGACTCCAAGGCCAGTGCTCTATCCACTGGGCCACCTAGCCGCCCCACTAATTTCCTTTTGATAGTATTAAGAAACAAGTGGATAAGGTAAATGCAGTCAATATGATCTATCCAGATTTTTACCAAAGCCTTTGAAAATGTATCTCACACTATTTTATGGAGTAAATGGGGAACTATAGAGTAAATGATAATACAATCAGAGTGATTAAAAACTAGTTGGATATTCAAACTCAAAGAGTAGTTGTCAATGGTTCATGGTCAATGTGGTTGAAGATCTCCATTATAGTATCCCAGGGAACTATACTCCTGAAATATTGATCATTTTTAATACTTTATATAAAGGGATAGATGATATGGTCATCAAAATTTCAGATAACACAAATCTGGGAGGGATGCCTAACACAGTGTATTGTGAGTCAGAATGCAGAAAATCTTGACAGGCTAAAATACTCAATATAATAAGATGAAATTCTCCAATAAGGATAAAAGAACCATGAATACATAGCAGTTGTTAGGAAAAGTACCAGGGGAGTTTTAGTGGACAGCAAGTTCCATAAGAATCAGTAGTGTGTCCTAGCAGCCACAAAACAATATTATCTTTGTGTTTGTTTTGTTTTGTTGCAAGGTAATGAGGTTAAGTGACTTGCCCAAGGTCACACAGATAGGTAACTATTAAGTGTCTGAGGCCAGATTTGAATTCAAGTTTTCCTGACTCCAAGGCCTGTGCTCTAATCACTGTGCCACTGCCATTTAACTTTCCCTGACTTAATGTTATCTTGAGTTGACTGGGGAGAAACATAGATCCAGTGTGTGGAAAAGTTCCTGGTGAAGTCCTCTCAGGGTTATAAAACTGATTTTGTCAAGAAAACCTTGTATTCCAAAGGATGCACAGAGTCACCTGCTTTATAAGACTATTTTAGTAAACTGGGGGGACAGTCTAACCATAGACATTACTTCATTAAGACAGTGATGAAGGTATCAAGTCACCTCACTATCTGGTGGGAAAAATATTATGAAAAACATTTCATTCTTTTCTCTGTGTCTGTTGCTGGGGTACATGAATAAGATTGTACCTCTGACCCAGCCAATGAGTAAAAGGAGAAGGTAGTTCAGGAGGTATATCTGTGTTAGGACCTATATAATCTTACTTGACTGTACTTTGGGTGCAGTACCTTGATCATTGACATTTTTGCTAAGAGATTTGGAGTCTACCCTTTTCTTAAGAAAATCAAAAAAAGAAACTGTCTTTTGCTTGGAGAAGTCTCTGAAAATTTTCTTGGTAGATTTTTATCCCACACTCCAGGAAGAAGAAAATAACAATTCTGTCCCATCAGACCTTGGGGAGTATTGTGTTCAGTTTTGGACACCATGGCTTCACAAAAAAAAAATGGTATAAACTGGAGATTATCTCAAAGAGGACAATGAGGACCCTGAAAAGTCTTCAATGTGTGATGAGTAGGACTAGACTAAGGGGACTGGATTGTGGGTCAGAATGCAGAAAATAGTGACAAACTAAAGTACTAAATATAATAAGGTGAAATTCTCCAATAAAGATAAAATGAGAGAACCACAGATATACAGCAGTGGGAATACATTATGCATTATGTTCACAGACTAGCAATAGTCTGTGAAGAGAGATTACAATTATTTTTTTCAACCCCAGGGAATAAAACCAGAAGCAGGGGGCGGCTAGGTGGCACAGTGAATAGAGCACCGGCCTTGGAGTCAGGAGTACCTGGGTTCAAATCTGACCTCAGACACAATAATTACCTAGCCATGTGGCCTTGGGCAAGCCACTTAACCCCATTGCCTTGAAAAATCTAAAAAAAAAAAAAACAACCCAGGAGCAATGGGTAGATGCTTCAAAAAAAGCAAATTTAAGCTCTTTGTAGAATTGTCCAAAAGCAAAATGCCATGCTTTGTGAGATGGTATGATCCTTCTCATTGGATGTCTTCAAATGGATTCTAGACAACCATATATTGAGTATATTTTCATAGGGATTCATTTACAAATAGATTGAACTAGATGGCTGTTGAGGCTCCCTCAATTTCTCAAATTCTGTGATTCCATGATAATGAATTTAGAGTTAGAAGGTACCTCAGGGGCCAAGCAACCTAAAGACCATCATTTTAGTGATAACAAACCTGAGGTTCTCAGAGCTTAAATTCCTTGCTCTGAGGACCCAGATTTTCCTGGTTACAAATAGGACTTCTATACAGAAATGTCCAGAAGTAAGCTAAAGGTTTTCAGGGATCAACAAGTATCTCTGTTGTTCTATGGGACTCCCACAAGCTAATCATACATTTTCAAGATATACAAAGTCATCTCCTTATCTTGATCTTCTACTTCCAAAAGTTACTGCTAAACATTAAGAATTTGGAATTATGAGTGATAACTTTGGTTTGATAGATTATAGGAATGCAGTGCTCAAGTGCTTTCTTAATAAAAATTTTTATGATTAAGGTCCCAAATTGAAACTTACCATGGAAAGGTTTCTCAGAACTACAGAAATATTTTCTTTTAACGAAATCTGAGAAATAGCATCTCTTCCCCTCAGCCCTGAAGCATCTTGTATGATGGATAGAATTTTAAATAGTGAATAAATAAATGCTCATGGTGGATTGAACTGTACCTTGGCCTATAAATAGACACTATCATTGTCCTTAAGAAAGAAATGTGCCCTAAGCAATCCATTTTCTTCTAAGTTAGAAATCTTCCCAAAAGTACCAGATACTACCTTGCGAGATCTTATTTCCATTCCCCTTTCCCCCAATTCAGATTTAGCAAGAAGTGAACTGTGTTTAATATACATAAGGTATTTAAAAAGGTAGCATTAGATATCATATAGAAGGAGGATGGTCAAATAATGATCACAATGACAGCTTCTTCAGTGACCTAGGTGATCATCCTTAGGTTAAATGGGGGTGGAAGGTAGGAGAAAAGAAAATATAAGAAGAGTTGCTACCTATGAAATGAAAAAAATAATAGATAACCTCTAGTCAGAGAAAAGAGATTTAAAATAACTAGGTGTTTTGTGTTCCCCCCCTCTATTTTCCAAAAGTTCTCACTAATATTTTAATTATGTGTAAAATGACAATAAGACCATGAAGTGAAATTATGTGAATATTTTAAAGAATGAAAAGTATGAAAAGCATGAAAGGTAAACAATACTTTGGAGATGGAGGGCCTTTAGTTGCAATTTAAAGAAATGGATTTGCAATGGAAGGCAGGTAAAGAGAGGGTATTCTAAATATTTCCAGGCAACCTAGACAAAGGCACAAAGAAAAAAAGGAAAGAAAACTGAATATAAGGTCAAGAAATGTCAAGAAATCCAGGGTTTTATTTAACAAATATTGGATAAAATATTTAGTGTTTTAAAGATTACCCTTTCATTGACTTCTAAGTAACTATAGTACTTCAGCTAATAGCCACAATGAAGTTGTACAAAGTATATGAAAAGTTCTTATATGAACCAAACTTTGAAGTGTCCACATTTTATAGATTATCAAGTCTAATGAAATCATAAACTTGGGGCTTGTAAAGATTTCAGAGCAACTATATAATATGTTCTTAACAGGTATTAAGAGGTCTCCTGAGCTAATTCAATTTATAAATGCTCTTCAGGAATTCAGGCTTGTCACCTTACACATAGATGCTCAGCTTGCCAGCATGGATAACATACTACACCAATTTAGTTCAGAAATCACAGAAACAAATTTTAATTGAATCAATTTCTCAAGCATTTGTCAAATTCCTACTATGTGCAAGGCACTCTGCTAGATTCTGCTAAGCAAAAACAAATATACAAAAACATTCTGTGCTAACAAGAAACCTACATTTTACTGTGAGGAATGGATTGGTTGGGGACAGGAAAAGAATCATTATTTAAAAAATTTTTTTTTTCAAATAAGCTACCTCCTGCATGTATTTATTTATAGATGTTACTTATGTTTTTATGTAGAAATAACTGCATGAGGTACAATAGAATGGAATATACATGGACAAACACATACATACATATGTGTTTAAACATATATATGTATATATATTTCCCTATGTTTAAAGTCCTCTAAAATGGTTATGAATTTAATTTAGTTTAATCTTTTTAAAAATTATTTATTTATTTATTTATTTTCATATTACTACAATAATCTTGTTGTGAAAGGAAACATAAATCGCCCCTCCTCCCCAAAATTAAAAAGAAGCCTCAAGAGTGAGAGAAAAAATTATACTTCAGTCTGTTTTCAGTTACCATCGGCTCTGACTCTGTGGTAGGTGCATTCTTTATTATAAGTCCATCAGAGAAATTGTTTCAATATTTTTTCCCAGGTTGCTATTGTTAATTTTATTTTCTTTCATTATAGTCCTCCTCACTCCCATTTATTCTATTCTCTCTCTCTCTCTCTCCTTTCACCCTGTCCCTCCTCAGAAGTGTGATGTATCTAACTACTCTCTTCCATAATCTTCCCTCTCTTCTCTACACTTCCCTCCCTCATCCCCTTTCCCCCATCCCTTTCCTCTCCTTTTCCCCTATAGGGTGTGATAGATTTCTATATCTTATTGAATGTGTATGCTATTTCTTGACTGAGCCATTTCTGATGACAATGAAGGCTCCCTCATCCCCCTTCATCTTCCCCCTTCTATTCCATTGTAAAAGTTTTTTCTTGACTCTTTTACATGAAATATCTTAGCCCATTCTACCTCTCCTTTCCTGTTCTCTCAGTACTTTCCTTTTTCACTCATTGACTCCATCTTTATAGTATATTATGCCATCACATTTAGCTCACTCCTGTGACTTGTGTATATATATATATATATATATATATATATATATATATATATATATATATATACATGTATATATATACACACACACATATATATACATATATATATATATGTATATATCTGCTCTTTTAACTGTTCTTAAAAATGAGAAAGTTCATATAAGTTATCAGTATCTTCTTCCCATGCAGGAATACATGGAGTTCAACATCATTAAATCCAATGAACCTCTCTATGCTTCACCTGAGTCCTGTACTTGAAGAACAAACTTTCTGTTCAGCTCTGGTCATTTCAACAGCAAAATTTGAAAGTCTCCTATTTCATTTAATATCCATATTTTCCCCTGAAAAATATTCAATTTTTCTGGGTAATTGATTATCAGTTGCTTATTTTTGCCTTGGATGTTCTTTTGCCTTCCAAAATATAATATTCTAAGTCCTATGAACACTTAATGGAGACACTGTCAAATCCTTTGCAATACTGTTTGCAGCACCACAGTAATTGAGTTGTTTCTTTCTGGCAACTGGTACTATTTTCTCTTTGACTTGGGGTTTCTGCAATTTGACTATAACATTCCTGGGAGTTTTGGGGGTACTCTTTAAGTAACTGATAAGTGGATTCCCTCAATTTTGATTTTACCCTTTGCTACTAGAATCTCAGGGAAATTTTACAGGATTATTTCTTGAAAAATGAAGTCTAGGTTCTTTTTCTGGTCATGACTTTCAGGTAGCCCCCAAAATTTTAAATTCTTTCTTCTGGATCTGTTTTCCAGGTCAGTTATTTTTCCAGTGAAATATTTCACATTTTCTTCTAGTTTTTCATTCTTTTGGTTTTGTTTTATTTTTTCTTGATTCTTCACAAAGTCATCAGCTTCCTTTAGCTCTATTCTACATTTGAAGAAATTTAGTTAAGTCTTAAAATGGAAAAATTTGTTTAAAAAAACAAGTCTTAGATTTTTTAATTAAAAAAATCCCAAACACATACTTTTTACTGATCATCAAGCAATCATTCAAAAAAGTATGGATCAAGAATCAAGCATATATATTTGCCAAAACACTGTGAGAAGTACTGGGGATACAAAGACAGAAATAATCCTCTTCTACAAGCAGTTTATATTCTGAGAAATGAGATGGGAGAAGGGGCATTAAGATAGCTTTCTCTGTCTCTCTCAGTCTCTGTCTCTGTCTCTCTCTCTCTCTCTCTCTCTCTCTCTCTCTCTCTCTCCTTGTTCTCCATCTCTCTCTTCTCTCCTCCTATGTATGCAAACATTTATGCTTCGAAAACCATTTGCAAAAATTTTGGCTAGAAGTGATAAGAACTTAAAGTAAAGGGTAACTGAATAAAGAAAATAAATTGAAAAAAATAATGGGGTAGGAGAAATGCCAAGATCTGGCAGCTGACTGAATAAGTGGAGTATAAATAAACCTAGCAGAACTTGCCCTTTACTCTTAGGATAAGGGTGACATATCATAGCTTTTCTTTTTCGTTATTTTAGCCCACAGATAAAGACTATAGAAAATTGTTTAAATTGAGAAATTTGAATGGCACTTTAGTCATAAAAGACTAACAGATGGTGAAGAGCAGGAACAGAGATTATTTTGTATAGTAAATGAATCAATAATTATTCACTGAGTAACTATTATAATACTAGTCCATATTTACATAACATTTTATGGTTTAGAAAGCACTTTACACATATTATCTGATTTGATCCAGAGAGTTCAGGATCAAAAGATTTGAGTTCAAATTGCTGCATATCTACTCCATGTTTGTGAGCTTGGAAAAGTCACTTAGCCACTTGAAGTCATTTGTAAAATGAGGGAATTGAATTAGATGACCTCTAAATTTTCTTCCAGCTCCAAATCTGTCATCCTCACAGCCCAATATGGCAGACTATGAAAATACTAGTTAAGTTTAATGAGGAAACTGAGGTTGAAAGATGGAAAGTGATTTACTTAAAGTTACAGGGTTAATAACTGGTGAAACCAGGTCCTTGGAGGATCTGCATTTTTAAAAAGGTGTCAAATAGAAATATCTAAGGGACTAAGAGATTTGAGTTTGCGTAATATAAAAGGTTAGAAAATTGGAAACCACCTTCTTTTTTTTTTACTTTCTGAAAAGGGTATATTTATTTAATTGTGAATGGGGAAAGAAATGACATTGATTTCCATTGTCAATGTAAGAAGACCCTAGAGAATAAAAATAAAATTCCACTGTTGGCACATCTTCTCCAATCCAAGGCAAATGTTGACATCATCTTAAGAAGAAAGTGAAATTGTGCAATTGAGATAACCTTCTAGAAAATTAATGCTATCCTTTTTTGGTAATATTTCCCATCTCTGAATTCACCCAAAAGACAGACAATATTATTGTTATTTCAATAACACTTGAAACATACTCTCAAATTTGATATGCCCAACAACCCTGACATGTTGGAAAAGATGTTATAATACTTAATGCCTAGTAAAGATCATGGTATCACATGGTTGGTATTAAAAGGGACTTTAGAAATCATTTAGTCCAATCCCTTTATTTTACAGCTGAATGATCTGAGAAGTTTTAGTGATCATATAGCAAATATTAGAAATATGATGCAGATCCAGGTCTGACCTCCTCTCCAAGTCCTATGTTCATTGAGTTTCACCATTCAGTTCTTCAAGCAATGTTCATTAAAAAGTTTTATAACACACATTGATAACCTCTATAGCAAAAGTATATTTCATCTAGGTGCAGATAGGAACCATTCATGAAATTCATGTATTTCTTATTAAACTTTTTTATTCAATGAAGCCTTTACAACCTATTTAAAATGTCACCTACCAATTGCAGAATGTTTGAGAAAACAATTACCATAATTACCATATGCAAGTACTTACAGACAAAAATTTTGGAATAAATGAATGAAAACTAAGCAATATATATATATATATGTATGTATATATACATATATATGTATGTATGTATGTATGTATAACGTGATCAAAATGCAAGTGAGAACCCTGGAGTACCTGAGTTTTCAAATTATTGGCTTTCTGGATATAGTGTGTGCATTTTGACCCAGTTATATTAAATGCAGCCCACCCTGTAAAGAATTTCTTTGGTTTGTAGGCACCATATCACCAAAGGTTAGGCAAAAAGTCCTTAGGTATGTTCAAGGTTTATCTTCAAATATTTCCCTGATGAAGGTCAGTTTAAATTGTAAGGAAGGACTCCCATGTGGCAAGGCACTGTTCATAATAGCTGATATTTTTCTCAGCCATATCTGTAAATGCCAACTTGATATCGTTTTGCATGTTTTGTTTCCATCTGTCCCAGTCAGCTTTCAGAGCATTATTAGTGCATTCCACCTTATCTCCTAGTTTTCCAATCTCTTTTGTAAGCAGCTCCTTTTCAGTCTTTATGTAGTTCAAAGCTTCAACTCTGGAATTCAGTTCTGCTTGGATTTGGTCTCTTCTTTTCATAACTCCCATTAATATTTCACTATAAAGAACATATGTACAACTGGAAGCAGGGTCTCAGAAAGGTCAAATATTCGTCTTTCAGTAGCCTTGCAACACTTGTCAATGCAACTGGCCACACCTTTAAGGGAGTCAACCAGATCCTCTTCTGATGCTGACCACCAGGTGTAGATTGGCCCATATTCCTTCATTTCCTCAAAATATTCTTTTTCTTCCTTGTAAATTCTATGAGATATTTTGTCTATTAAGTTTATTTCCTGGCTAAATGTTCCCAAATAATTATTCATTTCATTGAACTCATCTGGGCGAGTTTTAACTCCTCTTACTGAGGATGCTACAGCTCTGACTGTCTGCCCCATCCTGCTAAGCAATCCAGGACCTTGTTTCTTGTGTGAAGAGAATTCCTAGGCTTGTGCAGTAAGAAACACTTTGAAGTCTTCATTAAAAGTTAAAGTCGGATGATCAGCAATTCGATTTAAGAATTTATGCAGTGCCTTTCTTCGGGTTTCAATGAAGTCATCATTAAACCGTTCCACCATGCCTTTCATTATGAAATTTTTCTGGCAAAGGAGGAATAATGAGGGTGGGATGTGCTTCTTCAAGTTTTCCCTTTAACCAAAGGAAATATTGATAGCTCAAATTCACTAGAATCTAATTCACCCCGCGATGTCTTAGTTGTAACTCTGTAGGTAATAAACGTTTCAGTTGTGGTAATATGACTTTCAGGATCATCAAATGTAATGTAAAGGTCTTTTAATTCTGGCTTATCTTCCAACTTGATTTGGCTTAGCATAGATAAAGGGGATGTTGGCATCAAAGAACTACAAGAGTTCATGTCCGTCAGGGAGATATTCTTGTTGAAGACCTCTAGGTCATCATCCTCGGCGTCATCTAGGTCCGGCACCTCGGGCTGCAGCAGGACCGCGGCCCCGCGCCCACCGCCGGGACTCTCCCCGCTGCCGCCGGCCGCCCCGCCGCCCCCACTTCCCCCCGCTGCGCCCGGGGGCCCCGGCGAGAAGGGCTGCGGTTCCCAGCTCTCGCCGTCCATCCCGTCCTAGTGTGGGAGCCCCGCCGGCCGCCCGGGCGGCTCCCGGAAACCACCTTCTTGCAAGGGGTAAATAAAGTTAAGAGTTGTATCTTCCAGAATGACACAACTTATTCAATGTACCATTTACAGTAGGTCCTTCAAGGGCTCTTCCACATTACCATATGCCCCATATTATTTTAAACACTTTAGATAGGAGGAGGAGGAGGAGGAAAGAAGAAGAAGGGAAAGAAAAGAAAGGAGAAGGACATGAAGAAAATGTTGGAGAAGATAATGATGAAGAAGAAGAGGAAGAAGAGGAAGAGGAAGAGGAAGCATGTCTGCCTTAAGGTGTTCAGCCAGTCATCAAACATTTGTTAAAATTTGATACAGTAAAACACTATATCAAATATATGGGGGGGGGTCCTGTCCTTAAGGATCTAAGATAACACTCAAAAAAGGGGAAGGGCAGGGAGGAGTCCAATCTAGTTGAAGATACCAAGTAAAAATAGTTAAAATGTAGTTTAAGAGAGTAAACCATAAATGATATGATATCATGGCTTACCAGATAAACTCTAAATATAACAAAAATTTCATTGTGTCATTTTTTTATGAACATTTGACTAGATTCACAGTATTAGAATACAAGTGGTAGAAGGCTTTGTGCTCCTCCACAAAAGATAAATGTTTTTTCTAAGCCTGAAGCATTTGTATCCAGGTCTCTAATTGCTTTTAATGTCCTAATCATTTTTCTCTTTACCCTGATGCTTTTCTTTGGACTCAGGATCAGCTCCCACAGGACCCTTAATCATTATGAAGGTTCTTACATTCTTCTAAAGAAATATTCTTCCCAGAATCCCAATTTTTCATTAACTGTTGATTTTCTTTCATATTATTTAGCATAGATTTCCTAAATATATAGACTATATTACTATTTACCACTCATTTCATACTGTAAAGGGTACATTGGTCAAGTTATGTCAGTGTTTCTGGAAGACGCAACTCTCCCAATTTTATTTACCACCTGCATGAAGGTGACTTCCAATTTTCTAATCTGTTCAAATTCAAATCTCTTAGTCCCTTAGATGTTTCTATTTCACACTTCTTAAAAATCCAACCTTGAATAGATTTTTTTAAATAAAAGGCATCACTTCTGCCCCTCCATTATCTCAAAATCTTTCTATTCCATTAAGAGTAGGACTAGCACTTTAGAGAATTGCTTGAGACCATGAAAGGTTAATAGACTTGATCAGTATCATATATCTAGGTTGTTTCAGAAGTGAACTTGAACCCAGATCTCTCCACATTATGATTTTGCTGAGCATATAACCATCAAATTATTCTTCTTAAATATCACTATAATTATTTTGTATTGATGCTCATAAAACTGTATATCCTATATACAAGTTTTGAAAAGTGTTCTAGGCCAAGGTTCTGAATGGTATCCTAGAATTCTAGTAAAATACAAATTTCTAAAGAATAAGACTTTTTGTGTTGCTTTTGCTTTTGCTTATTTCCTACCTTGGACTTAGAACCATAAATTTTATACATTCAGTATTAAATCAGTCTTGATTGAGTTAAATTTCTGTTATTTGAAAATGGGGGTTGCTCCTGAACTAATATACATACATACATATATATATATATATATACATATATATATATGTATACATAAACATGTATATATATATATAAATATGTATATATATATATATATATGCTGACATCTTGTGAATAGTGAGAATTAGCTTAAGTTCTCAATTATCGATTGAATGCTCAATCAAGGAACATTTATTTTGAAAAATTTCAGACACTATACCAGGTATCAGGGATGCAAAGCAAAAAAGTGAAAACAGTCTCAGCCCCCAATGAGTTTCTAGTCCAAATGTGGAAAATAGTATTTACACATTAAAGTATGTGTAGAATAGAGAAAAGAGAGGTACCTGCATTTAAAGGGATCAAGAAGTGATTCATGTAGATGATTTTTTTAACTGGACCTTAAGGAAAACTAGAGATTCTGAAAAACTAGAGATTTCTGTTTTTCCATTAATCTTAATTCCTCATAAAGAAAATGACCAATCATCAAACATGTTAAACAGAAATGTGGATGTAAAATATTCACCACCTTTTTCACCTGTGAGAGGAGGAGGGTGGGAAGGAAAGGTGGAAGGAAATTTTGTAATTTAAAAAGATTCATATGCATGAGGATGAATGTTGAAAAATTTTTATGACATGCAATTGGAAAAATAAAATAAATATCAATTGACAAAAGAGATTCTGAAGGGGATAAGGGGAACAAGAATTTATTAAATGTCTAATGTATACCAGACAAAGTGTTAGATTGAACAATTATCAACTCTTTTGATCTTCACAATATCTCTATGAGATAGGTGTTATCTCCATTTTATAGATGAGGAAACTGAGGTGGACAGAGTGAAGTGATTCTCCCAGGGTCCCATAGCTAGTAAGCTGAGGTAATATTTAAACTCAGGTCTTCCTGACTCTGGATCCAGTCCTCTATCCACTCTATCCACAAAGGTTGAGTGAATTATGAACATGAAGGCAGCTATTTCAAAGGCATTGAAACAGCAGATATAATGCTATTTTTGAGTCACAAAGATCAAATAGCCATCATATCTTAGGATCATAAACTTAGATCAAGAAAAGTTCTTAGAAGGTATCTAACCCAGGCCTTTCATTTTAAAGGAGAAAGAAGTTCATAGAGGATGGCCTGTATATTCAAGAGATAGGATTTGAACTCACATTTTCTGCCTCTAAATGTTGTGGTCTTTCTGCTGATATACTGCCTCCCTTTCAATGTAAAGAGATATAAAAAGCCATCATTAGAGAAATCTACATGATAAGTTTATTGTATATTTAAAAGGAATAGCAAGTTATATACAATAGATTTAGTTTCATATATAGTTTGTTTTATTTCTTAAGTTCAGAATGTAGCAAATAAAATTTAAAGAAAGAGTGCATAATGAATAACACTAGGATTTTTCATCGATTTTTTGTGTATGTATGTTTGTATGTATGTATGTATGTATTTGTGTGTTTATATGTAGCCAATAGGTGGTCTGGTGGAAGCAATCATAAATTTTTAGAAAGCAAATGTTTTTAGAATACATACTAAAACATGATTAGCAGAAAATTAATTATATTAGAATTCAGTTATCAAAATATTTAGAAACATGTTGCAGATCCCAGAGTAAGCACTCCTGTAGCAAAAGAATGTCTAATTGGTGTAATAGGCACTCAGTTTTGAAGATACAAGTAAGAAAGACACAAATCTTTGAAAGGACTGGAAGGAAATAATGCAGAATCCTAAGCAAGGCTCTATTTACTGACCATGATAGAACTTGGATCAGCTATTTCCTATAGACTTAGTTATACTTAATTCTGAGCCTTCAATGATGTCTTGGACAAATAGACCCAGAAATGCAGTAGTAATGAGGCTTGAGAACATATGCAATTTCTTTTATATCAAAAAATTAATGAACAAGTCACAATACTCTCAAGTATCAGGAATGCAACACATGACATTGTAAACTGAAAAACTTGGAGGAAATGCTCACCCTAGGTAACTGATGTCCTATATACAAATGTTCAAAGTCCAAGTCCTCATCCTGATCTTATGGAAGGCCCTACATGATCAGGAATAAGGCTATTAACCCAGGATTTGGTTTCTTAAACCCAAAAGGGATGTGTAGATAGGTTTCAAGTCTATTTTCAATTTACTTTTCTTTAATTATATTACAAATTTTTGAAAAATGTTTCATAAGATTTACCAGAATGTCAAAGGAAAGAGTCCATACACATTTGTGTCTATGCATGCACACAAACACTCACAGAGTTTAAGGATCCCTTGATGAGAATTATTTTGCTTTCATAAACCTCTTACTCAATTCCTAACAAATAAACCCTCTGTTTCAAATTGGCTAGTAAATGATTCCCAGATCTTGTCCTCCCTTTGACACATTTTTTAGGTTTTTGCCAAGGTAATGGTGTTAAGTGACTTGTCCAAGGCCACACAGCTAGGTAATTATTAAATGTCTGAGGTCAGATTTGAACTCAGGTCCTCCTGATGCCAGGGCTGTTGGTCTATGCACTGTGTCACCAAGCTGCCCTTTGCTACATTTTTAAAACTTTATTTCATGACCATTCTCCTATACTCCCTTGTCAAATTCAAATCTGATGCAAATATAGCTCCTACCTCTCTTTAAACTTTCCCTGGTCTTTTAAAACTTTCCTTGGTCTCCTGAACAACCTCATATTTTGTCTAGTTTTTTTCTAATTATATTCACTTTCCCCAAATAGATTGTAAATTTCTTAAATTCTGTTCTATTAGATAAACATCTATGTTGTGTCTACATATACAAATAATATGCTAATACTGAAGAAGGAAAGCTAAAAACTGAAATGAATCCTTACCATCACAGATGGTAATGATGGGCATACAACACAATGAAAGAATGAATGATATGTTTAAGCTCTAATAAAATGCTAGTGGCAGCTAGGTGGCACTGTGGATAGAGCACTAGCCTTGGACTCAGGCGGACAGGAATTTGAATCTGGCCTCAGACACTTGACTCTTCCTAACCGTGTGACCTTGGGCAAATCACTTAACTTTGATTGTCTTCCATCCAGGGTCAACTCCAGTCATCCTGATTCATATCTAGCCACTGGACCCAGATATCTCTGTAGGAGAAAGTGAGGCTAGTGACCTAAAACAGCATCCTTTTACTCAAATCCAATTCATATGCTTGTCATAGCAGCAACTCCCTGGTCTTCTATGAAAATGAAGAAGATGATGATGATGATGATGATGAAATGATAAGCACATAGGAATGGAACAACAAAGAAAGACTGTTCCTGACCTCATGGAGTTTACATCCTAATAAGAGGATGCACTACATATAGTGGGTAGTGGCCAGGAAAGTATGTTTTCCTCTGAAAAGTCATATTGTTGGTAAATGGAACAATCAGTTGACAGGAGGGATTAGTTGATTTATCTCCTCTTAGAAGCAATTGTACTAATTTTATGACTGTTCTAAGAGCAAAAGGATGAAAGTGCTTAGTGGGGAGATGCGAGTGATAGGAAAGTTTATGCATATTAGGGCACAGAAGGAAAATGGCCACAAAAGCACTGGAATGACTATTACCAGATGGATATAATGGGCTCTTCCCATTCAGGTAGGTATGGTTCCCAAATGGAAAAGTACAGTGGAATTAATAGTGGGAAGCTGATTTGGGGGATGTAGTTGTCAGTATCTAAGAAAATATAGCAAAATAGCTATACAGGAGATAGGTGAGGGCATCACTGAGAACCTGGGACAAGAAAAGTATGAAGTATTTAAGTTGTCTTGAAAAAAGATAAAGATTCTGATGTCTAGAATAAGGATGGGATGCACTGCAAGCAATAGACAGACTTGTGTAGGGGGAGGGGGGAATAGAAGGTGAAATTTGGAGAAATGATAGTCTAATTTTACTACAACATAAATTTAGTAAAAGAAAATAGCAGGAAATAAGTCTAGAGATAAGAGAAAAATTGCAGATGGTTTTAAATGCCAGAAAGATTTAATATTTTATCAGAGGCAACAGGGTACTCTGACAATTTTGAAAGGATAGGTGACATATCTACTTTTATTCTCTGTAAACCCTAGATCAACACAATTGTTAATTTTATTGCATAAATGTGCAAGATTTATGAGATCATATCACACAAGATGAAATGCAATAAACTTTTATACTATCATATCTATAACTTATAAATCATGACTTTATAAAATTTGAAACTTATAGCAATATAAATATAAAGAAAACAGAATTTCAAGTTTAAAATTTCATACGTAATTATCATACGTTTCTGTAAAGACTATTCTATTGACACTAACTTCCAAGAATTTGTATACTTGTGACAATTCTAACCTTTGCTACCAAAAAACACCACATTTTGCAAATAATTTTATAAAAGTCCAAACATGCATAAAATGTTACAAAGACCAGAAGAAGAATTCAATTATTCAGGCATCCAGTCCTTTTAATGCCACAATCGAATATATTTTTGATTATCGGTTACCATAATTAAATAATTGTATATGATAGTTTCATCCTTTAAAAAGAAACATCAACATGTTTCATCTTGATTTGATTCCCATTAATAGAAAGAACCTCCAGTGAGTGAAAATGGGATGGAAATTTTGGAGACTGGTAACTATTCCTTCCATGAATCCATGATAAAGAATAGGAAAGCCAGACATAGTAACATATGCATCCTCATTTGGGGGAAAGTTGATTTCAAAGGGTTGAGTAAGGCTAGGTATGATTCCCATGAATTAGAAGTTTTCAGGAAAGTCAGCCCAGGAATCAAGAGAAATTCTTGAGGAATAATTAGAAATAGAAGGTAAATAAAGGACTGTGTAATAATTATGTAAAATTGGCATCAGGAGGACTAAAGCTTAAAATGACCTGGGATAGCAAGGTAAAAAAATAGGATTTTAAGCAATGCAAAGAGAAAGGAAGATCAAAGAAAGAGTAGGTGATCTGTTTGGGGTGATGTGACACTGATAATAGACAACAGAGAGAAGACTAAGCTATTTGAGTCTAATTTTTTCTTTGTCTTTCCCTGTCAAGAAGAATAACATTTGGTTGGGAATGAAGAGACAATAAAGGTTATTGATACCTAAGATGAAAGAAGAGATAGTAAGAAAACACCCAGCTTTCCTTGTCCAACTCAATAATCTGACCTTTAGTTACCAAACTAAAGAACTAAATCCTTAGGTAATGAAAGGATTGACATAGATGATTGTTGAGCTGTTAAGAGTTTTATATAAATGATTATAGAAAACAGGAAGAATATTGAAGAATGGGGGAAGGGCATATATTCAAATTAAAAAAACTAAACAGCTATAGGCTAGTGAACATAACTTCAATTTCTGGAAATTTTCTAAAATATATTATTAATGGAATTGTGAGTGATGATCTAGAATAGCTAAATAAAAGAATTTAATGTAGTAATGTTGAATGATTTGGAACTTATTGAATATAAGGATTTAAAATATTAAATATGGAGTTGTTGCCTATTTGGAGGATATCTTGTGGACAGCTAGGGTCTGTCTTTCTCCACATTTTTATGAAACTAGGATCTAGGCTATCATATATACTTATCAAATTTACACATGACAAAATCTTAGGATACCTAACACTGAATTACAGTTAGGATCTCAAAAGATTTCACAGGACAAAATATTGTGCTAAAACTAATAAAGTTAAAGTAAATAGAAGTTAATGCAAAGGCTCAAATATGAGATTTTTAAAAAAAATCAATTTCACTAGTAAAACATAGGGGAGGTAGAAATTGCAGAAGAGCATATTTTCTGTAAAAGATTTGCTTCTTTTTAACTTTAACTTTTATATTTCTAAAATAGCATCTAAATTTTTAAAAATTAATTATTTTTAAAAATATTCTTTTTAAGCTCTTCTATTTTATTTTTAACATTAATACATATGCATATGTATATTTTTAATTTACAAAATTGCCTTCCATCTTCTCTTTCCACCCCCTTCCCCTCAGTATTGAACAGAGGGTTTAACAGTGCACATGCATATTTTTGATAAATATGTTTACAAATTAGTCATTTTTTTATTTTTGCAAGTCAAATGGGGTTAAGTGGCTTTCTCAAGGCCACACAGCTAGGTAATAAGTGTCTGAGACCGGATTTGAACCCAGGTACTCCTGACTCCAGGGACGGTGCTTTATCCACTGTGCCACCTAGCCACCCCCAGATTAGTCATTTTTGATATAAGGAACTAGGATTAAGGAAAAGAGATATATAAGAGATCATTTTTATACAGTGTTCATCAGATTTGTTTTTGCTTTTTTTTTTCTTTCTCTGGATGGGGATAACATTGTCTATAACCAGTTTTAAAGGGTTGTCCTAGCTCTCTCAACTGCTGAGAGGAGCTGCTTCCATCTAGATTGATTACCTTACATTGTTGTTGTTTTTGTGTACTTTGTTCTCTTGGTTCTACTTCCTTTGCTCATCATCAGATCCTATAACTTATTCCATGTTTCTCTAGAGTTCAACCATTTATGGTTTCTTATAGAACAATAATATTCCAAAGTATTTATGTACTTTAACTTATTTAACCATTCCCCAATTGATTGGCATACCCTCAATTTTCTTTTTTTTTAATTTCTTTTTATAGGTTTTTGCAAGGCAAATGGGGTTAAGTAGCTTGCCCAAGGCCACACAGCTAGGTAATTATTAAGTGTCTGAGACCAAATTTGAACCCAGCTACTCCTGACTCCAGGGCTAGTGCTTTATCCACTGCGCCACCTAGCCACCCCTTTTTTAAGGTTTTTGCAGGGCAAATGGAGTTAAGTGACTTTCCCAAGGCCACACAGCTAGGTAATTATTAAGTGTCTGAGACTGGATTTGAACTCAGGTACTCCTGACTCCAGGATCGGTGCTGTATCCACTGCACCACCTAGCGGCCCCTATACCCTCAATTTTCAATTCTTTATTGCTAAAAAATTAACTACTATGAATAATATGGAATATGTGGGACTTTTCCCATTTTTATAATTTCTTCTGGATATAAGCCTAGAATTGGAATTGCTGGGACAAAGGGCATGAGCAGTTTTATTGCTCTTTGGGCATAATTCCATATTGCTCTCCAGAAAGGTTAGATCTCCAAACAACTCCTCCAGCAATGCATCAATGTCCCAGTCCTCCCACAACCTCTCCAGCATTGATCTTTTTCCCTTTTGCTCATCTTAGCCAATATGATACATAGTTGTTTTAATGTTCATTTCTCTAAACAATAATGATTTGGAGCATTTTTTCATATGATTATAACTCTAATTTCTTCACTTGAAAACTGTATTCATATCCTTTGACCATTTATCAATTGGAGAATGACTTGTAACCTTATAAATTTGATGCAATTCTCTATGTATTTTATAAATGAGACCTTTTAAGAACTCCTAGTTGTAAAGATTGCCTCCCATTCTTCTGTTTTCCTTCTAATTTTGGCATCATTGATTTTGTTAGTACAAATTTTTTTTTAATTTGGTATAGTCAAAATCATTTATTTTTCAGTTTATAATGTACTCTAATTCTAGTTTGGTCATAATTTTGTCCCCTTTCGATAGATCTGATAAAGTATTTCTTGGTCTGTTAATTTAATTATGGTGTTCCCCTTTATGTCTAAATCCTGTAACCATTTTTTATTTTAGTATTATTTTGGTATAGGGTGTGAGAGGTGGTAGATTTGGGGGTTTTAATGATGAATGAGTTCAATATAAATTAACTGTGTGTTATGGTAGCTATGATTTTTTTTTCTCCCTCAGAAAATATTTTGTAGTTTTTTTTTAATTTGGTTTTTACTTTCTTTTAACTTTTACTGAAGTTAAACACTGAACACCAGATGAAACAATAACAAGTCTTCCAGATAACAAGTTCTCTGGAGGAATTTGCTTATTTTCTGAATATTAATGATGATGTTTCAAATCAAGAGTTTTTTTAATTTTTGGTTATTTTCTCCTTTGTCCATTGCTGTGACTGACCCTATTTTATTGAGATAAATGATTATAAATAATTTATAAATGATATTTATAAATTCCTGACAGCCACTGAGATACTTCTAATAGTTAGTGAAGGGTGCTCTTTATGAGCTACAATACTTTCATGGGCTTTTTTAAGGTAATAGTTATTCTTAAATAAAACATAGATTTAACAACACAATGAAAGCAATTAAATACATACGGTTGACACAAATTGCATCACGCAATACTCAGAGAACAATATAAAGTTAAAGAATATGCTTAATAGGGTTTCATCTGCTCAGGGTCAGATGTTCCCAAGTTATCCTAGTGTATCTATTAAAGTGCATGCATGATGATTTTCACAAAATTTAATTTAAAAGTTTGCTTTTTCTAAGTAATCTGCATACAATTCTCATTATCATTCAGTCATTCAGCACTTTATTTAATAATTTATATTTCTGATGGATAAATTTCCATTAGTTTTGTTCTCAAAATATATTCTGTGTTAAGTGATAACAAGATTCTTCACTATATCTTATGTTTCTAACACAGTTCTCACACAAATTAATTACTTCACTTTGATTATTTGCTTTTTCAGGAATACCTTTACCTTTACAACAATTCCTATAAGATTACATAAGTTAAAGAAACATAATAACCAGTACAAGATGAAATGTGTATGTATTTACATTTCTGTTGAATTTTTTTGTGACTAATAACAATCTTATGTACCATCCTAACTTTACTGGATCAGACAATTCTAATTTTCTTTTAATTTCAATTTCACTAAATAAATACAGCTACACACACACACACACACACACACACACAAACAGAGAGAAAGACCATATGCATCATTCACTAGCTTCTAAAACAAGGGTATTTTAATCTAATCAAGCATAAACAGTATCTGAGCTTTATTTATAATAATTAAACTCCATATTTTCTTCACATTCATTGTTCAAAAATTACTAAATGAATCTCCTCTATATTTTCATAAGAGAATTCACCTTGGATAAAGGATAAGTAAATTAAACAATGTAATGGATAAAACTTAATTATTATAAATACTTTTATTACTATTATAAATAATAAATCAGGTTTATCTCTATTGAAAAGTCATTAAATGTGATAGCCTTAAAATTGCATATTTCATAGTATCAAAGAGATTCATTTTAATGACATCAGTACAAATATTACATTTAGGAAATATTTTTAAATGCTTTCCCCCTCTGTGTTCTGGCAGATGTTGGCATCTTAGAGTGTATAAAAAATGAATTATAAGATTCTATTCTGTCACAAGCACATAGTCAATAATTTCTACTAAATTCCTCCTGTGACTAGTATAACAAACTATTAATGCCTGCAGCTGGTGTTTTCCTCTCTGTGCTGAGGCAGTTAAAAAGTATAAATGATTAAAAGGCTAATCAATACAATCTGCATAATCAATAGGATTCTAGGATACCACATGGGAAAGGATAAGCCTTACTATTTGCAGTCCATATTTAAAGAAGAGGAAAGAAAGACAGCACAAAAACCTTGACCTCTGTTGAACAAGCTGCAAATCATATGAAAAGAAAATGACTGATTTGTTCTGCTTTTAGCCCTAAGTGTGTTAGTTCTTTCACTATATTCTAAATGGACAGTTATCTGGGTGAAATTGGAGTATGTGGTTCTTTTGGGATGGAAAGTCTTTCAGCAGGAAAGAAACTTCAGAGACCATTTAGCACAGCCTTGAAGATAGCTACATGAAGGAATGCTAGAGTCAGTAACAATTTGTGGTTCCAGTAACAGTGAGCAATGATTTTATTTTACTATGTGGGTACTATGCTGACCTAAGCAACCCAGAAGGATGAGTTGTAATCCAATTCTTCGTCTGCAAAAATGTACTTGATAAATAATTGTGGGGGTGGAATGAACTGAAATGATCAATAAGGCAATATGAAAAATTAAAAATTATGAAAAATAATAATAACTAGCATTTATGAGCATTTTAAGATTTGTAAAGTGCTTTAAAAACTATTATTTTATTTTATTTTATTTCTGTGACAATCATGGGGCATAGGGCATAAAGATGAGGAAACTGAGTCAGGCAGAGGTTAAATGACTTGTGCAGTGTCACAAAGCTGATATGTAGCTAAGGCTGAATTTGATTCCAGGTCTTCCTGACACCAAAACCAATTCTCAATCACTGTTCCCTTAGTTATTTTATAAAGGTGTTTACACAATTCTCTTTTCTCTTGATCCACTCCCACTCCCATTTCTGCCCACTGAAATCCTAAGTGAGAAATTTGTTTTAATTCCTCCAATTACACATCAAATTTATTCTTGAATTATTGGATCCAGTTGTCCTCCAAAATTACATATGTCTTTAAGCAGACAATATATTTGTGTATCTAGTATGACTTTTAATCTGTCATACTCTGAATGAAGGAACTATAGCTTTTTATTTCTGAGTTTGACTGACTGATTAATAATCGTGCTGATGATAACTGATATTTATCTACATGATTTCATTTGAATCTCATACTTATCCATTTATTTAACTGAAGAGATCAGTGATTCCATTATTATGGGCATTGTTATGCCTAAAGCAATTAAAAGTGACTCTTATCTAAGGAATCCTGTAAAGAACACAATATTAGGTTCCTTATTTATACTCTTGATATCATGACAAAACCAAGGGACCATTCAAGTTATCTAATTATTACCCCTCATCCTTATTATGTATTTAACTTGCTTTCTTTTTCAGGTATACAGATCCTTAATGACAAATTTTACAGAATTTATTGTGAATTTTTTTTTCTTGTAAAGTACTGCAGCCTATTTATACCATATGGACTTCCCCTGTTATTCTTCGGATGATTTTTCCAACTTCAATTCCTTATAGATCCTATTGTTCCATGATTGAGAGCCCTCCAGCATCATCAAAAGAAGATTCAGAAGTTGTGGTTTTATTTCATATAAAGAACCTGGATCTCTAAAAGAAGTTTTCAATTTCCCAAAGAAACTACATTATCCCACTTTCCTATTGATGTCAGCTCTGGATTTATTCCTTGTTAGCTTGCAGTGTCTGACCATGATACATTCATGGATTAGCCTTATGTGTTTTCCAGTTAATAGCATATAATGTTCTGTATTGAGGGATTTTTCAATCCATTTAGCTTTTTCTTTATATTTAGCTAGACAACTGTTTTGATGATAATGAATCTCAATTAGTAGGCTCTGTAACTTTCTATGACTTTATGCTATTAACACAATATTAACTGAAAATCTGAGTATCTAAAGGTATGGAGATGTGTGTATATATATATATATATACATATATAATATATATATTATTTACCTATCAACATAGTATTAAATACAATTTAATATATCCTTATATATATATATAGAGAGAGAGAGAGAAAATATGCATACACATATTTTATATTCATACACATAGTTCTCTCTATGTGTGTGTATACAGATACCAGATACATACACATGCACTTTCAGAGAGAGAGAGCATCCTGGATTCGATGCTGTTTACTCTCTTTTCCAAGGGTGGGTGGGGAACATCTTAGGCAGGATTTCTTCATAATGATTATCAGAGGTTTGTTAAGATTATCTTAGTTATATTTTTAAAGTAATATTTTATAATTCTGACAAAAGGAATAGAGATTTTTTTGAAGGACAATCTATAGGAAAACATTTTGTTATAGAGACAAGTTTTTCTGTTTGTTTCAAAGATCAATACAAAATAATTATAATAGTTTCAGACATTGTCTTTATTTTTATTTAATTGTATGAGGAATCATGTTTTCTTCTGTGAAATACTGCTTGCAAAAGTTGCCATCCTGTTCTACCTTTCCTAATTATCTCATTGATGACCTTGATGCATATGAAGATTATTCTCATAAAACATTTACATTGAGGGTTCAGAAGACCTATGGGTTTGTAGTTAGTGCAATCCTGGGTCTCCTTTTTCTGATAATAATAAAAAAAGTCTGAGACTGTGTCCATGCTTTGGATATTCATTTCTTCAAAACTGTCACCTTCAACAGATTCTCTATATACAGCTAGTCTAATCTAGTTGCTTTCCATATCTTTAGTTTCTTCAATGCCATTGCCACTTCTTCAGAAAGTACATCTGGGGGGCAGTGAGGTTGCACAGTGGAATAGATTACAGCCCTGAGTGAGGAGGACCTGAGTTCAAATCTAGCCTCAGACACTTATATATACCTAGCTATGTGATCTTGGGCAAGTCATTTAACTCCATTGCCTTGCAAAAAAAAAGTAACCTAAAAATAAATAATTTTTTTTCTTAAAAAAAGTACATCTAGTACTATGATGTTAAAGTCTGAATGCAATGGTTCCACTGTGGTGTGGCCATGGTGGCCATGGTTTCACTGTGGTGTATCCATGGTGGCAATGGTTTCACTGTGGTATGTCCATGGTGGCAAAAATTGTCTGTGATAAAAATATTTGTGGATGATTTCCATGTAATATATTTTATCCTCTCATTTTCATCCTAAAATAAATATTTATGGGATAATTTTAATTTGTTGGTTCTCTGATTAGCTTTCTTTAAAATAATTTTTCCTTCTACTGCTTCATGCTGGAAATGATACTAATTTTACACCACCTTCTCCATATGATTTTTGTAAATGAGTTAATTTTCTAAATGAGTGTTGTCCTGAAATGCTAAATATCGGTTTGGCATACAATAATATTATCTAAAACTTAAATAGTACCTACTAGGCACTATATAATGCACATTTGATCCTCACAACTATCCTGACAGGTGGGTGCTATTATTAATCTCATTTTACAATTGAGGAGAAATAAGTCAGACTTTCCAGACTTGACTGAGGTCAGATGTGAAGGTCTTCTCGACTCCAGTACAAACTTTCTATTCACTATGCCATCTATCAAGCGGTGTTTGGTTTTTTTACTTATTTTTTTCCTCATAATGACAACTGATTTATATTAATTTGATGTCTTTTCAGAACTGTTATATTAGTACCAATATCTTCTCTATCCTCTTTAATCTTCAGTTTCAATTCCCTTTTTTATAATATAGATCACATTATTGTCAATTTGATGCATATTTTTTTTCTCATTTGTATTTTTCCCTCCCTTCCACCTCCTCAGCTTTTAGCTTCATCTTGCCTTGTCCAGTCATTAGGAGTTCTTGTCTTAAAGCAATATAATATAATATGCAGATAATGCTTTTGTATAGTCTTTTTGTTTCCTCAGGCCTTATACATATTTATAACATAGTTTTCCTCTGTCCTTATGCTCTTCTTTGAATTAATATTTCTTTCAAGCATTTTTTTCTTTGAAATTTGAAGGGCTTTGTTGAATTCTTCATATAAATTTTTCTACCTCATAATTTTCTACAATGAACATAAATTGAACTTATTTTCAGTTTGTTTTCAAATATTCATGATGAACAATGCAATAACA